>NC_087066.1:60384730-60545788 GCF_963678635.1 Symsagittifera roscoffensis
TCGATTTGAACATTTGTTCAAAATTAAAATCTATTTCAAGCTTTTTATTGATACTTGAAACATTCATTTAATGCTCTTGATTTGTTTGATAATGTTATTTGTTTATTCTGATGTTTAATTATCATTAATTAATGATGTCTGGTCTTCAATAAATTTTTTTCAGATACTTAATTTTTTTTCTGATAAGTTTCGAAACCCTATTAAATGCTTTTCATCTTTTTGTTGACCCGATTTAAATTAAAACGCGCGAAGTTTTTCCCAACAAGGCTGATTTTGCTGATCAAAAATCGTACGAAACAAACTGGAAAAGAATCGAAAAGGTAATGGTTTTCAATTTTTGAACAACTTGTCGCCTCTGCTAATTGAAAAATTCCAAAAACGGATATGTAGTGTACCACTTCAAATCAATCGTTAAAAAGCATTAGTTAATTACTGAATGCAAGCACGCATCAGAGATTGGTACCGCGACAACTGGCAACAAAAGACAGCTCGTAACAAGTAGAGCTGGCAAGTTTTAAGGAAATCGACAACTCGCAAAGCTTCAAAATCACTTATTAACTGACCAAGTTTGGTTTAAGGTTACAAATAACCGGCTCTAAATTTTGTAAAAAACACTTTTTTTGCAGTCAAGCTTGCAATATATTGGTGCAAAAATACCAAACTTAACTTTGTGTATTTTTAACTTGACAATCAAAAAATAAACAGAGTCTTTGCACTCGGTGTGATTCTTCCTTTCTCTGGGTAAAATATGACTTCTAACTAATAGATAGCTTAAAAAAACAATGTAGTATTGAAATTGCTCTTTCATTACAAATTTTTTCAACTATTACAAACTTTTTATGTATTCTTTGATATGAAATTTGAATGAGCAGTTTCAGTTCTACAATGATTTTTCTAAGTTGACTATTAGTTAGAAGTCATATTTTAACCAGAGAAAAAAATCACACCGAGCACAAAAATTCCGTCACTTTTTTTACTTTGAATTTAAAAATACACAAAATTAGGTTTGGCGCATTGGCGCATTGGCATGGATTTGACTCATCAATAATTTAAAAAAGAAATAGTGCTATAGTGAAGTTATTTTGCCTTCTACAGCTTTTAACAAATTTATCGGACAACGTGCTAAGTTTTTGAAATAATTGTGACCTTGAGACAGTGAAATGGCGTTAAAATTGCAATCGATTTTTCAAAACTGCTTTCGAACTGACAAATGAGCAATGCAAAACGATTGCGTTTTTTCGGAAAATTTCTTTGTTGGCGTTTTCCAAGAGCTCAGAAAAAAAAACTTTTTCCTTAAACAACAATTTGCCATGTAATACTTTAAAGTTTTTGCCATTTAATTTTTATTTAATAATTTTAATACGTTGTCCGATAAATTTGTTAAAATCTATTACTACGCTTTTGAAATTGATCTGTTTTGCTCCCAATTCAAAAGATTGTGTCGGGTTATTTGTTAACTGCTAAACTCTCAAGTGGAATGTTTTTATACCCGATGAAAACTATTGATGTCATCCGTTATTGCAGTAAGAATGAAGTTTTTCCGAGTTGAGGGTTAAAAATTGCAATTCAGTTTTCCATTAACAAGTATTCAAAGTATTCGGGGAAATAATCCGGCTCAAGTTTACTTCTAAAATGAAATGGATAAGATACGCTGTTGATGTTTTGGCCGTTTTCTATGTTCAAGCAACTTTCAAACCTTTTTTAATCAAAAAACCAAATTAGACCCAACTTTAAGTCAATATTTAAATAATAAGACAGTTGTTTTTAATCTGGCTTCCTGAAATTTGGAATCAGTTAGAAAAAAATATATTTAATTTTCCTCTCTCTTCATTCTATCAACCGCAAAAATAAAATGCTAATTCTGCCGCTTATCAATTTAGATATACTTTGTATAGTTTTTAGAAGCCATATCTCTGAAAAGGCTCAGAAAGAGCGATCGCGCATCTTCAGTTAGACGTTAAACACCTTCATCGCCCACTTGAACACTTTCAATTAGTTTATTATTTTTTAATCACGCGCCAGTTTATTCTCCAAAAAGGGTGACTAAAATTTACATAAAAGTCCAAAAAACTGTTGAAAACTGAATTATGAAAATGACCGACTGAACCACAAATTCAACCGGCTTCTTCCGTCTCAAATGAAGAAAAATGTACTATTAAGTACACTATTTAGGCCATGGAACCATTTTTTATTCAAACTTGATTTCCTCGAAGCAATAAGAGCTGTTTTACTTGAGGCAATGTTCGCCCAACAGAAAATCGAACAAAAATTGTTAAAAATACAAGGAGGTTTTTTCAATCAAATTGCAGTAAAAACACAAAAACGATTTTTTCCGAAGAAAGGTAAAATTGCGAATTGAAAAAAAAATCGAGTTTAAGTAGGTAAAAGTTCAAAATTCCAAAAATGACTCAATTTACTCAATTTTCTTAAAAATAATTATTTTGAACTAAATCTTTTTTTCGTACTCTCTACATGCGCTATGTTGTTCTTTAAGCAGTTACAACTGAGTTTTATCAAAGCTGGACAGCCCTGATGGTGCTCTATTATGGCTATAAAGTTATTGCTGTCGGTAATGAAGGAAATCTGTATCTTAAAACTAATCATTTATGGTTCTTTTGAACTCATGTCACAAACCTCATTTTTCTTCAAGAAGCTCAAGAAAATATTAAATATGGACTATTTTTTTCAATTGCTCGTTTCTTGGAGACTAACAATTAGATTTAAAGTAAATTGAAAATGTAGATTAGAGAAGGTCGTTATCAAATCTACAAGGTCTCGGCTAATTGGTAGGCCGTCTTTGGCTTAGTCTTTTCATTAAGACCGAAAACATCGGATACCTATTGCCGCTGAATGGCTGATTGGTCCTTAGCTGAAAATACCAATGATTATTTCCCTTTTTTACAGCGGTTGATTTTTTCCCTCGGTTTCCGACCGTTCCTATGTCCATATGAGGAATGATCCCGCCGCTGGATACCAAGTTGCGTGAGAACTGGATCCCGACGAGTCGACTGCTTCCAGACCCCTTTTGTGCAGCCGGATCTGTTCCCTTCGTTGTACTTGCAGCCTCAATACCATTCCTTTTAAAAGTCCTTCCAGGAAACAGTTGATTGAACGGGACAAAAGTTCGTTCATCTCTTCGTGCTAGATGGAATGTTGCTTCTTGAAATAGTATTAATTGGAGAATTACCACATATTTAATGTGCCCAGTGTAGAGGTGCATTTTCATCACAGAGTTTTCCTCTTTTTCTCTACTGAAGATCTTCTACAGAAAACACAGAAGATAACAAGACTGCTCGTATCAGGGCGAAGCCCTAAAGCTTCCGACTGCCTTTTAAGGTTTATGGAGGAGTAAAAACATTAAAAAATTAAATGTGATAAAACAAGATGAATTTTTTTTTCTAAAATTTGAAATTTTTAAATGAAAATCATCCCCCCACACGCCATACAAAGTATAAAAGGATAGGTTTTGCTCCTGGTAACAAACCAATCATGGAAATTAGGCTTCTTTCAACCAATTTGGAATGATTTCTAAGACGGATTAAATTTCCGCTTACGCATTAATAGCGCGAAATATATTGCGCGTTAATTGTCCAAAATTGGCCAAAATGGCAGTCTTTAAAGCCTCATAACTTTACGAAAAATAATCACAGGTGAAATATCTTTTCAAATTTAAGCTCAGGACAACAATACCTTTTGAATGATATTTAAAAAATCCGTCAAAAATGGCTAGTTAAAAAGTCTAAATCGGAACAATAAATTATGAAACTAACGAGGTGCAACACAACATTTGAAAAATTTTTCAAAGAAAAACGAGCATTATGAGTTTTACCCCATCTGTTTCTGCATATAAATATACAAGGTGTTTTTAAAGCACGTTTGTAATGATTATTTGCTCATAACACTTATACTTAAGTTTTTAAAACAATTTGTTGCGATAGGCAGCAAAAATTCGTAGAATTTTGATGATACATTTCATAAAGTTGGATTTGTTTCAATTCAAGGTTTTTTGCGTTTTATCGAGTTTTCATGGCTTTTTAAGCTCATCAAGCGTTTACAGTACTGTAATCATAAATGTCAGTGCTATTTCAAATAACCGGCGAAATCGAAAAAAAAAAACAGAAAACTTCAAACATGTTTTTTAAAACCAGTCAGTCAATTTGATTTAGTCCAAAAGTAAGCTGTAAATAGGTGACTAATTGTTCCGACTTTCGATACGAAAGTAACGGAAAATTTGTGCTTGGGGTGGGTTTTTTCTTCAGACAAATTTCCACTTTTTTTAGCCATTTTTGACGGAATTTTTTTAATATCATTCAAAAGGTATTGTTGTCTTGAGCTTAAATTTGAAAAAATATTTCGCCAATGATCATTTTTCGTGAAGTTATGGGGGTTTAGAGATTACCATTTTAACCAATTTAGGACAATTAACGCGCGATATATTTCGCGCTATTAACGCGTAAGCTGAGATTTATTCCCTCTTAGAAATCGTTCCAAATCGGTTGAAAGAAGCTTATTTGCCATAATTAAATTGTTACAATGAGCAAAATCTATTCTTTTGTACTTTATGTGGCGTGTGGGGGTATGATTTCATAAAAAAAATTCAAGTATTAGGAAAAAAAATTTCAATTTTTTTTAAATTTAATTTAATTTTTTTTATGTCACTACTACTCCATAAACCTTAAAAGGCAGTCCGAACATTCAGGGCTTCACTTTGAATGTTTATATGGCGTGTGGAAGGATGATTTTCAAAACAATGACGTGAGAGGGGATGATTTTATATGGTTTGGTGGGATGATTTTCACAAAAAATTTCAAATTTTAGAAAGAAAAATTTCATTTTATTCTACTAAATTTATAATTTTTATGTTAGCACTGATCCATAAACCTTAAAAGGCAGTCAAAACATTCAGGATATTGCCCTGATACGAGCAACCTAGTTGGCTTTACTTTAAAGCAGCACTGTATAAACTTGAAAATGCAGTGAAAACTCACTGAACTGTATACCGTGAACAAAGTCATGAACAAAAAAAATACAACTTGAAGCGTAAACAAAGCGAACATAGTGTAAACAACAACCTTATTGAATAAATCAGATTTCGAGTCCACAATTTAGCAATAAGGCCGCGAAAAGGGCAAAAAACGACAGATTTAGGGCATGGATTTATTCGATAAAGTCGTAAAATGCTCAAAATAATCTTTAAAATTAAAAACTATGACTCTAAGGAAACTGAAATTGGTAGAAATTTAAGTTAAAAATTGATAAATAGAAAATCTGAAGTTCCAATTTTTCCAGAAAAAATTGTATTCATTTTGAGAGGGAAGAAAATATTCTTTTTGTCAAACTTCATCTATATTTTTAATAATTTTTATTAAATAATGAAACTAAAAATTAATAATAAAGCACTCTGACGGATTTTTTGAAACTGTTCTTAACGGAATTTTTTTGTACACGTCAGAAGACACTGAGTTCAAAACTAAGAATTTTTTTATAAATGATGAAATTGACAATTTTAGTGTGATTAACACTTTGTTCTATAACGTGTAAGTGGCAATATAATCTGACTCATAAAGGATTGCATTTCAAATTGAAGTTATTGGTCTCATCAAAACCTTGCAAAATACATCACGCTGTAAACTACGTTGCTCATTAGGGGAAGATTTTATTGAAAAACGTTCAAAAAACTTCGGGTTTTCTAAGAATAGCTTTAGCTTTCGATCAAAAAATTCTCCGTACATGTTAAAAAAAAAGTCGAAACAAGACTGCTCCTATTAAGGCGAAGCCCAGAATGTTCAGATTGCCTTTCAAGGTATATGGAGCAAAAATTAACATAAAAAAGTTTAATCTAATAAAATAAAATGAAAAAAAAATTAAAAGTTGAGATTTTTTTTTGAAAATCATCCCCACACGCCATATAGAATACAAAGTGATAAATTTCTCTCCTAGTAACAAATCAATTATGGCAAATATATCGCGCATTAATTGTAACAATTTGGCCAAATTGGCAATCTCTAAACCCCGACAATTATGGCAACTATATCGCGCGTTAATTGTCCCAATTTGGCCAAATTGGCAATCTCTAAACCCCGATAACTTTACGAAAAACTATCACAGGTAAAATATTCTTTCAAATTTAAGCTTAAGACAACAATACCTTTAAAATGATATAAAACGGTTCTGTCAAAAATGGCTACTTAAAAAGTCGAAATTTGTCTGAAGAAAAAAACCCACCCAGAGAACAAATGTTCCGTTACTTTCGTTACGAAAGTCGGAACAACAACTCAAATTTCGCCTAGATATTAAACTAAACCATGAATGGTTTTCAGGCGATTGCATTGTGGGTGGTTAATACTTTTTACTGCCTGGGAAAACATCATTGGACCTGATCGAAAACTGAGTTGGATTGTTCAGAAATTCGTTCACATGTGTCTCAAAATATAAGAGCAGTCTTGTTTAAGGTAGCTGTCGAGGTTTTCTTCAGTTTTCAATTCCATTCCAACTATCAAAAATATTGCTTGACAAAGTTTTCAAAGTGGGATATTCGTAAAATGTATTGAAAATTTTTTAACACAGGCGTCATTGCTGAATTTTGTGCTGAAACTTATACAAAAGAGGGCAAGTAGAACAAAAAAGTAGCTGAAAATAAAAAAAAACATAACAATTTATGATTACCGCTCAACTCCAACAACTACATTGTTCAGATTTTTTAAAGCTTGATTTACTTTTTCTTACTTTTTTGGCATCTTTTCTGATGTTTGTCATACACGTGAACATTATTTTTTGCTGAAAAAATATAAAAATGTGCTTCTATTTACAAAATATTAAACAAGTTAAAGTGAATTGCAAGCATCTATTGTCGCAGGAGTTAGCAACAATTGCTTGCTAAACAATATCACCAAACCCGTATAAGTATTTTGAAGACTCAAAAAGCTTCAAAAGTCAAAAACATTTTTTTTTCTGGCTTCGAAAAAGTTCATTGCCCGACATAGTGTGCGGCGACAAGTGTGACGATTCTACGCGACCACATATTGAAAGATCTTCAATCACTACGTTATAACTGTTGGTTTTTGGTCCCTCTAAAACTATAAGGACAAGTTTTTCCCATTAAAACTGGTGGCTTAGGACACATTTTTCTAGTGTTGCTAAAAATTGCTTCGTTTTGAGTTGCTGACTGTGATAATTGCCAAAAAGAATTTTGCATACATTTGACAACATATAATTAAAAACCACGATACCAGAACCAGCTAATCAGCCATGTACCATTTAACCCCACGTGTCACAAGTTTAATAACCTAGAAAAAAAACCGACTGCCTTTTCAGCACAGTGATTCGATCAAAAAAAGTCTTTCCAAGATCATGTCTGATCATTAGTTATCCATTTAAAATTGCCATTTTGCAAGATCCTACAAAATTTTGTTGTAAAAACTACAATGTTTTATAAGATCTTGATACGATATCCATGTCAGAAATATGCTCGCGAAGATTTGTTTTTACAAAGTTCGGAATCCAGAATCTTGTCAAATTATACATGGTAAAATCGATCACGAAAATCTTGTGAGTTAAAAAAAAGTTTGCCAAGAAATCCAAAAGGTTGTAAATCAGGTTACATGCGCTGTATTATTCGGATATGCGCACAATTTTGTGTCTGTATGTCTTCCTGGATTCCAAAGTCAAGTCTATGAAATATGCTCCAAAATGTAACTGGATTCCACTTACACATTTTCCGTGGATTACGTAAACAGATACTTGTAACTTAAATTTTCTCGGCACATTAATTATGTTGCGGATTACGCAACGAGCAAATATATGTTGTTGTTCGATATTTCTCATTTAAGGGGATTCCACAACTGCAAGTGGAATTCGCAAACTTAGGCTGGTTCGACTTACAAATTTCGGAATCCGCTCACAATTTGCGGATTCAACTTACGGTTGCAGATTCCATGACAGCTTAAAATTACTAAACACATATTTTATTTGTTTGTTGATTCCACAAACTGTTCCAGATTCCGCAAAATTTGTTGCGGATTCCACAAATTTGTCACAGATTCGGCAAACTTGCATGTTTTTGGAGCAATTTCGAGCAGTACAGTGTATTAGCTGTTTGTCCTTGGAATCCAACACAACAAAGAAGATAAAACAAAAATAGCATTTTTGCGCATTCCGCGACAAATCTGATTTTTGCCCATTGCGGAATCCGCTTACAATTCACTAAAAGCACAGTTTGGCCTCGCAATGGCTATACTGCACAAGTTTAATTCTTTTAAAAAATTTCAGCAAAAATTTTATCTATTTTGTTCTATTCTGGAATTTTCATTCGATTTTTTTTGGATCTGTTTCTTTTATTGAAATTTAGGTATATATTAATTATTTTGTTTTGAAAAAATCATTGGTATGTGAAGCGTGAAGGGATTGATGAGCTTATATTTGGTTTTTGATGAGAACATGTAGGTCATTTTTTAGTGAAATTTATTGTTTATCTTAATTTTTGTTTTGTAGAGTCTATAACCAGCCGTTCCAGTTTCTACGAAACGTTAAAAATATCGTATTTGCTTTTATTTTTTGGATTGTATCTTTATGAAGCTGCAAGCCTGGACGGAAAAACTATTACAAGAAGCTCTTGCTAGACTGAACAATGCTATCAAAATATACAAAATGGTCCAACCATTTTTTGGTATTAGTTGAAAACTGTTCTATTTTTAATCTTTTTGCTGAATTTTGAGTCTCAAAAATACAAATAATTGAAAATTTTGAAAATTGATTTTTTTAAAAGCCTTATTTTTTTCCAAATTGTGATCATTACATAAAAAATACTTCTATTAACCCCAGATGCTCTATGCCGTGTAAAACTGATAGTTTTGAAGATTCATGAAAAGGTTTTCAAGCTCCCTGATGATGACCCCGGCAATGCCGGATAATATTGTTGGGAGTTTGAGAGGGCAAGTGGACAAAGTATTTGGACAATAATGCTGAACCTTATCCCTGACTAACGGTCTTCCCCTGCAAACACAGCTCGAGACTTTTATTTGTGGCTACTTAGGCTACTTAGGCTAATAAGAGTTTCAGCCATTTGGTTCTTCTTTTGCAGCTTTGTTCTTACAAAAAAGCGAAGCTCATATTGATGCTTAAACAACATGGCTGTCTTCTTAATGATCTTGAATCGGACTTTGAACCAAGATCAAATAAGTAACCTGGCTATCTTTCCAAAGATCGTGCATGAGTCTCAGAATATCTTGCATGACATTGCAAGATCTTGCATAATCTTGGCAAGGTTTTTTAAAAGTCGGGACACTGGGAGGAGCATAGCTCGTTAAAAGGTCAACTTGAAAATTTTTGAGGTAATGTGAAACTACCGGTAGTGTTTGAGGAGTGGCCTCTGCCCGGGCTGACCTCTTTTCACCCAAAACCCAAAAAGCTAATCATAGAAATTGTCTATAAAAATAATTGTCAGAAAATTTCCATACTTCGGAAGAACCAAAAACATTAAAAGGCACACCTTCAAAAACACCCTGAAGTATTTTTTAAATACATGGAACTCATTCACTAAATGAAATATGTACTCAAATAAACATTGTCCAGCTATTTTTTTTTTGCCACAAAATTTGATTTTTCTGTCCATAAAGTTGTCCAGTAGCTCAAAGTTTTTTTTTAAAAAAGTACATTTTAAATTTGGCCTCTTCATCTTTTTTGATGAAGCAGAAGTATTTGAGTCTCCGATTTGTAAAGGAGTTCTAAAATTGTGAAAACTGCTACTTTTCATAGCAAAATGATATTTTTCAAAAAAATGATATTCGAAAAAAAAACCAACTACTGATGATTTTTTCAGCACAAATTGTCAGAAGTTAAATGATTTTAAGACAAAACTGCTTCGCGGCTTTAAGCAGTTCCCCTAGTTCAGTTTTTCCGCGAAATGATAAATGCTGTTCTCACCTCTGGTTTTCTAAATGTCAGGATGACTGTGTTTTGAAATAAGCGAATTAAAGTAAAAGAAAAAAGAATTAAAGAAAAAAAAAATCTGCAATTTTGTACTTTATGGAGAAATGTTAGTCCTAAAACTTCCTATAATCAAAAATAGTAATTCAGTTCTCCCATATGGAAAATGCTGGTCATTGAATTTTCATACAAATTTTAAATGAAAAGAATGTAAGAAAATTTTTTGCCAACCCGATCGTTCAAAGCGTTTTTTTTTCCTAACAAAGAGAGATTGTTCCAAACAACCTAAAAATTAGGTTTGAAAAATGCCAAGCTTAGGCAATTGTTATCATTTAGATGAAGAGCAATTTTTTAAGCGCAATTAGCAAAAACTGCAAACTTGACGCACTTTGTCAACAACAAGCAAAAAAAAATTCTCTCACAAAGAATTATCACATGCAAGAAAAACAACATTACGAACAAAACGAACACGAGTACTGCTATAGTCTCCACTTAAAATAAAATGAACTACCTTCAAGAACAATTGTAAGACATAATCAAACTGCTCGTATATCAAGCCAAATCTCTGAGCAATCCGACTTCTCCATAGAGCTGAAGAAAAATTGTGGCTTTGTGACGGCGGCCGTCATGCCTTGTGTAGACTTTGGTAGTCTGTTTGAATGTTGTGTTAATTGTGTGAATTGTAATTAAGGTGTCAAGGTCGGGACAGGTCTCCCAACCATGACAATGCGCTAAATCAAACTTAACACTCTCTGATGCTTGCTGAAAGATTGCAGTCATATCACATTTATTGAACTTGTAACCAATTCATATCAACTGAAATTAATTTCATCATTTTAGTTAGTTTACCAAGTTAGTGTATGTTACTATATCACAAGGCGCAGCCAGCAGGATACGAACCTGCGCGTGACCTGTCCCGACCTTGAAACCTTAATTGCTATTCACACAATTAACACAACATTCAAATAGACTACCAAAGTCTACACAAGGCATGACGGCCGCCGTCTCAGGCTTCGCTAAACTGATGACAAAATCACAAAAAAAGATAGTTTTTTCTAAGACTTTCAAAAAGTGTGACGGATTGTTTTTTATTTAATGTGTTCTTATTATCCACCGCACTCTGTATAAAACACAAAAAGACGTATTTATATCCCGTTTTGTATTAAAAAATACCAAATTGCTGACCTACCTTTTTTTTTGGAATTTCCAATTTTCTGCGTAAGCTTGTTATCAGAACGAACCATATGGAACGTGGGATTCCAAATTGGCCAAATTAGCAATTCTTAAAAATTAAATTTTTTTTAATTAATACTAATTGTGTATCAGGGCAAAACCATGAAAGCTGAGACTTCACCTGAATATTAAAAAAACGTGGAAAACAATTCAATAAAAAGTCAAAAATGGAGATATATATTATATTTTACATATTATATTTCAGTTGTTTTTATATTTTTTTCTATAAAATTATCTGATTGAAACTTTGCTTGGAAAATAATTCAAAAAAATTCTGCTGATCAGCCATAGCGCTAGAGAAATCTTTTTACCTAGATAATTATTCAAAAACGTTGATTTTATACAAATAGCAGCAATATCAACAGAACTTTTGCAATCTAGAACGAAAGCCGTCAAATAAATGTTTTGAAATTTTGCAGCATATGTCTGAAGATAGTTACCAATGCATTGTCAAATATCCAATTTGCTTAATAGGTAAAATTAAAATAAGCAACCACAAGCATAGTCACAGGAGTCAAACTCACAGGCAACAAAGCCTCTCAAAGAGTCACCCCAGAAAAAATTTTAAAAATTAATTAAGAACTCATGTTAAAAGGAAAATAAGGGACAATATCTTCATTTATCAAACACTAATTGAGCAAGCTCAGAAAATAAAAAAAATCTGAAGTAAAGTTTTAAAATGTATATATGTAATCAATTGAATTTTTGTCATTTTTTCAAACCACACGGAAAAACTATTTGCCTGGAAAATGAAAACTTTGAGAACTTTAGCGCTTTTCCATGCTAAAAAACACTTTGATCTAACCATAACAATTTAGCGCTTTGCCAATTGAGTATATGTGCTTAAGTAATAATTTGTCAATTTTTTCAAGCCACCCGCAAAAACTCTTTGCAGAAAAAACTCAAAAATTGAGCTATTTGACGCTTACGTAAAGTAGAAAAAAGTTTGAACAAACTGAAACAAGATTGCGCTTACTTATCTGTGTATATCTGTGTAACTGATAATTTTTCATTATTTTCAACTGATCTGTTTATCCAAAAAAACTGAAACTCGCTCATTTCAAGGCTTAACAATTGTAATAAATAGTTTGATCTGACTGCTTTGGATCCAAACAAAACTTAGATTGCGAGCACGATTTAATCTACAGTTTTTATCTGATTAAAAATCAAATAGCTCAAAAACATTACAAAACAACTATAAAAACCTTTTGCAAAAATCAAAAACTGTATGTCCAACGAGTTTTGTCCTCTATTAACTTTTTCATATTTAATCAAAATTTGCCCTTGATTTTTTTCTTCAAAGAACATACATTTGCATTGAAATCGTTTTTGACAAATACATCAGTCACGTTTAGCAGAGGTTGAGCACTTGTTTTTAAAATTGTTCGATGTCATATATAGACAAGACTGCTCGTATCAGGATGAAGCCCTGAATGTTTCGACTGCCTTTTAAGGTTAATGGAGCAGTAATAACATAAATATCATTAACAAATTAATTGAAGTTCTTTCTACGAAAATCATCCCCCCACACGCCATATAAACTAAAAAAGAATAGATTTTGCTCCTTGTAAAAAATCAATAATGGCAAATAAGCTTCTTTCAACAAATCTCCGCTCACGCGTTAATAGCGTGAAGTATATGGCGCTGTAATTGTCCCTAATTGGCCCAAATGGCAATCTTTAAACCCCCATAACTTCACGAAAAATGATCACAGGTTAAAAATCGTTTCAATTTTAAGCTCAGGACAACAATAGTTTTTGAATGATATAAAAAATTTCGTCAAAAATGGCTAGTTAAAAAGTCGAAATTTGTCTGAAGAAAAAAAAAACCCACCCCGAACACAAATATTCCGTTACCTTCGTTACGGAAGTCGGAACAATTACTTTCGTCACAAAAGTCGGAACAATTAGGCTAAAGGAAGCCCAGGAACAAAAAACAAGTTACATGCCGTAAACCTTTTTTTACAAACAGTTGAAATTTCCTTAAGCAATTCTGAAGAATTCAATTCAAAATTTCTATACAGGTTGATATGAGTTTATAGTGCGTAGGGATATCTAATGTTACATTTCAAGGTGAACATAAAAAAATTTTGAAAAAGCATTTTCAATACATGTCGAGCTATGAGCAGTTTCTTTAGTAGAATTTTAAGGAAAAGTCTTCAACTTGAAAAATTTAAATATAATTAAACTACTAAAAAGTGAACTTCCTGAATTTTCAATTTCTAGGTTGAAAGTGTTATTAGAAAAGATCTGGGACGATCGCAACGGTGGCCAATCAAGGTGCAGATGTTTCTAAGAGTGAAAAAATCTGAGAGCCGACAAACAGACAAATATTGAGTTATATAGTTAATCGTTAAATTTTATAATAGTTAAAACTACCTTTGAAATAATCAAATTATACATACATTGACAAACTTGAATGGGAAAAATCCTGTTCAAATAACAGGGTTCCCGCATCTTTTATTTATATTGACAATTCTAATGCTTGTTCACCCAGAGGCCGATCTATGACTTTCTAGAGAAGGAGGGTGGATTTTCAAATCTTTGTCGACCTTTTGGGTTTTTTTAAATCGATCAGTTTAATTTTCAGAGGCAATTTTTTGAAGAAAAAAAAACTAATCAAAAATACAATTTTTGAGCACCTTTTGTAAAATTTTGACCAAAAAAATTGCGTTTTTTGTAGCACGCTCCCCTTAAAAAATAGTATATAGTGGTGCCAAAGGCTCCTTTAGAAAAGTTTTAGGGTTGTTTGAAAGAAAATTGATTCATAAAATAGTGCCAAAGGGCGACCCTTTGGTTGATGAGGGCATCGAATCCCTGAGGTAAAAAGAGTCCGCCCTCCCTAAATTCGCACCTGCTTGGCTATTTTTGTAACTTGTAAGACTCCCGTCAAACTCTATCATCAAGGTGTTTGAAAAACTTGAAGTTCGATGGTGTTTTCTTACTTTTTCCGCACAAAATTTTTAATTTTGCGATTTTCAGTGTATGAAGGCAAAGATCAAAACACAGATTGTACTAGTTCGGACCCCAAAACGCATAAAATTTCAAAATTCAATTGCGTTTTTTTTCGAAGTGTGTTGACTTTCGACAGAAAAAATGAAGGAGACAAAACTTGCTTATAGTTTCAACAAAAATAACATGAAGCAATTTATTTTGCAAAATTAGGGCTCAAAAATTTACCCTAATAGCGAATCTTTTCAGACTTTTTGAATTATTTATAAATTACACAAAAACTACGAGAATAATTACAGTCAAAATTGTATCAAAGTGAGCCTATTACGAGGCCCAACAAAAATTAAGAAGGTTATACACACCAAAACTATGTAGAACTAATGAAGTTTTTTTTCATAGCCAAAAACTTCATTTTTACTTCACAAAAAAAACCAGTAAAATGATATTTAAAACCAATTCTTAGGCATTTTGTGTCCTTTTTTGAAGACTATAATCTTCTTAAACTTTGTTGGGCCAAGTAAGAAACTCACTTTGATATAATTGTGGCAGTATTTGAATTCGTAGTTGAGGTGTAATTTTTAATTGAATTAAAATTCTGAATTGATTCATTTTTGGGGTAAAATTTTGGTGCCGCATTTTGCGAAAAATTTGCGACGTAAAAATTCTGCTAAAATTCTCAGCAAGTTTTGTTCTCATCGTTTTTTGCTTGAAGTCGACCCAATAGGAGAAAACGCGCTTTAAAATTCAAATTTTATGCGTTTTTTCAGGTTAATTTAAATCAGCACTGTACCATCAACGTTTGTCAATTTGCTTTTCAAAAAATAATTTCTTTGTCAAATCTGTGTTGCAACTTGTGAATTGCAAACCAAAACATTGTATGCTTGCATGTCAGTCTTTTCAATCAACATCGAATGCCAGCACTAAAACTGGCAATTAACAAACAATAAAATAATCATCATTTTTTTGGTTGCTTAGTCTGTTTCTAATACTGAAAAACTTAAGCGTAATCTGCAATTTTTGATACAGTTTTGCATAGATGCTAATTTTCATTTATTTATTGAAAGCTTTTGCTGTTCTCTTCAAAATTTCAGCTGGATGATATTTAACATTTCCTGGGGTCTTTTGTGTTATCAGGCCCAAAAATTATTTACACTGGCACAAGCTGGCACAAGGTAAAACCACTGCACAAGGTAGACTGGAGGGAAAATCACACCTTACCAAGTGATTACAAGAGATAGAAAACTTTGATCAAAACCAAAAAGGAGAAGCTGCGAAGAAGCTGCGAAGGCCAACAAAAAGCTAGATGGAAAATTTATCCAAAAATTGTTCCCTAAAGTTTAACCAAGCCTTCAAATCTTGTTGGACAAGATTTTAAAAATAATTTGCAAGTTTCTCTGACCGATTTTTTTTCTTAAATATATTATGATTCAGATTCTCTACTTGCCCCTCAGCTTGTTCACAACAATTTTTTTTTCCAATTATCAGTGCAACAAAAACATCCAGTCTTGAAATCAATACATATCCTCGCTTATCAAAAAGTTTGCGGCGAGAGATTCTCAAAAATTTTTCAATAATGTCGACTTTTTTTAGGTTGACCAAAATGATTTTTCGAGTTTTTTGAAACAACAGGCCAAAAGTAGCGTTTTTAAGCACTTTTGACAAAAAATTTTACCAAAAATTGCGTTTTTTAGGCGCGCGCTCCCCTTTAAACTTAGTATATATTGGCGCACAGGGTCCAATAAAAGTATATATTGGCAGTAGCGGATTTAGGGGGGGGTCCAATAAAAGTATATATTGGCAGTAGCGGATTTAGGGTTTTCTTTCAGACAAACCAGACAAACTTTTTTACAGTCTGGAAAATATGAATGCTCTCAGCCAGGGGCGTATTAAGGGGGGCTGAGGGGCGGACGCCTCCCCTTTCTTAGGGATTCGACCCCCTGTCGACCCAAAGGGTCTCCCTTTGAACTATTTTGTGATATCCATTTTTGGCTGACGACTAAAATGTTTCTAAAGGCGCCTTCGACGCCAATATATACTAATTTTTAGGGGAAACGCGCGCCGGAAAAACGCAATTTTTCGGTCAATATTTTCCAAAAAGAGCCTAAAAACGCCTTTCTTGGCCTGTTATTGAAAAATTTGCCTGCGGTGCAGAAAATTTGGTCGAAATGCGGTCTTTATAGTGGATTGGGAGAGCTCAGAAAATCAATCAATTTTTTGGTCGACCTAATAAAAATGCCGACAAAATTTTTAATTTTTTTTTAGAAAATTCGCCCCCCTCGAGAAAATCCTAGATCCGCGCCTGTACATTGGCAAAATTTTAGGGTCCGTCAGCCAAATATGGATATCTCAAAAGAGTACAAAGGGCGACCCCGGTATGTGACAAATTTTAAGGTGACTTGCCAGCTGCTCCGAGCAAAAATTTGAAATTTACCTATATATTCAGTGTTAATGACATAAAACGACAGTTTTTTGCCACAAAAAATTACATGAGGTGCAATCAGTTTATTTTAGTTTTCATATCAAATCACGTGTTTATTGTCCGGTTTAACAACTTGATGAAAAATTAGGAAACTTAATCTTCAATCAGCATAGTTCAAATCCATTGATTTACGACATAATTTTCCACATGAGATTCTATAAAAGCAAATTGATGATGAAACAAAACATCCAGTTTTCAAATCATTACCCTAATATGTCAAAACTTTGCAAAAGTCTATGAGTTTCAGATTTAAAAAAGGTTGTAACAACATTCCGTCCTTTTTATATACTCAGTTTGAAGCTTAGAAAAGACAACCGTCCAATGGCTTCATACTGTCCATATTGAAAGCTTTTCCGACCATTTCTCGGGAAAAAGTAGGCAAACGGCAGTGATTTTGAGGCTTTAGCTCCTGGCTTTCCACTTGTTGCTATTATAATTTGCACAATAGTTTTTTTTCTCGACTCAGACATTTAGGAGAAGAAATGTGAACAAAACAAGCGCCGCAATTGAGAGGTGTTGCAAAGACTTGTTCAAAGCAATTACAAGATCTTAAAATGTTAAAATACAGTCAAAATGCAGTCCACGACAAAGTTAGAGGAAAACATAGGAGTCTTACATTGATATAACCAACTTGAAAAAAATTGAAATAAAAAAATTTGGGTCGGCTCTGTAGTTTTAAATCTTAAAAATATTTGCACATTTAACACCAAGCAACGCAGTTTCTCAAATACTATGCTCATTGTTTTGAAAACACATTTGATCAAAAACTGGACAAAAAACTGTTTAGAGAAAAACATTTGATCAAAAGTATTAGGAAATTTATACACGCGTAGAAACCAAGCTGGACTTTAAAGCTAGAAGCACTTCAATAGAAGCACTCAGTAGAAATTCAAATAAACTTCATAAATTTTTTCTAAAATTGTCCAATCATCCGATGCTGGTCTTGGCCATGACGCTGGAGATGATAAAAGATCAAAAACCTTCATCTTATTAAGGATGCTGTCTAATCCAGATTCTCGAACTGAAAATTTCAGATACGAAATGGAAGCATGGAAGCCAAATGAAAAACTTCCGGAGAAACATTTCTTGGAGAGTGATTTTTCAAGCAGGAATAACGCGTAGGATTTATGATTGACAATAATTCTTTTCACCAATTCTTTTCACTAAAAAAGTGTGCAGCAAACTTTGATAAGACACACTCCATTAAATCCATAAAAAGTGCTCATTTAGAGTTGTAGTGCTTTTATGCACCCGCTGGTGTGGATCTTTTCACTTGCGAAAAACAACTTCGTCAAACTGATTCTGTTTGCGGGTCTCAAAATTGTTTCTTATCATTATGGCTGAGGATGCTGCAAAGTAAAATTAATATTGAAGTAATCGAAAGCGAGTTATCTACAAAAAGATAGCGTGGTTGTCAACGTTTGGCAATTGAACAAAATTAGTAAGCACCCCCACACTTTTTGACACTAATTGTAGGCAAAGTCTGTTGTACGATGACATCTTTACCCGTGAGCCTGTAAAAAAGGAGATCATTGCTTTCAAAATCAACTATGTTGACAACATTACAAGCTCTCAGCAACTGAATTTTAGAGACTCTCTACCTCGTAATTTAGCACTTTTTTTTAGTGAGAGCGCGTTTTTGTTTCGACTTTTGTAACAAAAGTAACGGAGTATTTGTGCTCGGAGTCGTTTTTTTTCTTTAGACTTTTTAACAAGCCATTTTTGACAGAATTTTTTAATACCATTGCACAAGTATTGTTGTCTTGAGTTTAAGTTTGGAAAAAATTTCACCTGTGATTATTTTTTGTAAAGTTATGGGCGTGTAAAGATTGCCATTTTGGCCAATTTGGGACAATTACGATGCAAGATTGGGACAAGATTCAATTAGTCTTAGAAATAGTTCCAGACTGTTGAAAAAAGCTTATTTGCCATAATTGATTACAAAAGTTGTTACAAATTTGTTTAATTTAACGACAGAATTGTTATCGGAAATTTTTTCTATCACTGGCAACACTGAACAAAACGATAACCATGTTAAGATTTAATCTAGGTTTTCGTTCCGACTTTTTATGGAATATTAATGCTTGGAGGGGTTTTTTACTCGGTCAATTTTCGGCAAATATTTTTTGCCCCATTGAAGATATCGACTCACTGTAATCAAGTTTTAAAAAGTTTTTTTTTTTTACCTCCGATCAATTTTTCAAAGTTATAAGAGTTTGAAAAATGCAAATTTGGCCAAGCTTTGGACTAATTTATGCGAACTTTGGAAATTAAGATTTTATCCATAATCATGAAAGCGTAATGCGAATTATTTTTGCGTGGCGAATTATCCGGCACAACAAAATCGTTCCGAATTGAATTGAGGCTAGCTAATAGGTCGTAATAATTTATACGACTCAAGTTCTCACTTCATCTTTGGTATTGTCCAAAATTTATAATTATCTGTTTTTGGGATCTTTTTAAATGCGTTATCATTTTACTGTTTACCAATGCTCTAACCAAACCCACAACACCCTCTAAATCTCTTAAAAAGCTTAAGAACATGAAGATGAAATGATAAAGCACCGTCTACTACGAAATGTGGCATTGATGAAAACCGGTTGGAAAATTTTTTGAAATTAATTGTTCTGCTGTATATGATTTTTCGAAGTTTTTTCAATTATTTTTTTTGATTCAAGACAATTTCCAAACAAAGCCAGCGGCAAGCGACAAAACTTCCTTGAAAACTTTTTTGAAAAACCGTAGCAAAAGTTTCGTTCAAAAAGTCACAAATATATTTTATGGAGACGCAAAAACTAGTGTTTTTCAGGACCAAATAAAATCTTTTTATTGAAACCAACAGCGATCCTTTAATTCGACGACTTCCTTATATATCCCATATGTCTTTGTTTATTTCACACCCTTCCCTGTATAAAACTATACTCAATTGTAGGAAAACTAAATGCGCAAAAATTTTTGCTCTATAATGCCTATGCAGCTGATTCATTTGGATCCAAAAAATGAATTGAAGCAATTATTTAGGTTACATTATTTCTATATTGAATGCAGTGTTTTCCAATTTGCGCTTTAGATGACGGGTGGATAACTTGTTTTCGAAAATTCGGAAATTTTTTTTTCTGTTTCAATTTGTTTTTCATTGATGGGAAAGGGCACTCGGAACAATCTAGATTTGATCTGAAATGAGCGTTTTATTTCAAGAAGCATTCCGTTTACCTGTTGTTTTGGTTCTAATCTAATTTTCGAAAAAAGATTTTTGAAAAAAAACTTAAAATTAATTTTTTTTGGCTAAAAATTTTTTTAGAGAAAAACGGATTAACAAATAAAATTAATTTGACAGTGATATTTCGAGATAATTTCTTAATATAACTTTGTTTTTCTTCAAGTTGTTCGAATTTTTCGATTTCCGTCCTTAATCGACATACAAATGAAAAACCTATGTGCTTAGAGGATAGAAATCATCCGCTAATCATGACAAATGAGTCTAAAGTTTGTAAGTCAGATTAATTTTGATTTTCAATTTTCAAACCACGACTGAAAAAGCTTTAATACGGCTCCGAACGATATATTTTTTAAAAATCTGAGTCACCATCAGTATGGCCGAATTTTGATATTTAGTTGGCCTCCTTTTAGTTTTCATTGATGTTGTTAAAACTGGCTGAAAAAAGCCCAATTCCTAATAATTTTTTCGATAGTGGTCACAACAAAAACCAAAAAGCTCAATTTGGAGCAAAAGTGCTATTTTCCAAATGCTTCAGGAAAAAATGCACGATACTTTCTAGTAACATTTCATCGATTTTTAACAGGGCATGGGAGAAATTAAAACACAAAGAGCTAGTTAACACAGATTAAACGCCTCCTCCTTTCAGGGATTAGGCACCCTCACGAATCAAAGGGTCTCCCTTTGATATTATTTATGGCGACAAACCCTAAAATTGTTCTAAAGACGCCTTGGGTGTCAATATATACTGATAATGAAGAGGAGCGCGCGCCAAAAAAAAACATTTGGTCAAAAAATTTCCAAAAAAAGTGCCCAAAACGGCCTTTTTGACCTGTTTTTTTTTCAAACTTTTGCCTGCGGCCCAGAGGAAACTTATCTTAAAATAGGGTCTGTGGGCGCTCAAAAAATCAATTTGATCGATCTTAATCAATGAACAAAACTGTCGAAAATAATTCGAAATTCCGCCCCTCCCGAGAAGATCCTAAATCGTATCCTAGATTAAACGACATGAAATTCTTGAGGTCTGCGAAAGGTTACAACCAAGCGCGAACATGTCAAGCCTCGTTTTTGTGGTATTTTTTTTCGCAACTTTTTTTTCAAACTGTTGTACACTGTTTCACTTAGTTGCATAAGGTTATGTTCATGTCTCTCACTATACTTTTAAAATCGATTTGATTTCAAAATCATTAGGGGCGGCAGCTGTTTGGGGCTGGTAGTTGAACTAACAGAGAATGTTTTTGTTTAACGAGTTTGGTTCTTAGTTGAATGAAGAACGAGTCGTATGAATGCATGGCTGGAAAAAATTATTTGACGAAGAAAAATAGTTTCGGTGGTAACCTTTGAAAGTTCAAAATTAAGTAAGCTGAGGTGAAAGACTAGTAAAAAAGCGCGTTCCAGTTTGGTCAACTTTCTTTTGAAACATTTTTGAAAACTTTCTTAACAGTAACCAAAATCATGACATTTTCAAAATTTTCATATATCGTTCCAACAAGTTATCTCTTAAAAAGTATTATAATCGATTAAAATGACAAATTTTTTCACAACAACACTTCTGAATAATCAATTATCAACTATTTCAATTTTTAAATAAAGCTCAAGAAAACGATTAGATTTTAATACAATTTTGCTTTCATTCAAAAGGCTGTATTCTTCACACTGTGGTAAAATGAATCTGATAGATTTGAAATTTAGAAAAAATAGAAAGGTACTAAATTCAAATTTGGTTGCATTTTTTGAATCACTGTAGCTAAGGATTATTTCATAAAGAAGGCTTATTTCATAAGGTCAATTCGTCAAGTGCTGGCAATAATGGCTGAATTCAGAGACGGAACGAGCTAAGTTGAATTTATATAAAACTAATCACATTGACATTACGAGGTCTATCGGATTACTAAAACGTTTTCAATCTGCATAGAATTACTGTGCTCGTCCCCCAAAATTAGTCGTAAGTTTGCATCAAGACGACTCTAGAAACATTTTTTTTCGTTAATCAACGACACTGGATTTAGCAAAATAGGTGCGCCTAAACTTGATCTTGAATGTATAAAAACACTAATCAAACACTAATATTCACTGTGTATATCTATACTAAATGTTTTTCAGCAATCATGCGCTGTTCATTTCTTCAGATTTGTTGATTTTGAAGTAACTGTTAAGTTAACTGACTTAACAAAAAATTGTGGCCTGTTTTTGGGTTTGGGTTGTTTTTAAAAATTTCAGAAAAGGAGGGTTGATTCATAATTGGCGTTTCCCAATAATTACAAGTTTGAATGCTAAGAGCCGAGATAAAACACAAGACTGCTCGTATATCAGGTCAAAATTCTGAATATTCCAACTACCCCTAAGGTGTTTTAAAACATTTTTTGTTTATTAAATGTTGATAAATTAAAAATTTTGGACTGCCAATATCCAATAAATTTGCTAAAATTTGAGTTGAATTCAAACAATTGATTAGTTTGGCTCAATTCAGTTTGGAGCGATTGTAGGAGCGGAGTTTTTTGCCTAAACAACTCGCGCATTGAAACTATAAAATATCAATTTGTCAATTTCAACCGCATTTAGGCTAATGGCAAGCACATCTCTTAATAATCCAAAATTTGCGGTTCTTTTTATCCCAGGTCGAGGTCGGGGACTTATGTTGTGGCCATTGTGACTCAAAATATGTATGTTGTGACCATTGCGACCCAAATCGGGTATGTTGCAACCATTGCGACTCAAAATGGGTGCGTTGCGACTTTGCGCGAGCGAAGAAACTTTATGAGACTTTGCGCGACCCAAACAAGATATGTTGCGACTTTTCGCGATCTAAAAAAGGTATATTGCAACCATTGCGACTCAAAATGGATATCCTGCGACTTTGAGCAACCGAAACATTTGTGCGACTTTGTGCGACCCAAAAAGGTATGTTGCGACCATTGCGACTCAAAACGGCTATGTTGCGATTTTACGCGACCCAAATTAGCTATTTTGCGACTTTTCGCGACCCATTTTGCGACTTTGCGCGACCCATGTTGCGATTTTGCGCGGTTCATGTTTCGACTCTGCTCGACCCATGTTGCGACTCTGTGCGACCCCTGTTGCGACTTTGCGCGACCCAAATTAGGTATGTTGCGACTTTGCGTGACCCATGTTGCGACTTTGTGCGACTCAAGCATCTTGCAGGCCGCATAAACTCCATTTCGTCGATCAAGTTTGGTCGCAACATGAATCGCGGACCTCGGCCCTGGTACCATCACACACTTTTTTAATAGAAATTTTCTAAATTGTAAACAAGACATTTCGTATCAGGGCAAAACCCTGAAAATTCCGACTGAGTTCTGAGTAATTTGAAATAGAATAATCGATGAAATTTACAAGTTTTTTTTCAAAAATCATCCCTCACACGCTATGTAAAGCACAAAATGATATGTTTTGCAAAGTATTAAATAGAGTAAAGAACATGCATCAATCTAATTTGGAATAGTTTGTAATACGGATTAGTTCTCCGCTTACGCGTAAATAGCACTAATTACATCGCGCGTTAATTACCCCAAATTGCTCAAAATGGCAATCTTTAAACCCGCATAACTTTACGAAAAAACATCACAGGTAAAATATCGTTTTCAGTTTGAGCTCAGAACAACAATACTCTTTGAATGGTTTAAAAAATTTTGTCAAAAATTGCCTGTTAAAAGTCGAAATTTGTCTGGAGAAAAAACCAACCCAAGCACAAATATTCAGTCACTTCATTCCAGCCGGAACAAAAGTTTTGACGCGAAAGAGTTTAGAAAAAACCAATTTTTTTGAAACTTATAAACACTGACACGTTTTGTCATTTTTTTGATTTTTTTTTGATCTGACTTTCGCAAAAAGTAAAGAATATATAAGGTCTGGAAATTTCTTTTAATTCAAGAGTACTCAGTTTTGCCAAGACCACTTTTACAAAAACCGGGTTCCTCAAAACTCAAAACTCTGACTCGTTCTCTTGGTCTGCATTGGGCCAGCCCAATATGCACACCACTATGAAAACCTGCCATGATTATGCCTAAAACTGCTGGTTTTATCATCCGCACTACAAAATCGTTCCAAATGGAATTTAGGCAGCCAATTGGTTTTATTTACTCCATACACGACATAAATTGCAACATTTTTTAAAAGATTTTATTGGCCTGAAACTCATAGCTTTGCCAATACTTAATTTATCAAAATTTATCAAGACCAATTAAAGGGCAGTCGGAACATTCAGGGCTTTGCCCTGATACGAGCAGTCTGTTTCTGTTTAAATACAGACTAGGTTTGCTATTCGATCAAAAATCATCAAAACTGTTCATATCAGGGTATTCAATGTTTTGACTACCGGTAAACATGTCTGTTGTAGAACAGTCGAAAAAAGAGATAGAAATATCACAAAATATCATCAACTGCTTGGCTTCATTCATTGTGGAATGATTCTGAATTTTCCGTCGACGCTACGCTACAGCAATTGGATACTTCATTGAATCAAGTATCATAATATGACTAATTTGGCTTATTGACCATTTTGGCAATAACTTTACGGAAAAAATTTACTTTTCAAATGTCTTTATAATTCTAAGCTGAGAGCAGGGGCGGATCTAGGATTTTCTCTAGGGGGGGGGGATTTCAAAAATTTTTCGAAATTTTGACGACCTTTTTTTAGATCGATCAAATTGATTTTCCGAGCTCTCCCAAAGCAGTAAAAAGTCCCTGTTTTGGCGCCAAAATGTTTGCACTGCAGGCAAAACTTTGGAAAAAACAGGCCAAAAAGGCGTTTTTAGGCTTTTTTGGAAAATTTTGACCAAAAAACCGCGTTTTTTCGGCGCGCGCTCCCCACTCAAGTTTGGAGAAATTTGTTTATAATAGTCATCAGAACAGCCCGGAATTGGTCACTCTAAATTCATCAATCCTCAAAAATATCAACAGTTTTTGCCGAGTTCTTACAATTGTTACAGCTTGGAAAGTACTCTTTTTGTTCTGTTTTTGTCTCTTTTTTGACTGAATCACTATGTCACCTTTTTTATATGGGCTTACGAAACGTGGAATTGTGTCAAGGGGTCCTAATCCGTTGTTCTCCATATAGGGTGCAGATGTCGAAACAGAAGCCTCTCTAGTGTCAGAGTTTTCATATATGTGCAGGAAGAGTTGTGAGAGATCGTATTGATTGATTAGCGGCCATGCAGATGCTTCCCAAAGCGTATTTTGAGCCGCCGCCAAAAAAATGATAGATAAAAAAGACAGTCGATGTATCTTCAAAATATAGAACTAGTTAATTGATGGTTCCAAGATTCCTGCAATGATTTATATATTTTTACACTTTAGCTTTAAGAGATTTTTTAAAGCTCGTGTAGTTAACCATATAGTTCATCTAAACCAAATTCTTAAAATAAGTGATTGAAAAATGTCTTGCAAAATTTATTGGGATTTATCGGGTTCGTTTAGCTCATCATTGACGTTTTCCATTCGCATGATTAGAGTACCAAAACATTTTTCTTGAACTAATATAACTATCCTTGTCCTTGAGAACTACTATTTTGGAGGTGCCTGCCAAAAAATTGATTGGAATTTATTTGCAAAATTGTAAAAGATACTTATTCGTGTAGGCATGAAAAGTATTTAATTAATCCTTTTCCTTTTCAAACAGAAAAAGCTCATTGTAGGACTATATCGAACATTCCATTTGCTTTGGATTAATCAAATAGTAATTCTAGGTTTGATGAAATGCTTTTACAGTAATCAATCATTATTTCAAGGTATAATCTACAATACCTTTTAGAAAAAAATAAGGGGTCTCAAAGACTTATCCTAACCGACAGTGTCATCCAGCCTGGATCGACAAACTACCTATATATATATGTTATTTATATTATTAACAATCTTATGTTTAACGCCTAGATGGCTGGTCACTTGACCTTGGTAGACAGAGAGAACGAACTCTAACTGCAATATCCACTTTGGTCGCAACATGAATCGCGGACCTCGGCCCTGATACCATCACACACTTTTTTAATAGAATTTTTCTAAATTGTAAACAAGACTTTTCGTATCAGGGCAAAACCCTGAAAATTCCGACTGAGTTCTGAGTAATTTGAAATAGAATAATCGATGAAATTTACAAGTTTTTTTTCAAAAATCATCCCCCACACGCTATGTAAAGCACAAAATGATATGTTTTGCAAAGTATTAAATAGAGCAAAGAACATGCCTCAATCCAATTTGGAATAATTTGTAATACGGATTAGTTCTCCGCTTACGCGTAAATAGCACTAATTACATCGCGCGTTAATTACCCCAAATTGCTCAAAATGGCAATCTTTAAACCCGCATAACTTTACAAAAAAAACATCACAGGTAAAATATCGTTTTCAGTTTGAGCTCAGAACAACAAAACTCTTTGAATGGTTTAAAAAATTTTGTCAAAAATTGCCTGTTAAAAGTCGAAATATTTCTGGAGAAAAAACCAACCCAAGCACAAATATTCAGTCACTTCATTCCAGCTGGAACAAAAATTTGACGCAAAAGAGTTCAGAAAAATCCAATTTTTTTGAAACTTATAAACACTAACACGTTTTGTCATTTTTTTGATTTTTTGTTCTGACTTTCGCAAAAAGTGAAGAATATATAAGGTCGGGAATTTTTTTTTAATTCAAGACCACTCAGTTTTGCCAAGACCACTTTTACAAAAACCGGGTTCCTCAAAACTCAAAACTCTGACTCGTTCTCTTGGTCTGCATTGGGCCAGCCCAATATGCACACCACTATAAAAACCTGCCATGATTATGCCTAAAACTGCTGGTTTTATCATCCGCACTACAAAATCGTTCCAAATGGAATTTAGGCAGCCAATTGGTTTTATTTACTCCATACACGACATGAATTGCAACATTTTTTAAAAGATTTTATTGGCCTGAAACTCATAGCTTTGCCAATACTTAATTTATCAAAAACTATCAAGACCAACTAAAGGGCAGTCTGAACATTCAGGGCTTTGCCCTGATACGAGCAGTCTGTTTCTGTTTAAATACAGACTAGGTTTACTATTCGATCAAAAATCATCAAAACTGTTCATATCAGGGTATTCAATGTTTTGACTACCGGTAAACATGTCTGTTGTAGAACAGGCGAAAAAAGAGATAGAAATATCACAAAATATCATCAACTGCTTGGCTTCATTCATTGTGGAATGATTCTGAATTTTCCGTCGACGCTACGCTACAGCAATTGGATACTTCATTGAATCAAGTATCATAATATGACTATTTTGGCTTATTGACCATTTTGGCAATAACTTTACGGAAAAAATTTGCTTTTCAAATGTCTTTATAATTCTAAGCTGAGAGCAGGGGCGGATCTAGGATTTTCTCGAGGGGGGGGGGGGGGGGATTTCAAAAATTTTTCGAAATTTTGTCGACATTTTTTTAGATCGATCAAATTGATTTTCCGAGCTCTCCCAAAGCAGTAAAAAATCCCTGTTTTGGCGCCAAAGTGTTTGCACTGCAGGCAAAATTTTGGAAAAAACAGGCCAAAAAGGCGTTTTTAGGCTTTTTTGGAAAATTTTGACAAAAAAACCGCATTTTTTCGGCGCGCGCTCCCCCCTCAAAACATATATTCGTCAGGGGCGGATCTAGGATTTTCTCGAGGGGGGGGGGGGCGGATTTTCAAAAAAAATTGACGTTTTTTTTTTAGTTCGACCAAATAGATTTTTCGAGCTCTCCCAAAGCATTGTTTTTTGAAAAATTTTGAAAAAAAAACAGTCAACAAAGCCGTTTTTTGGCACTTAAAAAGTTTGACAAAAAATTGCGTTTTTTTGGCGAGCGCTCCCCTTCAAAGTTAGTATTTATTGGCGCCAAAGGCGCCTTTAGAAAAACTTTAGGGTCGGTCGGCCAAAAATGATTTTTTTAAAAAGTATCAAAGGGGGGACCCTTTTGGTCGGCAGGGGGTCAAATTCCTGAGTGGAGGGCGTCCCCCCGCCCCCCGCTAAATCCGCCGCCGATATTGGCTAAGTTTTTGGGTCCGTCAGCCAAAAACAGATATCTCAAATAAGTTCAAAGTGTGAACCCGGTATGTGACAAATTTTTAGGTGACTTGCCAGCTGCTCTGACCAAAAAATTGTTTTCTACCTATATATTCTGTGTTACTGTGACTTGTACTGACTACGAGGCCTCAATTACGATTTCAATGACGAAGTTTTGGAGTTAAAGAGTTGGAAACCTTCGTTTCAATCGTAAAATTTATTTTGAACGGACTTTTACTGATTTTTTTAAATCCAGAGATTTCTATTACTTTTTCAAATGATCAGCGTTTAAAAAATGCCGCAGATAAATATCTCAAATGCAACACTTTCAATTCACTTTTTGATTACAGATTACATTCAGGGGTAGGCTGGTACTTTTTGCTTGCATATTACATTCAGGGGTAGGCTGATATATCATCAAGGTCAAAAAAATAACATCAACCCTATTATGAACGCCTTGAATTAGTGATATCCTCGTGTAATCATGATTGTGCGTTGGCGCTTTATTTCCATATTTTTGTCGCTTTTTTAGTCTTCAGATGTTTTTTGTCTTCCGATATTTTTTGCTCAGCTCTGAAAAAATTGTAGCTATCGGTCAGTGAGACTCCAAGTTTTTGTTCTCCATTGTGCGCAGCGAAATTGTAGCGAAGTCTCCGTTAAGTGGTTCGGCTTTTACCAGGAATGACAGATTGCTCCGCTTGGTAACTTCGTCGGACTTTTTTTGTCGGTTTTGGAATGCTCCGAACTCCATTTTTGGAACTGTTCCGCCAATTTGGAATCGCTTTGCGAACGGTGCTAAGAAATACAGTTTAAAAGCGTTTCACTCAACAAAAATCAAAACTAAATCACAATCACAGAACTGCAGAATGGCAATAATTCAATCAAATTTATTTTCCTCATACTATTTTGAAAAAATACAGGCTTTTGTTTCAAAAAATTTATCCCCTTAGACAGTCGCTACTAAAAGACTCAATTATTTTGGAAAAAGAACATTTTATGATTACTTCTAAGTTTCTTCTCAAAATCATGAATTGACGAAACTTTGGAGAAATTTGTTTATAATGGTCTTCAGAACATCCCGGATTTGGTCACCCTAAATTCATCAATCCTCAAAAATATCAACAGTTTTTGCCGAGTTCTTACAGTTCTTACAGGTTAGAAAGTACTCTTTTTGTTCTGTTTTTGTCTCTTTTTTCACTGAATCACTATGTCACCTTTTTTATATGGGCTTACGACACGTGGAATTGTGTCAAGGGGTCCTAATCCGTTGTTCTCCATATAGGGTGCAGCTGTCGAAACAGAAATCTCTCTTGTGTCAGAGTTTTCCCATATGTGCAGGAAGAGTTGTGAGAGATCGTATTGGTTGATTAGCGGCCATGCAGATGCTTCCCAAAGCGTAGTTTGAACCGCCGCCAAAGAAATGATAGATAAAAAAGACAGTCGATGCATCTTCAAAATATAGAACTAGTTAATTGATGGTTCCAAGATTCCTGCAATGATTTATATATTTTTACACTTTAGCTTTAAGAGATTTTTTAAAACTCGTGTAGTTAACCATTTAGTTCATCTAAACCAAATTCTTAAAATAAGTGATTGAAAAGGTCTTGCAAAGTTTATTGGGATTTATCAGGTTTGTTTAGCTCATCATTGACGTTTTCCATTCACATGATTAGAGTACCAAAACATTTTTCTTGAACCAATATAACTATCCTGTCCTTGAGAACTCCTATTTTGGAGGTGCCTGGCATAAAATTGATAGGAATCTAATTGCAAAATTGTAAAAGATACTTATTCGTGTAAGCATGAAAAGTATTTAATTAATCCTTTTCCTTTTCAAATAGAAAACGCTCATCTTAGGACTATATCGAACATTCCATTTACTTTGGATTAATCAAATAGTACTTCTAGGTTTGATGAAATGCTTCTACAGTAATCAATCATTAATTCAAGGTATAATCTACAATACCTTTTAGAAAAAAATAAGTGGTCTCAAAGATTTATCCTAACCGACAGTGTCATCCGGTCTGGATCGACAAACTATCTTTATATGTATGTTATTTATATTTTAACAATCTTATGTTTAACGCTTAGATGGCTGGTCACTTGACCTTGGTAGACAGAGAGAACCAACTCTAACTAAATAAGAAAAGAGAGTTGAATACATGTTATCTGTCAACTAGTCGTTTCTTTCGCTCCGACTTAGAATTAAAGGTTTATCGATCCATTCGGAGATTCAAGTCTTAGAACATCATACCCTCCGGTATGACATGGCGCAGCAAGCAGGATATTCCAAAAACCCACTGAACATCAATCCATTTTGGGAGAGAGCATCGGCCGAACCACCACTCGAATGGACAAAGTGGGCAGCCATAATGGAGATGGCCGTATTTGCAAAGGATGGGATAGAAATTCGGAATCTACTACGACCAAAACCATCACTCACAGACCCTGTTGACCCTGTACATAAAATTGAAATACAGGGCGAAAGTGACGCACAAAGGAAAAACCATGAGGTGCGCAATCAAGAAAAACGAGTCGGACATGAAAATCACGTCATAAAAGCCCGGGTGAAAGGGGTTTTATGTAACTCATACAGATGGGACGAAGCAGATGCACGGGTCCGAAGCTACTTTTTTTTCTGTTTGGGGACTGAAGGCCAAAGACAAATTCAGCAAAAACGACCTAACCTAGTCTTACACAATGTAACCACGCAAGAATTTATGACAACATTGGAGGATATCTTCGTTACTAACAGAATTGTAGCGTTCGAGCGTTACAATTTTATTTGCCGTAAACAAAAGAAAACGGAAAATCTGGAACAATTTCATGCAGATCTCGTCAAATTGGCATCACGGGCAGATTGCGGAGACAGAGAAGACGAATGGGTGAGAGACATGTTTACAGCACACATGCACAATGAAAAAATTGCAGAAGAATTGTTAGCACAAACACGAACACCACAAGACGTAAACGAGTACGCAATTCGAAGAGAAAAAGGAATTGAACATAGTCGAACTATGAAAATATACCCATTCGGGGGACAAACTACACCAAAACAAGAACCCATACATTATATCAATAATCGGGGTGGTCGATATAATTCGACAAATAATCAGAACTCACAAAGAGGTAGAGGCAGTTTCCGTGGTCGACCATATCCATGCGGATCCCAAAACACAAGAGGACAAGACAGAAATAGCGATACAAGCAGTTCAAAACAATGCTATAAGTGCGGAAATCAAAACAATCAAAATCACCTGCAATCTTGCCCAGCGAAGGACAAGATTTGTTCAAAATGTGCCAAACGAGGTCATTTTGCAAAAGTTTGCAGATCTACAAACATTAATTATTTGACCCGACAGGATTAGCAACAGGAAGAGATAGAAACAGAAAGCATCGAAACGGAAAACGATCCAGTAGCTTTTGCCAAGTTTACGTCAAGTAGTGGATGGGATGAATATCAAATAGAAGACTTTTCGGTTATGGCGATCGCTGAATCGTTTGAGATCAAAAATTCAAATCTTCTGTCAGAAAATGATCTGAATGGACATGTCGTAAAACTAAAAACAAAGGCAGAACAACTATTTGCTATCGCCGACTTAGGAAGTCCAAAGTCATTTTTGAATGAAAAAAACCGCACGGCGCATTCAACAAAACGATAGATCAGCAATATTTAAATGTATCCTACCAGACGACACAGCAAGAAATCTGGCCTGCTATAATGGCGAAAAAATAATCCCAAAGGGACGATTAATCATAGCAATTGAATCGGGAGGCTGGAAGATTCAATCAGCCCCATTCATCATTGTAGATGATCAAAAAGCCAATATCATCGGACGCAATTTACTACCAAAAATCGGCGTCAAGCTGATTCAAGAAACAAACAAACAAACCATTTTGAATATTTGCGAAAAAGAAGAATCTGATCAGGTTATCAAACAATGGGTTAAAGATAATTTCCAACAACTATGCATACGTATCGGAAAATCAAAAAATCACATGATAAAAACCCAATTCAGTCAAGACTTCGTACCAATACAACAGGAAGGCCGACGTATTCCTGTACACTTACAGGAAAGAGTTGAAGGGGAGCTCAGTAAGTTGATGGATTAAAACCACATCATCAAATTGGATAAAGGTTTGGACCAACAATTTATTAGTCCCCTTGTGATCACGGTAAAAAAGGATTAAACAGTCAAACTTGTACTTGATTCTAAGAAAATCAACAAATTCATACACAAAAACAAATACCAAATGCCCAACATTGAACTCCTGTTGGATAACATCGCACAGGTGGTAAAATCAGACAAGTCTCAGCAAACGCTATTTTCAACACTGGACCTTTGGTACGCATACTCACAAATCCCATTGCATGAAACGACCAAGGAACAATGCAACTTTAGTATTATCGGAGGCCACGCTACTGGAACGTATCAATTTCAAACAGGATTCTATGTCCTCACGGATATGCCATCCAAATTTCAAAAAGCGATCGATTTAACTCTTACTAGTTGCACAAACACCTACGCTTATTTGGACGATATTTTGATTGTCACAAAAGGAAAGTTGGATACACATAAACGCAATTTACAATCAGTTTTGAAAAAATTGGGAGAAGAAAACTTAGCAATATCATTGGATAAATGTAAGTTTGCATGCAAACAAGTTGATTGGTTAGGATTTAGTGTTAATAGTGAGGGTAAAAAACCACTGGTAAAAAAGACTGAGGCTATTGAGAAACTATTACCACCGAAAACTTTTAAGCAACTAAAAAGTTTTATGGGTTCCATACATCACCTCACACGGTACATTCCAAAACTGGCACAAACCGCCGCCGCGTTACGCCCATTACTAAAAAACACAGAAAAAACAGACCACTCGAATGGTCCACAGAGCATAATACAGCATTTAACAACATATTAAAACTGGTTTCAGAAATAACACAAAATCAACATTTTGACCAACATTTAGATACTCGCATAGTATGCGATGTGTCAACTACAGGACTAGGAGCCGCACTCGAACAATTTTCACCAGAGGGTTGGGTTGCCGTAGCATATGCATCACGATTTTTGAACTCATTAGAGGAAAAATACTCGGTCAACGAACTTGAATTGTTAGGGGTCGTGTGGGCAATCGAACATTTTAAATACTATCTGTATGGGAAAAATTTTACCGTCATCACTGATCACCAAGCTTTGATCAGCGCGTTGAACGCGAGCGAGCGATTAAAAACCAGTCAAAGTCGGCTCACTCGTTGGATCGACCGATTAATCCCCTTTCTCTTCGATATCAAACATCTCGCGGGGAGCAAAATTGGGCTAATTGACTACATATCCCAAAACCCGGTCGGATTGGCAATACCCCCTAGTGAGTATGACGAGAAATTTGTTGTAGCATCAATTAGGGCTATCATTAATAACCTGGAAATTATTGATAATGCCATTCTAAACAATCTAGCCAATCGGAGCGAAGCACAATATCAGCTGATCAAAAAGCGCGCGAAAAACAAAGGACTATTGAATGCTACTTCAAACATTCAATTAACAATGAAACATTTCAAACATTCCGCAACCGGTCATTGCCAAAATAATAACACAAATCAGTTTCACTCAAAATCTGCTGAAAATCAGTCAACGCTCTTCCGATACAAAGAATTTAAAAACCAAAAAACATCCGTGCATAAAATCTCAGTTAAACAACGCCACAACGCAGCTATGAGCCGTAAAGATACTAAGGGGTTCAAAGGAGGATTCATCCCAACAGAATTAAAATCATCAGAGGCAAGAGGACGAATAGCTTCACGGGAAAACTGGCACGGCTCATCCGATCGGGAAGAAAGCCTTTCGGACCCCAGATAAAAAACCTCCCAACAAAGGAAAGAAAGGGCACCCGGAGGCACAAATGTCACCACAACAAGCACATCTTCAACAAACATCAACGCCCGTACGGGACCCAAGGGAGATACTTTCGACTAAGAAGATCGATACTATCAAAAAGTCAAACTTACCGGAGATCACTTTCACGGATACAAATGCATCCGGAAACAGAACAGATCGGATCAGTTCAGGATGCAAAATGCAAAAAATGACGACACAAACTACAACGACAACTACACAAACAACCCCATCGAAACCACATACTACAACAGCTTCTACCCAAACACCCGAAGAACCAAAAGACATAGTATCGGATATTTATGTCAGCCGGGTAAAATCCGGAAATTTGCGTACAGGAGATACTGGCTCCCAATTTTGAACCGCCAACAATGGGACACACGTAAAAAGCCAGTCACGAGATGATATCAGCCGGACTAGTCGCTACAGTGGACAAAACGACCAATACAGTGGAGGCGGAAGAAGACACGCCTTTGTTTAGACAAAAACTACAACGCGTATTGGGTGTTCGTTTTATCGCCGCAGCCACCAAGAAAGATAGAAACCTTCGCCCTCTTATCAACTTCGTCAAAAAGAGGGATTGGGAAGCAATCAAAACTTCGTACGTCCAGTACTGGTATAACATCAGAAACAGACTCCATGTCCGAGAGGATTGTTTACTGATAGACGAAAGAATAGTCATCCCCACACCGCTGAGGCAGATAGTACTTGATAGTCTGCATCTGACGCACCCTGGATCGGCAGCGATGCTGGATCTTAGCAACCACGTATGGTTTCCGCATATGCATTGGGCAATTGTGCAGATGGCACAGAATTGCAAACACTGCACCGAAGAAGGTGAAAATTCAAAAACAAATAATCGGGAAAAAACATTCGTTCCAAATGGAACCAGTAGTTGAACCAAATGGAGAAGTACAAGTAGATTTTGCAGGACCCCTTCCGGATGAACTAAATGAAGAGGCATATATTTTAGTCGCAATAGATAAGTGGTCATAATTCCTAAGTGCAAAAGTTGTAACAAACACAACAGCAGATATTGCTATTAAATTTATGCAACGATACATTTCAAACAACGGGGTACCCCGCAGGATAAGGTGTGATCAAGCACAAACATTTGGAGCTTAAAAATTTCAGCTCTTCTGTCATACAAACAATATTAAGCTGCTATTTGCACCGGTGGATGATCATAGAGCAATAGGGGTCGTCGAGAGAATGATACAAACTTTAAAACGTAGATTAGCGGTTATGAGAATAGACAAAACAAATACACCATACAAACTTGCTTCAGATGTAGCAAAAATTATCAAAACACTTAGAAATACACCGCATAGCGTAACAAAAATTTCACCAACTGAGGCCCACATGGGACGTAAATCAAACACACCTTTATCAAACTTAGCAACTAATAGTTCACCCAACAATTTGAATTGGGAAAATGCAAAACATGCATGTTTAGATCGCAAGAACCTTACCAAGCCGCCCCTACCCGCTGAGGTAACGCACGAATTACAGCGATGGTCGGAATATGAAGTATCTATCAACAAACGAGACCAAAAGCCACTAATGCCACGTGATTTGACAAACTCGGGCGTAACAAAACAACAGAAAGACACAGGTGCAAAATCTAAAGCTATAGAAATAATCAAAAATAAGTAAAACGTAAGGTATAAGGGATTACAAACAACGGTAGACAAAAACACGAAAAAACGGATAGATCAGGTAGCACGAAAAACAATAAGAATAGCGACCAAGGTAAAAGATCCGAGAACGTTCGAACAGAAATTTACAACCAAAGACGGTAAATTACTTACATATACCCCACACACTACTTGGGTTCAAACATTCGGAAAACAACCAATCTTTTTGTATCGAATCCTTTAATATACAGACCATCAAACTTAGCAACTAATAGTTCACCCAACAATTTGAATTGGGAAAATGCAAAACATGCATGTTTAGATCGCAAGAACCTTACCAAGCCGCCCCTACCCGCTGAGGTAACGCACGAATTACTGCGATGGTCGGAAGATGAAGTATCTATCAACAAACGAGACCAAAAGCCACTAATGCCACGTGATTTGACAAACACGGGCGTAACAAAACAACAGAAAGACACAGGTGCAAAATCTAAAGCTATAGAAATAATCAAAATAAGTTAAACGTAAGGTATAAGGGATTACAAACAACGGTAGACAAAAACACGAAAAAACGGATAGATCAGGTAGCACGAAAAACAATAAGAATAGCGACCAAGGTAAAAGATCCGAGAACGTTCGAACAGAAATTTACAACCAAAGACGGTAAATTACTTACATATACCCCACACACTGCTTGGGTTCAAACATTCGGAAAACAACCAATCTTTTTGTATCGAATCCTTTAATATACGGACCATGCAGACCGTCTCGTCTCAGTGACTATGTTGCTTATAAATCCGCACGGAGATCAGGACCTTGCCTACGTTTTTTAGACATCGAGAACCCTACCGCTCCCCAACACCCGATGTTCAAGGAAGACGAACAAACTGGCCTCCCGAAGAAATTGACACAAAAGGAAAGAATGCACGTACAAGGAAAATCCAATAGTCCGGCAAAAAGAAAAACAAAAGCAACGGGGAAACGGACCGGCGGGCAACCCACAAGGAGATTACAAACAAGTGGGATGAGTCTAAAAGCAGTAATTCCAGTTGGGACTTCGCAGGCCAACGAAACAGCAACACCAGCTCTGACAAACCCGAAGAGGACGATCAATAATCGGATTCCTCCGAAGACATTGCCCCATCACCAAAGCGGCAAAACAAAAAACAAACTCGTCCAACGAATGCACCGGAACCATTGAGGAAATCAACACGAAACCGCCAATCGGCGCTTTCTCATGCTTTTGGAAACCCGGTGCCTATTTAAGCGATCGAAGATAAGCAAAACAAAGAAACAAAACAATCAATTAGATTTCAAATCGACTCACCACCGGCTAGACAAGAAAATGCTTATCCCAGCCTAAAATCCCTCATTCAGGAAATGGGCTTTACTGAAACAACTCCCCAATTCAAGGCATGCATCAAACTAATAGAGGCAATTAGTCGGAAAAGCAAGATCAACCAACTGAAGTTGTTGATTTAATTTCGCCGCCAATTGAAGATGAGCCAACCGACACGAATAACCATATTTTATTTATCAAAACGAAAAGTTGCCCAGAAGGTGGAGTGGATGACGCTCAGAATGATGACGAGGAGGAACACGAAAGCCAGGGAGAAGAAACTGCCAAGCAGAATACACAACCTGAAAAGTAATGCCAAAAGAGTCCTACCGGGACTATAAAACTCAATCTATCAGTCCTAAGGGGACTTTAAAAACTCAATTTACAAAACAATAGTTTATAAATTTTTGTTGTCAAGGGGGAATGTCATCCGGTCTGGATCGACAAACTATCTTTATAAGTATGTTATTTATATTATTAACAATCTTATGTTTAACGCCTAGATGGCTGGTCACTTGACCTTGGTAGACAGAGAGAACGAACTCTAACTGCAATAAGAAAAGAGAGTTGAATAAATGTTATCTGTCAACTAGTCGTTTCTTTTGCTCCGACTTAGAATTAAAGGTTTATCGATCCATTCGGATTCAAGTCTTAGAACATCATACCCTCCGGTATGACAGCAGGTTTCTAGGCCGAAATCATGAGAAGCCAACTATAGGTTGTAGCGTGTAGTGATGCGGGGGACCACAATCTCTTACCATCAATTCCGGTGGGTAAAATTTTGGCGTTTATTTACGACATTCTATTTTGATCGAAAAAAAACTAAATTGCTCTAAACTCGCTTTTAGCAGCAAAATAAGTTTACTTTAAGGATCTAGCGCGCCCCACGAAAAAAGTTTGATCCAAACCTTTCAAAAACTACTCAAGATCATTGTTTTCTTCTAAAAAGTTGTCTGCACTGTGAAAAATTTTGACAAAAATGGGTATTCGTCGGTTACGGTAGAACTCAAAATGGCTGAAGCATTCGCGGATCTAGGAAGTTCAGCGGATTTTAGTTTCTTCTATTGCTCGACAAACTGATTTCACAATCTTTCCCATTACGAGGACCTACGATTATACCATCTTTTTATATAAAACATGCAAACTTGCAGTTGGAAAGTATTTACAATTTTTGCAACAAGGGTAGCCGGTTACTGTGCATTTTTTCTTCAAATTTTCATCAAATTAGTGTCGTTTTTTCTGTCTGGTGAAACGAAAAAAAAATTAGGCAAATGCGCCAACCACATTCAAATAACCCATTTAGAGTAAAACTGGAGCCCACTCGAGTAAAACTAAGTTTTCGCGGTTCAACTTAAGTTTAAATAAACTATTGTAAGTCTGCACGCTCACCTTAGTAGCTTGAATTCAGACCAAAAATTTCAAACCGGTTTTTCTCGACATTGAGAAAATTTTTTCAAATGCCGTTCAAATCACCACTGAAAAAACTTTAACGTGATATTTCACTCGACCCATTAGAATGATTATTTGTGGCACTTGATTTTGCGTGAAAAAGAAATAAAAAGAAAAAAAACGAAAACCTTTCGAAAACAAAGTTCCTCCTCATTTTTCACATGGTCGGAACAATAAAAGAATATAACGATTTGCACTAAGTGAATAAATGAAATGCTTTTTCTAAAACCAATTTCCACAAAGGACCATTTTCACTAAATTACAGACCAAGTTGGGTATCACATAGGCTATCAAACGTATTCCAACGCTTGTTTTTGAAACATTGGAATATACTTAATGATTTTCATCAAAGAACGTCTGCTAATTTGGGAAAATTTGCGACAAAAGTTTTAAGAACTCTCACTGAAATAACTTTCAAGAAATTTGTGACAAAAAGAATTTAAGAACTGTAACTGAAATGATTTTCGAAAACATTAATCAGTTAGAAATACAAAAGCACATTTTTCAGACCTTCACAAAGCCTTAAAATCCATATCTAAGGATAATTTTCGGACAAATCTCAGTTGTTTGTTTTTATCGGAAACTAAATCAAATCTCTCGTAAAATCCATGACGACCAAAAACACGGCGTTTAATTCCAGAATCAATATCTGAAGTGGAAAAATTTAATTATGGCGTACCAAAAAATGTTACTTTAAAAAGATGACATGATGACATGACAATGAAAAAATTTTCGATTGAACATTCATTTTTTTGTTATAATGATTTAAGTGCAAGAAAAACGAAAGAAAAATTATAAAAATTATAAAGGTGTATTTTGTTGTCAAAATGAAATTGAGGGCCAGCTTTTTATCAGTTTAAACAAAAGAAAACGGAAAATCTGGAACAATTTCATGCAGATCTCGTCAAATTGGCATCACGGGCAGATTGCGGAGACAGAGAAGACGAATGGGTGAGAGACATGTTTACAGCACACATGCACAATGAAAAAATTGCAGAAGAATTGTTAGCACAAACAGGAACACCACAAGACGTAAACGAGTACGCAATTCGAAGAGAAAAAGGAATTGAACATAGTCGAACTATGAAAATATACCCATTCGGGGGACAAACTACACCAAAACAAGAACCCATACATTATATCAATAATCGGGGTGGTCGATATAATTCGACAAATAATCAGAACTCACAAAGAGGTAGAGGCAGTTTCCGTGGTCGACCATATCCATGCGGATCCCAAAACACAAGAGGACAAGACAGAAATAGCAATACAAGCAGTTCAAAACAATGCTATAAGTGCGGAAATCAAAACAATCAAAATCACCTGCAATCTTGCCCAGCGAAGGACAAGATTTGTTCAAAATGTGCCAAACGAGGTCATTTTGCAAAAGTTTGCAGATCTACAAACATTAATTATTTGACCCGACAGGATTAGCAACAGGAAGAGATAGAAACAGAAAGCATCGAAACGGAAAACGATCCAGTAGCTTTTGCCAAGTTTACGTCAAGTAGTGGATGGGATGAATATCAAATAGAAGACTTTTCGGTTATGCCGATCGCTGAATCGTTTGAGATCAAAAATTCAAATCTTCTGTCAGAAAATGATCTGAATGGACATGTCGTAAAACTAAAAACAAAGGCAGAACAACTATTTGCTATCGCCGACTTAGGAAGTCCAAAGTCATTTTTAAATGAAAAAAACCGCACGGCGCATTCAACAAAACGATAGATCAGCAATATTTAAATGTATCCTACCAGACGACACAGCAAGAAATCTGGCCTGCTATAATGGCGAAAAAATAATCCCAAAGGGACGATTAATCATAGCAATTGAATCGGGAGGCTGGAAGATTCAATCAGCCCCATTCATCATTGTAGATGATCAAAAAGCCAATATCATCGGACGCAATTTACTACCAAAAATCGGCGTCAAGCTGATTCAAGAAACAAACAAACAAACCATTTTGAATATTTGCGAAAAAGAAGAATCTGATCCGGTTATCAAACAATGGGTTAAAGATAATTTCCAACAACTATGCATACGTATCGGAAAATCAAAAAATCACATGATGAAAACCCAATTCAGTCAAGACTTCGTACCAATACAACAGGAAGGCCGACGTATTCCTGTACACTTACAGGAAAGAGTTGAAGGGGAGCTCAATAAGTTGATGGATTAAAACCACATCATCAAATTGGATAAATGTTTGGACCAACAATTTATTAGTCCCCTTGTGATCACGGTAAAAAAGGATTAAACAGTCAAACTCGTACTTGATTCTAAGAAAATCAACAAATTCATACACAAAAACAAATACCAAATGCCCAACATTGAACTCCTGTTGGATAACATCGCACAGGTGGTAAAATCAGACAAGTCTCAGCAAACGCTATTTTCAACACTGGACCTTTGGTACGCATACTCACAAATCCCATTGCATAAAACGACCAAGGAACAATGCAACTTTAGTATTATCGGAGGCCACGCTACTGGAACGTATCAATTTCAAACAGGATTCTATGTCCTCACGGATATGCCATCCAAATTTCAAAAAGCGATCGATTTAACTCTTACTAGTTGCACAAACACCTACGCTTATTTGGACGATATTTTGATTGTCAGAAAAGGATCGTTGGATACACATAAACGCAATTTACAATCAGTTTTGAAAAAATTGGAAGAAGAAAACTTAGCAATATCATTGGATAAATGTAAGTTTGCATGCAAACAAGTTGATTGGTTAGGATTTAGTGTTAATAGTGAGGGTAAAAAACCACTGGTAAAAAAGACTGAGGCTATTGAGAAACTATTACCACCGAAAACTTTTAAGCAACTAAAAAGTTTTATGGGTTCCATACATCACCTCACACGGTACATTCCAAAACTGGCACAAACCGCCGCCGCGTTACGCCCATTACTAAAAAACACAGAAAAAACAGACCACTCGAATGGTCCACAGAGCATAATACAGCATTTAACAACATGATAAAACTGGTTTCAGAAATAACACAAAATCAACATTTTGACCAACATTTAGATACTCGCATAGTATGCGATGTGTCAACTACAGGACTAGGAGCCGCACTCGAACAATTTTCACCAGAGGGTTGGGTTGCCGTAGCATATGCATCACGATTTTTGAACTCATTAGAGGAAAAATACTCGGTCAACGAACTTGAATTGTTAGGGGTCGTGTGGGCAATCGAACATTTTAAATACTATCTGTATGGGAAAAATTTTACCGTCATCACTGATCACCAAGCTTTGATCAGCGCGTTGAACGCGAGCGAGCGATTAAAAACCAGTCAAAGTCGGCTCACTCGTTGGATCGACCGATTAATCCCCTTTCTCTTCGATATCAAACATCTCGCGGGGAGCAAAATTGGGCTAATTGACTACATATCCCAAAACCCGGTCGGATTGGCAATACCCCCTAGTGAGTATGACGAGAAATTTGTTGTAGCATCAATTAGGGCTATCATTAATAACCTGGAAATTATTGATAATGCCATTCTAAACAATCTAGCCAATCGGAGCGAAGCACAATATCAGCTGATCAAAAAGCGCGCGAAAAACAAAGGACTATTGAATGCTACTTCAAACATTCAATTAACAATGAAACATTTCAAACATTCCGCAACCGGTCATTGCCAAAATAATAACACAAATCAGTTTCACTCAAAATCTGCTGAAAATCAGTCAACGCTCTTCCGATACAAAGAATTTAAAAACCAAAAAACATCCGTGCATAAAATCTCAGTTAAACAACGCCACAACGCAGCTATGAGCCGTAAAGATACTAAGGGGTTCAAAGGAGGATTCATCCCAACAGAATTAAAATCATCAGAGGCAAGAGGACGAATAGCTTCACGGGAAAACTGGCACGGCTCATCCGATCGGGAAGAAAGCCTTTCGGACCCCAGATGGCATAAAAAACCTCCCAACAAAGGAAAGAAAGGGCACCCGGAGGCACAAATGTCACCACAACAAGCACATCTTCAACAAACATCAACGCCCGTACGGGACCCAAGGGAGATACTTTCGACTAAGAAGATCGATACTATCAAAAAGTCAAACTTACCGGAGATCACTTTCACGGATACAAATGCATCCGGAAACAGAACAGATCGGATCAGTTCAGGATGCAAAATGCAAAAAATGACGACACAAACTCAATCGACTACTACAACGACAACTACACAAACAACCCCATCGAAACCACATACTACAACAGCTTCTAACCAAACACCCGAAGAACCAAAAGACATAGTATCGGATATTTATGTCAGCCGGGTAAAATCCGGAAATTTGCGTACAGGAGATACTGGCTCCCAATTTTGAACCGCCAACAATGGGACACGTAAAAAGCCAGTCACGAGATGATATCAGCCGGACTAGTCGCTACAGTGGACAAAACGACCAATACAGTGGAGGCGGAAGAAGACACGCCTTTGTTTAGACAAAAACTACAACGCGTATTGGGTGTTCGTTTTATCGCCGCAGCCACCAAGAAAGATAGAAACCTTCGCCCTCTTATCAACTTCGTCAAAAAGAGGGATTGGGAAGCAATCAAAACTTCGTACGTCCAGTACTGGTATAACATCAGAAACAGACTCCATGTCCGAGAGGATTGTTTACTGATAGACGAAAGAATAGTCATCCCCACACCGCTGAGGCAGATAGTACTTGATAGTCTGCATCTGACGCACCCTGGATCGGCAGCGATGCTGGATCTTAGCAACCACGTATGGTTTCCGCATATGCATTGGGCAATTGTGCAGATGGCACAGAATTGCAAACACTGCACCGAAGAAGGTGAAAATTCAAAAACAAATAATCGGGAAAAAACATTCGTTCCAAATGGAACCAGTAGTTGAACCAAATGGAGAAGTACAAGTAGATTTTGCAGGACCCCTTCCGGATGAACTAAATGAAGAGGCATATATTTTAGTCGCAATAGATAAGTGGTCATAATTCCTAAGTGCAAAAGTTGTAACAAACACAACAGCAGATATTGCTATTAAATTTATGCAACGATACATTTCAAACAACGGGGTACCCCGCAGGATAAGGTGTGATCAAGCACAAACATTTGGAGCTTAAAAATTTCAGCTCTTCTGTCATACAAACAATATTAAGCTGCTATTTGCACCGGTGGATGATCATAGAGCAATAGGGGTCGTCGAGAGAATGATACAAACTTTAAAACGTAGATTAGCGGCTATGAGAATAGACAAAACAAATACACCATACAAACTTGCTTCAGATGTAGCAAAAATTATCAAAACACTTAGAAATACACCGCATAGCGTAACAAAAATTTCACCAACTGAGGCCCACATGGGACGTAAATCAAACACACCTTTATCAAACTTAGCAACTAATAGTTCACCCAACAATTTGAATTGGGAAAATGCAAAACATGCATGTTTAGATCGCAAGAACCTTACCAAGCCGCCCCTACCCGCTGAGGTAACGCACGAATTACAGCGATGGTCGGAATATGAAGTATCTATCAACAAACGAGACCAAAAGCCACTAATGCCACGTGATTTGACAAACTCGGGCGTAACAAAACAACAGAAAGACACAGGTGCAAAATCTAAAGCTATAGAAATAATCAAAAATAAGTAAAACGTAAGGTATAAGGGATTACAAACAACGGTAGACAAAAACACGAAAAAACGGATAGATCAGGTAGCACGAAAAACAATAAGAATAGCGACCAAGGTAAAAGATCCGAGAACGTTCGAACAGAAATTTACAACCAAAGACGGTAAATTACTTACATATACCCCACACACTACTTGGGTTCAAACATTCGGAAAACAACCAATCTTTTTGTATCGAATCCTTTAATATACGGACCATCAAACTTAGCAACTAATAGTTCACCCAACAATTTGAATTGGGAAAATGCAAAACATGCATGTTTAGATCGCAAGAACCTTACCAAGCCGCCCCTACCCGCTGAGGTAACGCACGAATTACTGCGATGGTCGGAAGATGAAGTATCTATCAACAAACGAGACCAAAAGCCACTAATGCCACGTGATTTGACAAACTCGGGCGTAACAAAACAACAGAAAGACACAGGTGCAAAATCTAAAGCTATAGAAATAATCAAAAATAAGTTAAACGTAAGGTATAAGGGATTACAAACAACGGTAGACAAAAACACGAAAAAACGGATAGATCAGGTAGCACGAAAAACAATAAGAATAGCGACCAAGGTAAAAGATCCGAGAACGTTCGAACAGAAATTTACAACCAAAGACGGTAAATTACTTACATATACCCCACACACTGCTTGGGTTCAAACATTCGGAAAACAACCAATCTTTTTGTATCGAATCCTTTAATATACGGACCATGCAGACCGTCTCGTCTCAGTGACTATGTTGCTTATAAATCCGCACGGAGATCAGGACCTTGCCTACGTTTTTTAGACATCGAGAACCCTACCGCTCCCCAACACCCGATGTTCAAGGAAGACGAACAAACTGGCCTCCCGAAGAAATTGACACAAAAGGAAAGAATGCACGTACAAGGAAAATCCAATAGTCCGGCAAAAAGAAAAACAAAAGCAACGGGGAAACGGACCGGCGGGCAACCCACAAGGAGATTACAAACAAGTGGGATGAGTCTAAAAGCAGTAATTCCAGTTGGGACTTCGCAGGCCAACGAAACAGCAACACCAGCTCTGACAAACCCGAAGAGGACGATCAATAATCGGATTCCTCCGAAGACATTGCCCCATCACCAAAGCGGCAAAACAAAAAACAAACTCGTCCAACGAATGCACCGGAACCATTGAGGAAATCAACACGAAACCGCCAATCGGCGCTTTCTCATGCTTTTGGAAACCCGGTGCCTATTTAAGCGATCGAAGATAAGCAAAACAAAGAAACAAAACAATCAATTAGATTTCAAATCGACTCACCACCGGCTAGACAAGAAAATGCTTATCCCAGCCTAAAATCCCTCATTCAGGAAATGGGCTTTACTGAAACAACTCCCCAATTCAAGGCATGCATCAAACTAATAGAGGCAATTAGTCGGAAAAGCAAGATCAACCAACTGAAGTTGTTGATTTAATTTCGCCGCCAATTGAAGATGAGCCAACCGACACGAATAACCATATTTTATTTATCAAAACGAAAAGTTGCCCAGAAGGTGGAGTGGATGACGCTCAGAATGATGACGAGGAGGAACACGAAAGCCAGGGAGAAGAAACTGCCAAGCAGAATACACAACCTGAAAAGTAATGCCAAAAGAGTCCTACCGGGACTATAAAACTCAATCTATCAGTCCTAAGGGGACTTTAAAAACTCAATTTACAAAACAATAGTTTATAAATTTTTGTTGTCAAGGGGGAATGTCATCCGGTCTGGATCGACAAACTATCTTTATAAGTATGTTATTTATAATATTAACAATCTTATGTTTAACGCCTAGATGGCTGGTCACTTGACCTTGGTAGACAGAGAGAACGAACTCTAACTGCAATAAGAAAAGAGAGTTGAATAAATGTTATCTGTCAACTAGTCGTTTCTTTCGCTCCGACTTAGAATTAAAGGTTTATCGATCCATTCGGATTCAAGTCTTAGAACATCATACCCTCCGGTATGACAGCAGGTTTCTAGGCCGAAATCATGAGAAGCCAACTATAGGTTGTAGCGTGTAGTGATGCGGGGGACCACAATCTCTTACCATCAATTCCGGTGGGTAAAATTTTGGCGTTTATTTACGACATTCTATTTTGATCGAAAAAAAACTAAATTGCTCTAAACTCGCTTTTAGCAGCAAAATAAGTTTACTTTAAGGATCTAGCGCGCCCCACGAAAAAAGTTTGATCCAAACCTTTCAAAAACTACTCAAGATCATTGTTTTCTTCTAAAAAGTTGTCTGCACTGTGAAAAATTTTGACAAAAATGGGTATTCGTCGGTTACGGTAGAACTCAAAATGGCTGAAGCATTCGCGGATCTAGGAAGTTCAGCGGATTTTAGTTTCTTCTATTGCTCGACAAACTGATTTCACAATCTTTCCCATTACGAGGACCTACGATTATACCATCTTTTTATATAAAAAATGCAAACTTGCAGTTGGAAAGTATTTACAATTTTTGCAACAAGGGTAGCCGGTTACTGTGCATTTTTTCTTCAAATTTTCATCAAATTAGTGTCGTTTTTTCTGTCTGGTGAAACGAAAAAAAAATTAGGCAAATGCGACAACCACATTCAAATAACCCATTTAGAGTAAAACTGGAGCCCACTCGAGTAAAACTAAGTTTTCGCGGTTCAACTTAAGTTTAAATAAACTATTGTAAGTCTGCACGCTCACCTTAGTAGCTTGAATTCAGACCAAAAATTTCAAACCGGTTTTTCTCGACATTGAGAAAATTTTTTCAAATGCCGTTCAAATCACCACTGAAAAAACTTTAACGTGATATTTCACTCGACCCATTAGAATGATTATTTGTGGCACTTGATTTTGCGTGAAAAAGAAATAAAAAGAAAAAAAACTAAAACCTTTCGAAAACAAAGTTCCTCCTCATTTTTCACATGGTCGGAACAATAAAAGAATATAACGATTTGCACTAAGTGAATAAATGAAATGCTTTTTCTAAAACCAATTTCCACAAAGGACCATTTTCACTAAATTACAGACCAAGTTGGGTAGCACATAGGCTATCAAATGTATTCCAACGCTTGTTTTTGAAACATTGGAATATACTTAATGATTTTCATCAAAGAACGTCTGCTAATTTGGGAAAATTTGCGACAAAAGTTTTAAGAACTCTCACTGAAATAACTTTCAAGAAATTTGTGACAAAAAGAATTTAAGAACTGTAACTGAAATGATTTTCGAAAACATTAATCAGTTAGAAATACAAAAGCACATTTTTCAGACCTTCACAAAGCCTTAAAATCCATATCTAAGGATAATTTTCGGACAAATCTCAGTTGTTTGTTTTTATCGGAAACTAAATCAAATCTCTCGTAAAATCCATGACGACCAAAAACACGGCGTTTAATTCCAGAATCAATATCTGAAGTGGAAAAATTTAATTATGGCGTACCAAAAAATGTTACTTTAAAAAGATGACATGATGACATGACAATGAAAAAATTTTCGATTGAACATTCATTTTTTTGTCATAATGATTTAAGTGCAAGAAAAACGAAAGAAAAAATTATAAAAATTATAAAGGTGTATTTTGTTGGCCAGCTTTTTATCAATTTTTGTTTAGGCAAGAGTTCGAATTTGACTGAAAACCGAAAAATTTCTGTCAATTTTTATAAAACTGAGAAGAGTTGTTACAATCTGAGATTGAAGAGGCAGTGCTTAAATATGATAGCTTTCGTGACCCGCTACGAATTGTCCCTGAGATAGCCAATATTGGCTGGAAAATTGATTTTATGTTCTTCCCACTTCTCAAAGGATTTTATGTTCTTCCCACTTCGCACTTAGTATATGGAAAAGAAAACATAAAAACAAGATCTGTTTCTTCTACAGTTCCTGTTTACCTTTTCATATTGTGACTTATTGTTCCGACTTTCGATACGAAAGTAACGGAATATTTGTGCTCGGGGTGGGTTTTTTTTTCTTCAGACAAATTTCGATTTTTTAACTAGCCTTTTTTGACGGAATTTTTTTATATCATTCGAAAAGTATTGTTGTCCTGAGCTTAAATTTGAAAAGATATTTCACCTGTGATCATTTTTTGTAAAGTTATGAGGGTTTCAAGATTGCCATTTTGACCAATTTGGGACAATTAACGCGCAATATAATTCGCGCTATTAACGCGTAAGCGAGATGTAATCCGTCTTATAAATCGTTCCAAATTGGTTGAACGAAGCTTATTTGCCATAATTGATTTGTTACAAGGAACGAAATCTACCTTTTTGTACTTTATATGGCGTGTGGGGGGATGATTTTCATAAAAATTTTCAAATTAAAAAAAAAATTTCATTTTATTTTATTTCATTTTTTTAAAATGTATTACTGCTGCTCAATAAACCTTAAAAGGCAGTCGGAACATTCAGGGCTTTGCCCTGATACGAGCAGTCTTTTTTGATTTCGATTAGAAGTAATAACAAATTTAATGGTTGAAAGATCAGTTATGGGAAATTATAACAACAAAAAAGTCTTTCCAGGACACATACAGAGTGCCTCATTTTAGAATGATTTTGAGCGCAGCGAAAAAATAATAGGCTCTGTGGGTGAAAAACTGAAGAACCAACGCTCTATCAACCGGGTTGCCACACCAGTCCGATATTCTTCAAAAAAAAAGACTCGAATGAAGTTTCTAGAGCACAAGTTTATCAATATTATAAAAATTATAAAAAACTGGGTGAGATACCATCATTTGGCCTACAAAAACTATTGTATCTAAACTGAGTTTTTTTTGTAGAAAACGAGGATTTATGCTCGTAGTAGTTTTTTTAAATAAAAATTCAACTTCTAAATAGCGACTTTAAAAAAAATCCTAACAAAAATGACCTTTTGCGCTCACTTTTACGCGATACGTTTTGTGCTATTAACGGCAAGCAGCTATTCAGTTTGCTCAGAAAAACATTCTGAACTGAAGCAAGCTTTTCAACCTAAATAAACCGCTATCGAGCCATTTTTTACTTTTCATAGCGCTTTGCGGTAGAATTTTTTAAAAAAGCCAAAATCTTATCACTTTTTCTTAAGAATTCTATCAATTTTTCATTTAATTTTTGGAGGTAATAATTAGGTTTTACCCTCATATGATCAATTTTTTTTTTGATAGGCAAAAATTATGTTTATGAAGCCTAGTTTAAAGTCCCAGATATATTTAAAAAATGATATATATTTTTTTCACAATTAATAGGAGGAGAATACTTTTGGATGCGACGGCTGAATTCAATTTTCTTTCGAAAACACAACAAAAAACAAGAAAAAAGCAGATTAAAGGATTAAAGGAAAAGAGAGGATTAAATCAGGAAAGAGAGGAAGAAATATTTAAGATTTCCTCTAGAAATTGAGCTTTAATGCGCGCCATGAAAGTTTCAATTTATTTGAAAATTTTTCTTAAAAAAAATGGCATTACAGCCTATAAAAATCGGCAAGAAAAAAATGATTTTTTTTTGTTGTGTGTAGTTATTAATTGCACTATAGTGTGTGATCAACAATTGTTATAATTGCTTCTAAAAATTGCTACTTTTCCTAAGCATATCCGCAACCGAATTTAGAACTGACTCGCTGAATCTTTTTAAACTGCTCGTTTGTTTTTCTTCTCTTTTTTATGTCCCGAAGTAGCAATTCTACAAAATAAAATGTATAAAAAGTCTTAATTTGGCAACATCAGCTGCGGGGTCTAACAACCATAAACGGAAATGGCCGAAGAAGACTGCTCGTATCTATGAACACAAAGTCTGGACGAATTAGCTTAAGCTAATTTATTTTTGAATGATATCTTTTTGCACACTAAAGCGCTTTACTCTAACCGCTAACAGAATACAGAATACAAAAGGCCGTCTATCAAACTGGAATGAAATAAGAAACAAATTATAGACAGTTTCATGGAAAAAATTTGCGATGAAGTTTAACAATTTTTCCATTTCCCAAAGTGCGTACAAATATTTGCGGCTCTGCTGCAAAATATTGAATTTTACTCACTTGATCTTGAATTTCTCTCTGTATTTTTCAACTTCAAAGTTTCATTGTGTAATTAAGTAGAATATGAAAATGAATCCTTACACAACCAGCAAAAAAATTTTAAGATGACGCTAGTAGTAGCAAGTTTAATTCTCGTAAATGCCAACACCTTGAGAAATAATAAATTACACCCATTTTGTGTTTTTGATAAGAACTTATGATTCATCTGATTAAATCTGACATCATCACGCGCCTAACTTGGCTGTGGCCATCGAGTTGTTTCGAAATAGGAACCACATTGTTACGTAGGTTTAGCCTTTTATGGAAATTACTTAAGCGAAGATGATAATTGAAAAGAAGAACCAAAAAGGTAAATTCACAAGAGATCTAAAAAAATGGTTTTCTGACCAGACGGATCAAAACTTTTTAAAAATTTCTTAAAATTTCCCCTAATCAATCCCTCAGTTCCAGACAATGATTATACAGAAAAAAAACAACCGAGCTTCAAGATGACGTTTAATCTTTGCGCGCAATATATTTGAAAATTTACCAAGACTGCTCGTATCAGGGCGAGGCCCTGAATGTTCCGGCTGCCTTTAAAGGTCTAGGGAGCAGTAATAACACAAAAAATTAAATGTAAAAAAAAATAAAATATATTTTTTTATTTTGAGATATTTGCGAAAATCATCCCCCACATGCCATATAAAGTAAAAATTGATATATTTTGCACCTAGTAACAAATCAAATATAGCACATAAGCTTCCTTCAACCAATTAGGAACGATTTTTAAGACGGATTAAATTGTGAGCCTTAATAGCGCGAAACATATCGCGCGTTAATTGTCCCAAATTGACCAAAATGAAAATCTTTAAACCCCCATAAGTTTGCGAAAAATGATCACAAGTAAAATATCTTTTCAATTTTAAGCTCACGACAACAATACCTTTTGAATGATATAAAAAGATTCCGTCAAAAATAGCTAGTTAAAAAGTCGAAGTTTGTCAGAAGAAAAAAAAACACACCCCGAGCACAATTATTCCGTTACTTTCGTTACAAAAGTCGGAAGAATTACCCACAGAATAAGGAAAATCATTTGCCTTAAAGGCTGGCTGGATGCCAAACTCGGACCAAACCTTACCCTTGAGTACTATTTTTTTCACGATAGACATTTCTGGCTGACCAATCCTAAAGTTTTCTAAAAGCGACTCTGGCGCTAGTGTATACTATTTTTGTGCAACAAACATGCGCCAAAAAACGTAATTGATTTATTGCAAGAAAAAATTGCAAACTTGGTCATTCTGGGGTTTCGATATAATTCAAATAATTCGTATTCTGATGCCAAAGATTTTCAAAACAAACGCCGAACAGAATTTCCTGCTGGTGCTCACAAATTTAGACGAGTCGATTGAAAACTTTATTGGGGGCAAGAGTTACAAAAAATGATCAGTTTTATATAAATTGAAGGAATTGCAAAATAAAAAAAGAAAAAAAAAATCATTATTATATAAGATTGAGGCTCTTACTTATTTCAATTTAAAAAAAAAACTAAAAAAAAATTTAACACATTCAGTATCTAAGATTTTCTCGAAGGGATGGTCAAATTATATTTTTTTGGTTTTTTAGGGCGACCAAATAGATTTTCTGAGCTCTCCCAAATCATTATAGAGACCTCGTTTGACCAAGTTTTCTGCAAAAAACAAAAAAGGCGTTTTTAGGTATTAAAAGAAAATGTTGACCGAAAAAATTGCGTTTTTTTTGGCGCGCGCTCTCTTTCAAAATTAGTATGTTTTGGCGCCGATGGTGCTTTTAGAAAAAAATACAGAGAATATCTCAAAATAATCCCAAAAATGTCAAAATTTGGGTCGGCAAAAGGTCGAATCGCTAAGGGCGGTGTCCGCCCCCCGCTACTTCCCCCTAAATCCGTCGGTAAAGGCATTCAAAAAATGAACAAACAAAAATTTTTTTAAAAAATTAAAAAAATCAAAAAATTGTCTAAATTTTGCAGAATATTTTTCAAAGGTTTAAAAAATTTATTAACAAGGGAATGCTAAAATAAGCTCTGAAAACAAGGTTTCCTGAGGTAACACTAAATGTTCCACGAAATAATTAAAAGCTTTTTCTATTGAAACATCCAATAGTTCACTTTACTTGGTGCAGATTAGTTTAGAAAACAAAGATTTCAAACCGATGTTCTCGAACCTGAGAAAAAAATTGTTTTAAATATCCTCCGAATCTTGTTGCAAAGGGTGAAATACGCTTTTTTTCGATTTAGTGTGGAAAAGAGTTTATGTCAGTGTGGCTAAGACTATTGGCTCTTTCACGCGTATTCAAAAGTTTTGTGGAATGAATATCAAGTTTTGCTGTTTCTCAGTTAATTTTTCTTTTTTTTTGTCAAGAACGCAAACATGATTTCAGAAATAAAAATTTTAAACAAACAGTAGGTGGTAGTTTTACTGAAAAAACTGATCACAAAGGAAACTAAATAGTAAAAGAGAGCTTATCAAAAACTATTAAAAATTTTCCCAAGATATTATCTCTACGAGAAATTGAATTGATGCTTACATTTTGTACAGGAAAAAAGTTTCTCTCAAAGTTTTTTCGATGCAATTTTTTTTTCATTGCAACAAACTTGAAAAAAAAACATTGCAAATTGTTTTATGAATATGGTCAGAACTATCTGTGCTACTTGCACAGCAACCGGCTACTCTTGTTTCTAGAGCTTTTGACTCAATCATCTGTTCGTATAGTTAGCCATTATCATTTCAGCATTAAAACGGTACAGAATTTTTGCTTGATATTTTTGCTTAAATATTGGTGCCTCGGCAACCCGCAACAAAAAAAACTCATAGCAAAAGACGACTAGCAGAATTATAGGAAATCGACAACTCGCAAAGTTTGAAAAATTAATTCATAACTGAAGAATTTTGGTTTTAGGATAAAGACTTAATCTCTGTTGGCAAGCTCGCATAAATTTTGAGCGAAGGCGGTGATGAGTGTTTTGAGAGTTGTCTTTGAATGCGAGTTGCCTTTTATTGTGAGTTGTCTTTTGTCGCGAATTGTCGCATTAGGCTAAATTTTATACAATTTTTGAAATAAATTGTTTTATTTTTATTTTTTATACTTGAGAAAACATTCGACAAAAACTTACAAAAACTTACCTGCGAAACCAACTTGATTAGGTTTACTGATTATACCTAGGCTGCTGTTTTTATTGTTATTGCACAAATGTCTGTTTTACTAGTCAGTTTTGCAAACGATCTTTTCCTCTCTTTTGGGCAGTTAATGAACAATTAGATTTTCACAAACGAGGAGAATGACAGAAATATTGGGAAGTTAGAATGCAGACCCTATTTTGTAAAGAAAGAGCTCTTTGTTCAAAAGTTAGTGAATAGTAAAGTAAATGAAACAATGAGTTCACATGAAAACAATAAATTATAATCAAACAACATCAAATGGCAACAAAAAACTTCTTGACGCAGACGCAGATTGTTTTCTGACGTAGGATGATTCTTAATCAGAAGCCTAAAACAAAATCAATGAGTTGGTTAGGCGCCGATGAGTTTGGCGCCAAAAATCAACGAAGTTTTGGGTGTTAAATTAACGTGTGCCTAAATTAGCAGAAACTTTTGGGCTCCTTACCAGTCGAGATCGTGGTTTTATATTCAGACCGGGTGGACCAACCTTTACCATATTCAGACAGTTAGGACCAGAATATTATATGTTCAGACCGTGTGGACCAGAAAAGGCTATGTACAAACCGCGTAAACTAATGCAATCTGGTTTCAGACCGAGTGGGCGAAAGGAGTCCAATTTCAGACCGTATCGACCAAAGCAACCCAAATTCATATCATGTGAACCGGAAAAGTCAGGTTTTTTACATTGATTATCAAAAATTCCGGACTCAAAGCGTATGAGACAGTTAACCCGGTATGAGTCTAAGGTTTAAGAACAGGCTAACCAAAATGTGGGCTACGGAATGCTTACATCACAATGGCAAAATGTATGACCATTTTTTTTGATCAAACAACCATAGACATCTCAGACCAATTAGAAGCAGAATTGAATGCAAAACCATTTGGCAATCGTGTGGCCAATCTTCGTAGCTAGAAAAACGTAAATACTTCATACAAAATATTTCAGGCGTATCAAAAAGTTTTTGCATCGGAGAAAATTAGACCGACCGCATTCTGAACTGCAATATTAACATTGCGAAACAATTTTACTAATTTTTTTGGCCATCAGGGAGAATTTTGTTCGATTTATTACGCGTATGAAATGCTAAATTCACATTGGAAAAATATCTTACACAGTTTTGCAGTCGTACGGAATGCTTGATTACCTTGACAATTTTATGACCAACTTTTCGCATATGAAAAAAAAATCGTTTCATACACTTTATTAGATATATTGAATGCCATTTGGTTATTTTGACTGAGCGTGATCTGAAGTGCCCACTTATTTTTTTTCGAAATCGAATTACTGACCTAATTCAGCACAAAATGAGGAGACTTTCAACCGGTTTAATAGGCATATGGAATGCTTATTTCAGATTGGGAAACTATACAAGAACTTTTTTGTTCATAAAATTTTAAAATCTATTTAGTATTTAAATGTAATGCTTGAATCATTTGGAAATTGTTTGATCGAACTTCCTTGCCGTAAAATAGAAACTAATTGCCGCACGTTATTAGGCACATGGAATGTCTTTTTGGTCGGGTGAATTTTTTGAACAACCGACACCAGAGCAAACTTTGGAAAACTCTAATGTTAACAATTTGGCTACAAAATTGAGGAGAATTTTGATTGAATAAAAAAGCGTATGAAATGCTTTTTCACATTAGAAAGTTAAATGGCCAGGCTTTTTGAACATACAATCAAGTCATGTCACACGCTTTAGAAGTCGTACTGTATGCTTGAATCACTTGCGAAAGTATACAGTTATAGACTTTTCGTATAGCTAAGTAGTTCTTTAGGTTTCCTTTTTCCCTTTTAGAAATTTTTTTGATAAAAATTATCGAACATTCAGTTTTTTTTAAATTGGAAGTATTAATTACTTAGTTTGCATGAAATGATACGACTATTTTTTTGATCAAGCCTTCAAAAGCCTTGCATACAAAACAGTAGGCTCACGGACGGCTTCATTTATATCAAAATCTGCTGTGACTATGTTTTGAAGTCTTATAGGAAAGTTGAAATATACTAAGAAATTGTTTAGCAGAATTTGTAGGCCAAACAAAAAAAATTCGCTTAACGCAGCCTAAAAAGCGCCCGAAAAATTGTCTTATTCTGAGTTAATTTTAAAAACCGACATTTATATCACACGATTCCAGAAAAATTTTCCAACATATTAGGCTGATGGATTGCTTTTTTCACTTCTGGAAATTTCATGACAAATTCTCTTAATCATACAGCCATAGAACTTTCACAATAATTAATGAAAGCTTGATTTATTTTTGAAAAGAATGATTGCTTCTTCTAGCCACAAACAATAGTTAATTCATACAACTTATTGGGCACGTGGAATGCTCCTTGCATGGGGGAATTTTTTTGACCGACCGGCATTTCTAATGAACATTCAAAACAGAGAAACTGTAATACTAATTTTTGATCACAAAAATGAGGAGATTTTTGTTCGAACAAGTACGCGCATGGAACGCTGACATCACATTGGCAAGATAAATGACCAATTTATTTGACCAAAGAACCATAGGCATCTCGCACCAATTAGTAGCAGAATTGAATGCAAAACCGTTTGGCAATCGTGTGGTCAATATTCGTAGCTACAAAAACGTAGATACTTCATACAAAATATTTCAGGCGTATCAAAAATATTTGCATCGGGGAAAAGTTAGACCGACCGCAGTCTGAAATGCACTATTAACATTACGAAACATTTTTCCTGATTTTTCTGGCCATTAGGGCGAACTTTGTTCGATTTATTACGCGTACGAAAGGTTAAATTCACATTGGAAAATATCTCACACAGTTATGCAGTCGTACGGAATGCATGAGTACCTTGACAATTTTATGACCAACTTTTCGCACCTGAAATAAAAACTTTTCATCCATTTTATTAGATATATTGACGAAAGCCATTTGATTAATTTGACAGAGCGTCATCTGAAGTGCCCAATAATTTTTTTCGTAATCGAATTACTGACCTAAATCAGCAAAAAATGAGGAGACTTTCAGTCGGTTTAATAGGCATATGGAATGCTTTTTTCAGATTGGGAAACTATACAAATGACTTTTTTGAACGTAAAATTTCAAAACCGATTTAGTTTTTGAATGTAATACTTGAATCAATTGGAAATTGTTTGATCGAGCTTCCTAGCCATAAAACAGAAATTAATTGATGCACGTTATTAGGCACATGGAATGTCTTTTAGGTCGGGTAAATTATTTGAACAACCAACACCAGAGCGAACATTAGAAAATTCTATATTAACAATTTGGCTACAAAATTTAGGAGAGTTTTGGTTGATTAAAAAAGCGTATGAAATGCTTTTTCACATTAGAAAGTTAATTGACCAGGCTTTTTGAACATACAATCAAGTCATGTCACACGCTTTAGAAGTCGTACTGTATGCTTGAATCACTTGCGAAAGAATGCAGTTAAAGATTTTCGTATAGCTTAGTAGTTCTTTAGATTTTCTTTTTCTTTTTCAGTATTTTTTTGAAAAAAATTATCGAACCTTCAGTTTTTTTTTCTAAATTTGAAGTATTATTTACTTAGTTTGCATGAAATGATATGACAGAAATTTTGATCATGCCTTCAAAAGCCTTGCATACAAAACAGTAGGCGTTTGGACGGCTTCATTTTTATCAAAATTTGCTATGACTGTGTTTTAAAATCTTATAGGAAAGTTAAAATACACTAAGAAAATGTTTAGCAGAATTTGTAGGCAAACAAAAAAATTCGATTTACGCAGCCTAAAAGCGCATGACAAGTTGTCTACTTCTGAGTTATTTCTAAAAACCGACATTTATGGCACACGATTCCAGAAAATTTTTCCAACATATTAGGCTTATGGATTGCTTTTTTCACTTCTGGAAATTTTATGGCAAATTCTTTGAATCAAACAGCCTTAGAACATTCCCATGATTTACTTTGTAAAAGAATAATTGCTTCTCCTAGCCACAAAAAATAATTAATTCATGCAATTTAATAGGCATGTGGAATGCGCTTTGCATGGGGGAAATTATTTGACCGACGGCCATTTCTAATGTTCACTCAAAACAGAAAAACTGTAATACTAATTTTTGATCACAAAAATGAGGAGATTTTTGTTCGAACAAGTACGCGCATGGAACGCTGACATCACATTGGCAAGATAAATGACCAATTTATTTGACCAAAGAACCATAGGCATCTCGCACCAATTAGTAGCAGAATTGAATGCAAAACCGTTTGGCAATCGTGTGGTCAATATTCGTAGCTACAAAAACGTAGATACTTCATGCAAGATATTTCCAGCCCATCAAAAAGTTTTTGCATCGGGGAAAAGTTAGACCGACCGCAGTCTGAGTTGCCTTATTGCCTTATTCACATTGCGAAACAATTTTACTGATTTTTCTTGCCATTAGGGAGAATTTTGTTCGATTTGTTATGCGTATGAAATGCTAAATTCACATTGGAAAAATATCTCACATAGTTATGGAGTCTTACGGAATGCTTGAGTGCTTTGACAATTTTATGACCAATTTTTTGCACCTGAAAAAACAACCGTTTTATAAATTTCATTAAATAAATTGAATGCCATTTGATTGTTTTGACTGAGCGTCATCTGAAGTGCCCATTTATTTTTCTTGAAATCGAATTACTGACCTAATTCAGCAGAAAATGAGGCGACTTTCAATCGGTTTAATAGGAATATGAAATGCTTATTTCAGATTGGGAAATTATACAAAGAACTTTTTTGACCATAAAATTTCAAAATCTTTTTTGTACTTGAACGTAATGCTTGAATAATTTGGAAATTATTTGATCGAAACTTCGTCGCCATAAAATAGAAACTAATTGATGCACGTTATTAGGCACATGGAAAGTCTTTTTGGTCGGGTAAATTATTTGAACAACCGACACCAGAGCGAACATTGGAAAATTCTAATGTTAACAAATTGGCTACAAAATTGAGGAGATTTTTGCTTGATTAAAAAAGCGTATGAAATGCTTTTTCACATTAGAAAGTTAAATGACCAGGCTTTTTGAACATACAATCAAGTCATGTCACACGCTTTAGAAGTCGTACTGTATGCTTGAATCACTTGCAAAAGTATACTGTTATAGGATTTTCGTATAGCTAAGTAGTTCTTTAGATTTACTTTTTCACTTTTAGAATTTTTTTGAAAAAAATTATCGAACATTCAGTTTTTTTTTAATTTGAAGTTTTCATTACTTAGTTTGCTTTAAATGATATGACAGACATTTTGATTATGCCTTCAAAAGCCTTGCATACAAATCAGTAGGCGTATGGACGGCTTCATTTTTATCAAAATCTGCTATGGCTGTGTTTTAAAGTCTTATAGGAAAGTTAAGATATTCTAAGAAAATATTAGCAGAATTTGTCGGTCAAACAAAAAAATTCGCTTTACGCAGCTTGAAAAGCGCATGACAAGTTGTCTACTTCTGAGTTATTTCTAAAAATCAACATTTATGTCACACGATTCCTGAAAATTTTTCCAACATTTTAGGCTTATGGATTGCTTTTTTCACTTCTGGAAGTTTCATGACAAATGCTTTTAATCATACAGCCTTAGAACATTCTCAATAGTTAATGAAAGCTTGATTTACTTTGGAAATGATTGATCGCTTCTCCTAGCCACAAACAATAATTAGTTCATGCAATTTAATAGGCATGTGGAATGCTCCTTGCATGGGGGAATTTATTTGACCGACCGGCATTTCTAATGAACACTCAAAACAGAAAAACTGTAATACTACTTTTTGATCACAGAAATGAGGAGAATTTTTTTCGAACTAGGAGGCGCATGGAACGCTTACATCACATTGGCTGGATAAATGACCAATTTTTTTGACCAAAGAACCATAGACATCTCGCACCAATTAGTAGCAGAATTGAATGCAAAACCATTTGGCATTCGTGTGACCATTCTTCGTAGCTACAAAAACGTAGATACTTGATACAATATATTTCAGGCGTATCAAAATTTTTGCATCGGCGAAGAGATAGAGCGACCGCAGTCTGAACTGCACTATTAACATTACGAAACATTTTTACTGATTTTTCTGGCCATTAGGGAGAACTTTGTTCGATTTATTACGGGTACGAAAGGCTAAATTCACATTGGAAAATATCTCACACAGTTATGCAGTCGTACGGAATGCATGAGTACCTTGATAATTTTATGACCAACTTTTCGCACCTGAAATAAAAACTTTTCATCCATTTTATTAGATATATTGAAAGCCATTTGATTAATTTGATAGCACATTAAGCACATTGAAAGTCTTTTTGGTCGGGTAAATTATTTGAACAACCGACACCAAAGCAAACATTGGAAAATTCTAATGTTAACAATTTGGCTACAAAATTGAGGAGAGTTTTGGTTGATTAAAAAAACGTATGAAATGCTTTTTCACATTAGAAATGTAAATGACCAGGCTTTTTGAACATACAATCAAGTCATGTCACACGCTTTAGAAGTCGTACTGTATGCTTGAATCACTTGGAAAAGTATACTGTTATAGGATTTTCGTAAAGCTAAGTAGTTGTTTAGATTTCCTTTTTCACTTTTAGAATTTTTTTTAAAAAAATTATCGAACATTCAGTTTTTTTTTTAAATTGGAAGTATTAATTACTTAGTTTGCATGAAATTACACAACAAACCTTTTTGATCATGCCTTCAAAAGCCTTGCATAGAAAACAGTAGGCATATGGACTGCTTAATTTATATTAAAATCTGCTATGACTATGTTTTTAGGTCTTATAGGAAAGTTAAAATAAACTAAGAAAAAGTTTAGCAGAATTTGTAGGCCGAACAAAAACGTTCGCTTTACGCAGCTTAAAAAGCGCATGACAAGTTGTCTACTTCTGAGTTTGTTCTAAAAACTGACTTTTATGGCACACAATTCCGGAAAATTTTTCCAACATATTAGGCTTATGGATTGCTTTTTTCACTTCTGGAAGTTTCATGACAAATTCTTTTAATCATACAGCCTTAGAACATTCCCAATAGTTAATGAAAGCTTGATTTACTTTGGAAATGAATGATCGCTTCTCCTAGCCACAGACAATAATAAGTTCATGCAATTTAATAGGCATGTGGAATGCTCCTTGCATGGGGGAATTTATTTGACCGACAGCATTTCTAATGAACACTCAAAACAGAAAAACTGTAAAACTACTTTTTGATCACAAAAATGAGGAGAATTTTGATCAAACTAGCGGGCGCATGGATCGCTTACATCACATTGGCAAGATAAATGAACAACTTTTTTGACCAAAGAACCATAGACATCTCGCACCAATTAGTAGCAAAATTGAATGCAAAACCATTTGGCATTCATGTGGCCATTCTTCGTAGCTACAAAAACGTAAATACTTCATACAAGATATTTCAGGCGCATCAAAAATTTTTGCATCGGGGAAAAGTTGGACCGACCGCAGTCTGAACTGCACTATTAAGATTGCGAAACATTTTCACTGATTTTTCTGGCTATTGGGGAGAACTTTGTTCGATTTATTACGCGTACGAAAGGCTAAATTCACACTGGAAAAATATCTCACGTAGTTATGCAGTCGTACGGAATGCTTGAGTACCTTGACAATCTTATGACCAATTTTTTGCAACTGAAATAAAAAAACATTTATACATTTTATTAGATACATTGAAAGCCATTTCTTTAATTTGACAGAGCGTCATCTGAAGTGCCATTTATTTTTTTCCTAATCGAGTTACTGACCTAATTCAGCAAAAATGAGGAGACTTTCAAAGGGTTTAATAGGCATATGGAATGCTTATTTCAGATTGGGAAATTATACAAATGACTTTTTTGAACGAAAAATTTCAAAACCTAATTAGTATTTGAATGTAATACTTGAATCAATTGGAAAATGTTTGATCGAGCTTCATAGCCATAAAACAGAAATTAAATGATGCACGTTATTAGGCACATGGAATGTCTTTTAGGTCGGGTAAATTATTTGAACAACCAACACCAGAGCCATTATTAGAAAACTCTATGTTAACAATTTGGCTACAAAATTGAGGAGAGTTTTGGTTGATCAAAAAAGCGTATGAAATGCTTTTTCACATTAGAAAGTTAATTGACCAGGCTTTTTGAACATACATTCAAGTCATGTCACACGCTTTAGAAGTCGTACTGTATGCTTGAATCACTTGCGAAATCATACAGTTATAGATTTTTCGTATAGCTAAGTAGTTCTTTAGACTTTTTTTTTCTTTTTCAGTATTTTATCGAACATTCAGTTCGAACATTCAGTTTTTTTTAAATTTGAAGTATTAATTACTTAGTTTGCATGAAATGATATGACAGACATTTTGATCATGCCTTCAAAAGCCTTGCATACAAAACAGTAGGCGTATGAACGGCTTCATTTTTATCAAAATCTGCTATGACTGTGTTTTAAAGTCTTATAGGAAAGTTAAAATACACTAAGAAAATGTTTAGCAGAATTTGTAGGCCAAACAAAAAAATTCGATTTACGCAGCTTAAAAAGCGCATGACAAGTTGTCTACTTCTGAGTTATTTCTAAAAACCGACATTTATGGCACACGATTCCAGAAAATTTTTCCAACATATTAGGCTTATGGATTGCTTTTTTCACTTCTGGAAATTTCATGGCAAATTCTTTGAATCATACAGCCTTAGAACTCCCATGATTTACTTTGTAAAAGAATAATTGCTTCTCCTAGCCAGAAAAATAATTAATTCATGCAATTTAATAGGCATGTGGAATGCGCTTTGCATGGGGGAAATTATTTGACCGACCGCCATTTCTAATGTTCACTCAAAACAGAAAAACTGTAATACTAATTTTCGATCACAAAAATGAAGAGATTTTTGTTCGAAATATTACGCGCATGGAGCGCTTACATCACATTGGCGGGATAAATGACCAATTTTTTTTACCAAAGAACCATAGACATCTCGCACCAATTAGTAGCAGAATTGAATGCAAAACCATTTGACATTCATGTGACCATTCTTCGTAGCTACAAAAACGTAGATACTTCATACAAGATATTTCAGGCGCATCAAAAAGTTTTTGCATGGGGGAAAAGTTAGACCGACCGCAGTCTGAATTGTCTTGTTCACATTGCGAAACATTTTTACTGATGTTTCTGTCCATTATTGAGAACTTTGTTCGATTTATTACGCGTACGAAAGGCTAAATTCACATTGGAAAATATCTCACACAGTTATGCAGTTGTACGGAATGCTTGAGTACCTTGACAATTTTATGACCATTTTTTTGCACCTGAAAAAAAAACCGCTTCATAAAATTTATTAGATAAATTGAATGCCATTTGATTGTTTTGACTGAGCGTCATCTGATGTGCCCATTTATTTTTCTTGAAATCGATTTACTGACCTAATTCAGCGAAAAATGAGGAAACTTTCAATCGGTTTAATAGGCATATGGAATGATTATTTCAGATTGGGAAATTATACAAAGAACTTTTTTGACCATAAAAATTCAAAATCTTTTTGGTACTTGAATGTAATGCTTGAATAATTTGGAAATTGTTTGATCGAACTTCCTCGCCCTAAAATAGAAACTAATTGATGCACGTTATTAGGCACATAGAAAGTCTTTTTGGTCTGGTAAATTATTTGAACAACCGACACCAGAGCGAACATTGGAAAAATCTAATGTTAACAATTTGGCTACAAAATTGAGGAGAGTTTTGGTTGATTAAAAAAGCGTATGAAATGCTTTTTCACATTAGAAAGTTAAATGACCAGGCTTTTTGAACATACAATCAAGTCATGTCAAACGCTTTAGAAGTCGTACTGTATGCTTGAATCACTTGCGAAAGTATACAGTTATAGACTTTCCGTATAGCTAAGTAGTTCTTTAGATTTCCTTTTTCACTTTTAGAATTTTTTTGAAAAAAGTTATCGAACATTCAGTTTTTTTTAAATTTGAAGTTTCAATTACTTATTTTGCATGAAAGGAGACGACAAATTTTTTTGATCATGCCTTCACAAGCCTTGCATAGAAAACAGTAGGCATATGGACTGCTTCAGTTATATTAAAATCTGCTATGACTACGTTTTGAAGTCTTATAGGAAAGTTAAAATACACTAAGAAAATGTTAAGCAGAATTTGTAGACCAAACAAAATAAATCGCTTTACGCAGCTTAAAAAGCGCATGACTAGTTGTCTACTTCTGAGTTTGTTCTAAAAACCGACATTTATGGCTCACGATTCCAGAAAATTTTTCCAACATATTAGGCTGATGGATTGCTTTTTTCACTTCTGGAAATTTCATGACAAATTCTCTTAATCATACAGCGATAGAACTTTCACAATAATTAATGAAAGCTTGATTTACTTTGGAAATGAATGATCGCTTCTCCTAGCCACAAACAATAATTAGTTCATGCAATTTAATAGGCATGTGGAATGCTCCTTGCATGGAGAATTTATTTGACCGACCCGCATTTCTAATGAACACTCAAAACAGAAAAACTGTAATACTACTTTTTGATCACAAAAATGAGGAGAATTTTGTTCGAACTAGCAGGCGCATGGAACGCGTACATCATATTGGCAGGGTAAATGACCAACTTTTTTGACCAAAGAACCATAGACATCTCGCACCAATTAGTAGCAGAACTGAATGCAAAACCATTTGGCATTCGTGTGGCCATTCTTTGTAGCTACAAAACGTCTAAAAAATTTTTGCATCGGGGAAAAGTTAGACCGACCGCAGTCTGAACTGCACTATTAAGATTGCGAAACGATTTCACTGATTTTTCTGGCCAGTGGGCAGAATTTTGTTCAATTTATTACGCGTACGAAAGGCTAAATTCACATTCGAAAAACATCTCACACAGTTATGCAGTCGTACGGAATGCTTGAGTACCTTGACAATTTTATGACCAATTTTTGCAGCTGAAAAAAAATCGTATCATACATTTTATTAGATAAATTGAATGCCATTTAATTATTTTGACTGAGCGTCATCTGAAATGCCCATTTATTTTTCTTGAAATTGAATTACTGACCTAATTCAGCACAAAATGAGGAGACTTTCAATCGGTTTAATAGGCTTATGAAATGCTTAGTTCACATTGGGAAATTATACAAAGAATTTTTTTGACCATAAAATTTCAAAACCTTTTTAGTACTTGAATGTAATGCTTGAATAATTTGGAAATTATTTGATCGAAACTTCGTCGCCATAAAATAGAAACTAATTGATGCACGTTATTAGGCACATGGAAAGTCTTTTTGGTCGGGTAAATTATTTGAACAACCGACACCAGAGCGAACATTGGAAAAATCTAATGTTAACAATTTGGCTACAAAATTGAGGAGAGTTTTGGTTGATTAAAAAAGCGTATGAATTGCTTATTAGGCTGATGGATTGCTTTTTTCACTTCTGGAAATTTCGTGACAAATTCTCTCAATCATACAGCCATAGAACTTTCACAATAATTAATGAAAGCTTGATTTACTTTGGAAATGAATGATCGCTTCTCCTAGCCACAAACAATAATAAAATCATGCAATTTAATAGGCGTGTGGAATGCTCCTTGCATGGGAGAATTTATTTGACCGACCGGCATTTCTAATGATCACTCAAAACATAAAAACTGTAAAACTACTTTTTGATCACAAAAATGAGGAGAATTTCGATCAAAGTAGCAGGCTCATGGAACGCTTACATCACATTGGCAAGATAAATGATCAACTTTTTTGACCAAAGAACCATAGACATCTCGGACCAATTAGTAGCAAAATTGAATGCACAACCATTTGGCATTCATGTGGCCATTCTTTGTAGCTACATAAACGTAGATATTTCATAAAAGATATTTCAGACGCATCAAAAAATTTTTGCATCGGGGAAAATTTTGACCGACCGCAGTCTGAACTGCACTATTAAGATTGCAAAACATTTTCACTGATTTTTCTGGCCATTGGGGAGATTTTTGTTCGATTTATTACGCGTACGAAAGGCTAAATTCACATTGGAAAATATCTCACACAGTTATGCAGTCGTACGGAATGCATGAGTACCTTGATAATTTTATGACCAACTTTTCGCACCTGAAATAAAAACTTTTCATCCATTTTATTAGATATATTGAAAGCCATTTGATTAATTTGACAGAGCGTCATCTGAAGTGCCATTTGTTTTTTTCCTAATTGAGCTACTGACCTAATTCAGCAAAAGTGAGGAGACTTTCAATGGGTTTAATAGGCATATGGAATGCTTATTTCAGATTGGGAAATTATACAAAGAACTTTTTTCACCATAAAATTTCAAAATCTTTTAGGTACTTGAATGTAATGCTTGAATAATTTGGAAATTATTTGATTGAAACTTCGTCGCCATAAAATAGAAACTAATTGATGCACGTTATTAGGCACATGGAAGGTCTTTTTGGTCGGGTAAATTATTTGAACAACCGACACCAGAGCGAAAATTGGAAATTTCTAATGTTAACAATTTGGCTACAAAATTGATGAGAGTTTTGGTTGATTAAAAAAACGTATGAAATGCTTTTTCACATTAGAAATGTAAATGACCAGGCTTTTTGAACATACAATCAAGTCATGTCACACGCTTTAGAAGTCGTACTGTATGCTTGAATCACTTTCGAAAGTATACTGTTATAGAGTTTTCCTATAGCTAAGTAGTTGTTTAGATTTCCTTTTTCACCTCTAGAATTTTTTTAAAAAAAATTATCGAACAATCAGTTTTTTTAAATTGGAAGTATTAATTATTTAGTTTTCATGAAATGACACGACAAACTTTTTTGATCATGCCTTCAAATTCTTGCATAGAAAACAGTAGGCATATATTAGAATCTGCTATGACTATGTTTTAAAGTCTTATAGGAATGTTAAAATATACTAAGAAAAAGTTTAGCAGAATTTGTAGGCCAAACAAAAAAGTTTGCTTTACGCAGCTTAAAAAGCGCCCGAAAAATTGTCAATTTCTGAGTTAATTTTAAAACCCGACATTTATATCACACGATTCCAGAAAATTTTTCCAACATATTAGGCTGATGGATTGCTTTTTTCACTACTGGAAATTTCATGACAAATTCTCTTAATCATACAGCCATAGAACTTTCACAATAATTAATGAAAGCTTGAGTTACTTTGGAAATGAATGATCGCTTCTCCTAGCCACAAACAATAATAAAATCATGCAATTTAATAGGCATGTGGAATGCTCCTTGCATGGGAGAATTTATTTGACCGACCGGCATTTCTAATGATCACTCAAAACAGAAAAACTGTAAAACTACTTTTTGATCACAAAAATGAGGAGAATTTTGATCAAAGTAGCAGGCTCATGGAACGCTTACATCACATTGGCAAGATAAATGATCAACTTTTTTGACCAAAGAACCATAGACATCTCGCACCAATTAGTAGCAAAATTGAATGCAAAACCATTTGGCATTCATGTGGCCATTCTTTGTAGCTACATAAACGTAGATACTTCATAAAAGATATTTCAGGCGCATCAAAAAAATTTTGCATCGGGGAAAAGTTTGACCGACCGCAGTCTGAACTGCACTATTAAGATTGCGAAACATTTTCACTGATTTTTCTGGCCATTGGGGAGAATTTTGTTCGATTTATTACGCGTACGAAAGGCTAATTTCACACTGGAAAAATATCTCACATAGTTATGCAGTCGTACGGAATGCTTGAGTACCTTGACAATTTTATGACCAATTTTTTGCAAAAGAAAAAAATTTTTTCAATCATTTTATTAGATACATTGAAAGCCATTTGTTTAATTTGACAGAGCGTCATCTGAAGTGCCATTTGTTTTTTTCCTAATTGAGCTACTGACCTAATTCAGCATAAGTGAGGAGACTTTCAATGGGTTTAATAGGCATATGGAATGCTTATTTCAGATTGGGAAATTATACAAAGAACTTTTTTCACCATTAAATTTCAAAATCTTTTTGGTACTTGAATGTAATGCTTGAAAAATTTGGAAATTATTTGATCGAAACTTCGTCGCCATAAAATAGAAACTAATTGATGCACGTTATTAGGCACATGGAAAGTCTTTTTGGTCGGGTAAATTATTTGAACAACCGACACCAGAGCGAACATTGGAAAATTCTAATGTTAACAAATTGGCTACAAAATTGAGGAGATTTTTGCTTGATTAAAAAAGCGTATGAAATGCTTTTTCACATTAGAAAGTTAAATGACCAGGCTTTTTGAACATACAATCAAGTCATGTCACACGCTTTAGAAGTCGTACTGTATCCTTGAATCACTTACGAAAGTATACAGTTATAGACTTTCGGTATAGCTAAGTAGTTCTTTAGATTTCCTTTTTCATTTTTAGAATTTTTTTGAAAAAAATTATCGAACATTCAGTTTTTTTTTAATTTGAAGTTTTAATTACTTAGTTTGCATGAAATGATATGACAGACATTTTGATCATGCCTTCAAAAACCTTGCATACAAAACAGTAGGCGTATGGACGGCTTCATTTTTATCAAAATCTCCTATGGCTGTGTTTTAAAGTCTTATAGGAAAGTTAAGATATTCTAAGAAAATGTTAGCAGAATTTGTCGGTCAAACAAAAAAATTCGCTTCACGCAGCTTAAAAAGCGCATGACAAGTTGTCTACTTCTGAGTTATTTCTAAAAACCGACATTTATGTCACAGGATTCCAGAAAATTTTTCCAACATATTAGGCTTATGGATTGCTTTTTTCACTTCTGGAAATTTCACGACATATTCTCTCAATCATACATTCATAGAAAATTCATAATAATTAATGAAAGCCCGATTTACTTTTGAAAAGAATGATTGATTCTCCTAGCCACAAACAATAATTAATTCATGCAATTTATTAGCCATGTGGAATGCTCTTTGCATGGGGAAAATTATTTGACCAACCGGCATTTCTAATGTACACTCAAAACAGAAAAACTGTAATACTAATTTTTGATCACAAAAATGAGGAGAGTTTTGCTGGAACTAGTAGGCGTATGGATCGCTTACATCACATTGGCACGATAAATGACCAACTTATTTGACCAAAGAACCATAGGCATCTCGAACCAATTAGTAGCAGAATTGAATGCAAAACCGTTTGGCAATCGTGTGGTCAATATTCGTAGCTACAAAAACGTAGATACTTCATGCAAGATATTTCCGGATTATCAAAAAGTTTTTGCCTCGGGGAAAAGTTAGACCGGCCGCAGCCTGACCTGCCTTGTTAACATTGCGAAACAACTTCACTGATTTTTCTGGCCATTAGGGAGAATTTTGTTTGATTTGTTATGCGTATACAATGCTAAATTCACATTGGAAAAATTTCTCACTCAAATATGCAATAGTACGGAACGCTTGAGTACCTTGACAATTTTATGTTCAATTTTTTGCACCTGAAAAGAAAATTGTTTCATACATTGTATTAGATAAATTGAAAGCCATTTGAATAATTTGACTGAGCGTCATCTGGAGTGCCCATTTATTTTTTCTGACCTAAAAACTTCTGACCTAATTCAGCAAAAAATTAGGAGACTTTCAATCGGTTTAATAGGCATATGGAATGCTTATTTCAGATTGGGAAATTATACAAATGACTTTTTTGACCATAAAATTTCAAAATCTTTTTAGTATGTTAATGTAATGCTTGAATCGTTTGGAAATTGTTTGATCGAACTTCCTAGCCATAAAATAGAAACTAATTGATGCATGTTTCTAGGTACATGGGTTCTTTTTTTGGTGGGGTAAGTCATTTGAACAACCGACACCAGAGCCAACATTGGAAAATTCTATTGTTGACAATTTGGCTACAAAATTAAGAAGAATTTTGGTTGATTAAAAAAGCGTATGAAAAGCTTTTTCAAATTAGAAAAATAAAGGACCAGGCTTTTTGAACATACAATCAAGTCATGTCAATGTCACACGCTTTAGAAGTCGTAGTGTATGCTTGAATCACTAGGCGAAAGTATACAATTATTGAAATTTCGTATACCTAAGTAGTTCTTTAGATTTCCTTTTTCACTTTTGGAAAGGTTTGAAAAAAATTGTTGAACATAATTTTTTTTTTTTCAAAATTGGAACTATTAATTACTTAGTTTGCATGAAATGATACGACAAACCGTTTCGTTCAAGCCTTCAAAAGCTTTGAATACAAAACAGTAGGCGTATGACGGCTTCATTAATATCAAAATCTTCTATGACTATGTTTTAAAGGCTTATAGGAAAGTTAAAATAAATTAAGAAGCTGTTTAGCAGAATTTGTAGGCCAAACAAAAAAATCGCTTTACGCAGCTTAAAAGGTGCATGAAAAGTTGTCTACTTCTGAGTTTTTTTTTAAAAAACCGACATTTATGTCACACAATTCAAGAATTTTCTTACAGCATATTAGGCTTATGGATTGCTTTTTTCATTTCTGGAAGTTTCATGACAAATTCTTTTAATCATACAGCCTTAGAACATTCCCAATAAATAATGAAAGCTTGATTTACTTTGGAAATGAATGATCGCTTCTCCTAGCCACAAACAATAATAAGTTCATGCAATTTAATAGGCATGTGGAATGCTCCTTGCATGGGAGAATTCATTTGACCGACCGGCATTTCTAATGAACACTCAAAACAGAAAAAATGTAAAACTACTTTTTGATCACAAAAATGAGGAGAGTTTTGATCGAAATAGCAGGCGCATGGAACGCTTACATCACAATTGGCAAGATAAATGACCAATTTTTTTGACCAAAGAACCATAGACATCTCGCACCAATTAGTAGCAAAATTGAATGCAAAACCGTTTGGCATTCATGTGGCCATTCTTCGTAGCTACAAAAACGTAGATACTTCATACAAGACATTTCAGGCGCATCAAAAAATTTTGCATCGGAGAAAAGTTAGACCGACCGCAGTCTGAACTGCACTATTAAGATTGCGAAACATTTTCACTGATTTTTCTGGCCATTGGGGAGAACTTTGTTCGGTTTATTACGCGTACGAAAGGCTAAATTCACACTGGAAAAATATTTCACATAGTTATGCAGTCGTACGGAATGCTTGAGTACCTTGACAATTTTATGACCAATTTTTTGCAACTGAAATAAAAATTTTTCATACATTTTATTAGATACATTGAAAGCCATTTGTTTAATTTGACAGAGCGTCATCTGAAGTGCCATTTGTTTTTTTCCTAATTGAGTTACTGACCTAATTCAGAAAAAATGAGGAGACTTTCAATCGGTTAAATAGGCATATGGAATGCTTATTTCAGATTGGGAAATTATACAAAGAACTTTTTTGACCATAAAATTTCAAAATCTTTTTGGTACTTGAATGTAATGCTTGAATAATTTGGAAATTGTTTGATCGAACTTCTTCGCCATAAAATAGAAACTAATTGATGCACATTATTAGGCACATGGAAAGTCTTTTTGGTCGGGTAAATTATTTGAACAACCGACACCAGAGCGAACATTGGAAAATTCTAATGTTAACAAATTGGCTACAAAATTGAGGAGAGTTTTGCTTGATTAAAAAAGCGTATGAAATGCTTTTTCACATTAGAAAGTTAAATGACCAGGCTTTTTGAACATACAATCAAGTCATGTCACACGCTTTAGAAGTCGTACTGTATCCTTGAGTCACTTGCGAAAGTATACAGTTATAGACTTTCGGTATAGCTAAGTACTTCTTTAGATTTCCTTTTTCACTTTTAGATTTTTTTGAAAAAAATTATCGAAAATTCAGTTTTTTTTAAATTGAAGTTTTAATTACTTAGTTTGCATGAAATGATATGACAAATATTTTGATCATGCCTTCCAAAGCCTTGCATACAAAACAGTAGGCGTATGGACGGCTTCATTTTTATCAAAATCTGCTATGGCTGTATTTTAAAGTCTTATAGGAAAGTTAAGATATACTAAGAAAATGTTAGCAGAATTTGTCGGTCAAACAAAAAATTTCGCTTTACGCAGCTTAAAAAGCCCATGACAAGTTGTCTACTTCTGAGTTATTTCTAAAAACCAACATTTATGTCACACGATTCCAGAAAATTTTTCCAACATATTAGGCTTATGGATTGCTTTTTTCACTTCTGCAAATTTCACGACATATTCTCTCACTCATACAGCCATAGAAAATTCATAATAATTAATGAAAGCCCGATTTACTTTTGAAAAGAATGATTGATTCTCCTAGTCACAAACAATAATTAATTCATGCAATTTATTAGGCATGTGGAGTGCTCTTTGCATGGGGGAAATTATTTGACCAACCGGCATTTCTAATGTACACTCAAAACAGAAAAACTGTAATACTAATTTTTGATCACAAAAATGAGGAGAGTTTTGCTGGAACTAGTAGGCGTATGGATCGCTTACATCACATTGGCAAGATAAATGAGCAAACTTATTTGACCAAAGTACCATAGGCATCTCGCACCAATTAGTAGCAGAATTGAATGCAAAACTGTTTGGCAATCGTGTGGTCAATTTTCGTAGCTACAAAAACGAAGATACTTCATGCAAGATATTTCCGGAGTATTAAAAAGTTTTTGCCTCGGGGAAAAGTTAGACCGGCCGCAGCCTGAACTGCCTTGTTAACAACTTCACTGATTTTTCTGGCCATTAGGGAGAATTTTGTTCGATTTGTTTTGCGTATATAATGCTAAATTCACATTGAAAAAATTTCTCACACAAGTATGCAATAGTACTGAACGCTTGAGTACCTTGACAGTTTTATGATCAATTTTTTGCACCTGAAAAAAAAAATCGTTTCATACATTGTATTAGATAATTTGAAAGCCATTTGAATAATTTGACTGAGCGTCATCTGGAGTGCCCATTTACTTTTTTTTCGAAATCGAACTTCTGATCTAATTCAGCAAAAAATTAGGAGACTTTCAATCGGTTTAATAGGCATTTGGAATGCTTATTTCAGATTGGGAAATTATACAAATGACTTTTTTGACCATAAAATTTCAAAATCTTTTTAGTATGTTAATGTAATGCTTGAATTGTTTGGAAATTGTTTGATCGAACTTCCTAGCCATAAAATAGAAACTAATTGATGCATGTTATTAGGCACATGGGTTCTTTTTTTGGTGGGGTAAATCATTTGAACAACCGACACCAGAGCGAACATTGGAAAATTCTATTGTTGACAATTTGGCTACAAAATTAAGAAGAATTTTGGTTGATTATAAAAGCGTATGAAAAGCTTTTTCAAATTAGAAAAATAAAGGACCAGGCTTTTTGAACATACAATCAAGTCATGTCAATGTCACACGCTTTAGAAGTTTTACTGTATGCTTGAATCACTAGGCGAAAGTATACAATTATTGAAATTTCGTATACCTAAGTAGTTCTTTAGATTTCCTTTTTCACTTTTGGAAAGTTTTGAAAAAAATTGTTGAACATAATTTTTTTTTTCAAATTTGGAAGTATTAATTACTTAGTTTGCATGAAATGATACGACAAACCGTTTTGGTCAAGCCTTCAAAAGCTTTGAATACAAAACAGTAGGCGTATGACGGCTTCATTAATATCAAAATCTTCTATGATTATGTTTTAAAGGCTTATAGGAAAGTTAAAATAAATTAAGAAGCTGTTTAGCAGAATTTGTAGGCCAAAATAAAAAAAAATCGCTTTACGCAGCTTTCTGGAACAAATTTTGAACATACATTTTTTCGATATTGGAAGTATTAATTACTTAGTTTGCATGAAAAGATACGACAAACCATTTTGGTCATGCATTCAGAAGCCTTGCATACAAAACAAATGGAATGCTTTTCTACATTTGAAAGTTATATGAACAATTTTTTTCAACAGAAAATTTAAACAATCTCACACGAGTTATAGCCAAAAGGAATGCTTGAATCCTTTGGCAAATGATTGATTGATTTTCCTAGCCAAAGAAAAGTAAATACTTAATGCTTGTTATTAGGCATATAGAATTTCCATTTGCATTGGAGAAATACTTGACCAATCGAAGTCTTGAATGCACACTTTAAAATTGCTAAAAAGTATTACTGACCTGCCTGGCTGGAAAATTGAGGAAAATTTTATTCAATTTATTAGGCACGCGGAATACCTACTTCAATTTGAAAAATTGTTTACACAATTTTTTTCGACCATGCAATCCCAAAAAATTTGTTAAAAGTTAGTAGTCGTAACAAATGTTTGAATTTTAGGGCAATTGTAAGATTGACTATTTTAGCCAGAAACGTAAGAATTTCATGCAAACTTTTAGGCATATGGAATGTCTTTTACGTCAAGAAAATTATTTCAACGACCGACACCTGAAACGCACACTTAACATTGCAAAACCGTAAAAACCGCTTTTTTGGCCACTCAATTCAGGAGATGAGAGTTTTGTTAGGTTTATTGGGCGTATGAAATGCTGTTTTACATTGGAAAAATATATGTTCAGCTTTTTTGGCCATACAATCACAGATATCTCACAAGGTTCAGCAGCCTTGTTGATTGTTTGAATCATTTGACAATTTTACACAATTATACAATTTTTATACAACTAAGGAGCCAAAAACATTGCCTACTTCATTTTCGGAAATTGTGGGAATTATTAGGGGTCGATTAGCTTTTTAATTTGCATGGAATGATAAAAGAGACCATTTTGGCTGACATTTAAAATGCACACTTAAAATTGCGAAATTGTTTTTATTAATATTTTTGGCCATACGATTTAGGAGAAATGTGTTTCCTTTAGTGGACGTATGAAATCTTCTTTCTTATTTGACATATGTACAGCCTTTTGACCATAAAATCAAAGACATCTCGCATGTTTTAGCAGTCGTAGTGAACGCTTGAATCACTTGGCAAATTTTCACAATTATAGAACAATCATACAACTAAGCAGGATATGGGGTTGCTTATTTCATCTTGAGAAAAAAGAACCAATTTTTTGAACATACAGTTTTAGTCTTGTCATAAAAATTAATCGGTGTATTAAATTCCTTGTTTGAATGAAATGGTACGACAAACCATTTCGGCCATGAAGCCTTGCATACAAACTAGTAGGCGTATAGAATATTTAATTGTTAGCAAAACATGGTTTTCCCTCGTTTTTATGCCGTAAAACATTATATATTTTGTTTTCACTTGATAGTTGCATGGAATAATGCATCTGTATTAGGAAATTTTTTGCCGAACTTTTAAGCCAATTAATTAAAGACCTTTCACGCATCATAAAAAGCGTATGGAAAGCCTATTGCTATTAAATAATTTTCTAAAACCAAGATATAATGTCGTCCATTTATAGAAATTTTCTAAACATATTAAAATAATTTTCTAAAACCAAGATATAATGTCATCCATTTATAGAAATTTTCTAAACAAACTAAAATGTATTGATTATTTATCTCACTCTGTGTGATTTTAAGACCTTTGGCAAGTTTCATGACAAAAAATTCATAAATATGGCATACAACGTAACAGGCGTAACTAATGCTTAATTTAAATTTCGAAAGCGTACGACCATTCGTTTTGGTCAATCAACCTTAGAGCTTTCAAACAAATTAGTATGCATATGGGTTTTTTCATTAAAGTTTTCCAGTCACAAAATTTTTACCTTTTTTAAGGAGCGCATGGAAAACTTATTTCAAGTATAAAAAATTTATTTCAAATCGTTTTTGCTAAGAAACTCGAAAAAATTTAATACTTCTATAAAAACTTATTTCACCCAAAAAAGTTTTTTAACTATTCAAAAATAGACATTTATGCAAGCTAAAAGTAGCATGGAAAAAAATGTTTTCCACATGAAAAAATTTTCGTGTTTAAAAAATTTATTTCAAACCGTTTATGCTAAAAAAACTCGGAGTGAATAGCTCTATGGAAACTTGTTTCACCTGGAAAACTTTTCTTAGCTATTTTAAAATAGACCTTTTGTGCAAACTAAAAGTCGCAAGTAAAGTAATTCCATATTCGAAAACTGTATAGTGACTTTTATTGTTACACCTTAATCCAATTAGTAGGCGTATGAAGTGCCTTTTTTGCATAGAAGAACTCAAGAACGATTTGTACTTGACAACCAATAATTGACTTCTCTTGCAACATAAAAAACGTTCAGATTGCTTATTTCGTGATAGAAAATTGTATGATCGTCAATTTTGGCTATACGATCCTACACTTGATTACACTTAAGGAGTCGTAAAGAATACTTATTTATTAGTAATAAACTGTATGACCAATCTTCTGAGCCATAAAACAGTAAACTTTTTTTTGGAGTTTGATAGGAGTATGAAATGTTGATTGCATGAGAAAGATGTCTCCTCGACCTTTATAGCCAGACACTTGTTTTGAAACAAAAGTTATGAAATTTATAGCCAGTCTTTTCAGTTGTTTAAGATTTATTAATTGGCTCCTTAAGAAATAGTTTATTGGGCGTATTAAGTGCTTTTTCATAGCCATCTTTTGACTACGTTGGCGTATGGAATCCTTATTTGACCTGGAAAGTATAACAGTTTTTGCCATATATTTTTGAACCTTTCATTAAAACTATAACTAATTTAAACATTACTCTGGGAAAATGTATGTGCAGACACTATAACCAAAAAAGCACCGAGCTTGTATAAAAATTATTAGGTTTTTAGAATGCTCAATTAAAATTGAGAAAATGAATGACCACTCGTTTTGACCGAAGAATCGTAGACTTTTCAGACAATTGAGTAGGTGTGTGGTTTTTTTCAATTCACCTTTTTGGCCATACATTCAGAGACCCTTTTTGACCAAGTAATCACATGGAATGCTTATTTCACACACAAAGGCGAAGTTGAACTTTGCACTGCTATTGATAAAAAATATTATAAGATGAAGGCACGATGACGCTCAAAAAAGAGCAGCAGAAAGAACTTCGAACTATGTTGCAATTGAAAATTTGTTGCAAAATTTGTTGCAATTTGTTGCAATATGTTGCAATTGGAAATTTGTTTTTATATTCAAATTTTTTCAATTTTTGCTAATTTTGAGCTTCCAAAAAAACTGTTGCCCGAGTCTTATTGATCTCAAAATTACTACTAAAATTTTTTTACGAAATTTTTTTTTAGATAAATGAGCCGACAGAAGTGAAGCCGATAGCCAATAAGCTGAAACCTAACCAAAAATAAAATGAAAATCGACTAAATTTTGAAAAATGCATGTAACGTTACAAAACGTATAATGTGAAAAAAGTACGTTCAAAGAACTTAGTAGGCAAATGGAAAGCTTATTTCACTTTGTGAAACTGTATCACGATTTTTTTGCGGTACAACCATAGTTTTTCATTTGATCTAGTACGTGTATGAAAACCCGATTCGGCATTGGGAAATTTGATGACCGACCGCAAATTTTTCATACTTCATGGATTTTTATATAAAATAGTTGTTAAATGGAATGCCCACGTAACATTGGCGAAGTGTATAACAAATCATCTTAGCCCTGAAACAGTATACGTTTCAAGCGACTTATTGAGAGTACAAAACTCTTAATTTGTTTCGCAAAATTTGTGACCGATTGTTTTGATCAAACTTTCACAAATTTTTTAAGCAGTAGCACAGAAAGTTCCGATGATTTTCTGAGAAAATAACAATTTTTTTTTCAAATTAGTCTTGGTTTGGTTTCTGAGGAGTACGATAAAGAGATTTGAACAAAAACTAAGTCTTGGGTCTTTTCGAAAGTCATATGAAAAAAAAGAAAATTTGAGAACAGATTTTATAAAAAAAAAATGACTAGCATAACAAAAAAAACTGATAATTTATCAAAAAAAATCAAAAAAACTTCCATTTTTTTAGCTTAAGATTTTTGTATTTTTAAAAGTTTTCAATAGCTAGAATGGCGTTAACAAACTGAGCACACTTATTTAACCTGAGCAAAGATAAAATTAGGCACAAATAAACTATTGTAAATGGTTGAGTTCAGCATTAAAAAGCCTGCTGATTCGCTTTTTTCATTTGAACTTTGGCCAAAAATCAAACGGGTTATTCTCAATACTTGAAACATTTTACTTAGTTCGAATCATAACTGAAAAGGCTTTAACGTGATATATCACTCGACGCATCTGGATGATTAATTGTGGCATTTGATTTTGCGTGCAAAACAAAAAAAATGCACTTGAATACGAAGTTCCTCTACATGTTTCAAATGGTCGGAACGAGAACCTAATATTGTATCAACTTTTTGCGACAAATTGTTTGACTGTTTTTTAACCATAAATATTAGACTTTGCAATTTACATGCTAGGCGTATGGTAAAATTCCTAAAAAAAACTTTGAAAAGATTATATAGAATTTTCAACCGACTATTTTATACCTTCAGCAATTAAGTAGACGTATCAACCTTCAACAATTAAGAAGACGTATCAATCAGACGTTCATTTCATATTGTGGAAACAAATCAGCTGAATTTTTAGCCATGGAATCATAGATTTTTATTCGATGAAGTTGGCATAAGAAATGCTTTTTTTAACATGAAATTTTCGATTTATCGACTTTTTTGCCTTTCAAACTTTTTTTCATAGAACTCGTAGACGTATGGAAAGCTTATTTCTTATAGTGAAATTGTATCAACAATCTTTTGGACTTGAAACCATAAGTATTTCATAAAACGTAATATATTTATGAAATGCTAGTTACCCATTAGGAAATTGTAGACCGACACTTTTGGCCATTCAATAATAGACGTCTAATTCAACTTGATAGATGTTTATAATGCTTGTTTTGCGTAAGGAAATTGTGTCTCAGACAATTTCAGCTTTCAGGTATACAGTTTTTTGCCTTTCTCGTATAATATGGATGTTTATTTTACATAGTGAAATTGTCTGACCGACTTTTTCGGCCGGGCTGGGATATTGAAACTTAGTTTTCAAACGCATATCTTTCAATTTTAAACATTTTTGCACTCGTCCATCTTTGGCTAATTTGGATAGTCTTTCTCAATTCTAAATTGATTGAGGAGAAATATTAATATTTTGTAGAAGCTTTGAATGCCTTTTTATTGATATTTTTGAAACTTTGAGCCGGCAACTTTCTGGAACCTGATCTAAACTACATTTTATTATTGGATAAATTAGATATTTCACCACTGTAAAATATTTAATATTAACCAATCATAATCCATCCAACTAACAACCCACTTATTTGTAAGTGCTGAAATTACTTGTAATTTCAGCACCAGAGAGATTTGAATTTAACTTAGAAATTAGTTGCCTCTCCAAGAGAACTTCAGCTGCCGCAATAAGCCAGTATACTGTAGATCTAATGAGCCTAGCAGAGACTAGTTAAACACCCTGAGACTAGTAGATATAAGAGTAAGATTAGGATCGGTATTAGACTAAGAAGTTGCACGAATCTATCCGGCCGAAAATAAGATAGCGTGACGAGCAGACGGTGTACCCTATCCGAAATTACTCTATGAGTTAGAGATCCATCTTAACTCATCTGGTGCGATCATAAGTCTCGAATAAGACCTTAATAGCTTAGAATTAACCAAATATAGATTAGAAATTAGACAAAACATTTTCAAAATGTTACACGATAATAACTTAATTGAAATGTCTCTACGACTCAATAGATCAGAGCCGATATTCCGCACAATACTAGAACTACCTGGTATTGGAAAAAGACCTCGGACAAGAGACGATATACGACTACATAGAAACTTACCAATTAGTTTCATGGTTGTAAGGCAAAAGCCAACACAAACTTTTATATTTAGAATCTTACTAGCAACGAATTTAGATTTTCATTTGCAAACATAAAATTTTGAAGTAAATCTTCCTGACCATTTCAGGCGCTAAACAAAATTATTAATGTACAATAACGATTGATAAAAAGATCTCAGATTGTTTTCCTAATTTCTGCAGTATTATTCAAAACATATATGAAAAATATTTATTAAAAATACAAACAAAAATTAGTAGCATGACAATAAATTGTTAGTAAATATAAATCATCTTGTTGTTCCAGCTTCATCACCTAAACATAACAGCAATCATAAGCTCACTAACATCATTAAAAAATTAACCCTTTTTATTAGATAAATTTAAACCATTTTAAATTTAAATTCACTTAATTTTAAAAATCAGATCATCAAGGCTTCTCCTTGGATCTTTGTAAATTTTCTATCTCACTAAATTTAAAATCTGATCATCAAGGCCTATCGTTGGATCAAAAGAACAATTTTGTTCTCCCCCACCCACTTAGCAAGTGTCTAACGACCTCAAACGTCGATTCACTATCCAACCTTTCCAAAAGACCCAGGACTAATAGAAATTTTTAAATAAACTAACCATTCAAATTAAGTTAAACAGTTAAGAACTTCGGTTATTCATCCTTCACTTGAACCCTCCTCTTAACAGACCCAGGAAAGATCTTAGACTTAGTAAGTTTAAAATAGTATCTAACGAACTACTTGCGCTCTACCAACTCAAATGCAAAATGAAATACCGCTTCCATATTACCTTCAGCAACACGAAATAACAAAAAATCAACTTTCAAATTTTTCACAAATGCCAAATGCCGCAGAATCACTAAAGATGACAATGAATCCATACCTCATGGGTGGATCAACAATAACATCCAATAAACCACTGATGGTATTCACAGGAACAGACCCTGAATATTCTGTAGAAGATTATCTAAATGCAGTAACAGCAAATTTAATTTTAAACATAGGACCTGAACCAATTAATACGCCACTACATCAAAATTGGATAAAAAGACGCACAGCGTTAATACAAACAACCCTAGATGGCGCAGCTCAAAAATGGTTTTCAGTATTACCCATAGAAATAAAATCAGACTGGAAGAGATTCACACAAGAATTATCAAAAATGTTTGATTCTGAAAGAAACAAACAACACCAAAGAGTTTTATGCAACGAAATACGTAGACTACCAAATGAAACAATTAAACAATTAGCAGTAGGAATCGAAACACTAGTTCGAAAGGCATATTCACTTAATACACATGACTACAAAAACACAAAAATGACAGAAATTTTAATGATGAGCTTGACAACTCAATTACGGAAAATAGCTATAAAAAAGGGAGCATCTCATCCTTCCTCAATTCGAGAACCAGATTTAGATTTTAGAAAATTAGTAGATAAATTAAAACAAGCAGAAATAACAATGAAACTCGAAGAAACCGAAAATCTAAAACTACAATATGTTAATTGAATTGAAACAAATACTACACATATAAATAATGTACAAGAATCAGAAACAGACCTGATTGAAAAAATCACTGAAATAATAAACATCTATGAAAGAAACCCAAATTTTAAAGACAAACCATCTTTCAAAAAATGGTGTAATTATTGCCGACGATACGGACACAGTATTTCCGAATGTAGACAAAAACAACAAGACAATCAGAATAAACCTCAAAAGCACAAAGAACCAAATAAATCATTCTATCAATACATGAAAAAAGACCAAAATCTACCAAACAAAAATATATATAGTAATAACAGTTCAGGAAAACCACTTCCAAGCAACTCAAATTACACAAGAAATCAAACACCATATAACTCAAGTTATAGAGGTAGATCACCCAAACGAGGAAATACACGAAATTTCTCACTAAATAGATAAACCGATCGAATAGCCAAAAAAGCCAAAATTACTATTCACGATAGAATTCCAATACAATAAAATTTGTTTCTGAATCCAGTTCCCATTCAAACCCAAGGAATAGACACTATTCCAATGATAGATCACGAAACTCATCATACAACAGATATAGAAACTATTCACATAATATAAATAGAAATTATTCAAACAATCGAAATCAGAATTATTCAAACAAAAGATCAAAGAATAATTCATATAACAGATCAAATTATCACAGATCAAATGATAATTATCAAAACAGATCACGAAATAATTCACAAAATCGAAACTCAAGTTACAATAATCGATACAGAAATTATTCCCAGTCACCACATAGGAATAATAACCGATATCCCGATTCGAAATATCGATACAAAAGTAGCACACCAAAACATCGAAGACACATAAACCAAGTGCAAACAAATGAAGAAACAACTTCAGACCCTCCAGATATTGATGATACAGGAAGTAACGAATTACAACTAAATCATATAAATTGTGAATCATCAGATACAGAAAGTGATACAGATAATACCATCTCAGTAAATATGATAACAGTCAAAAATGACTATGAACCTATCATATATGAACAACCTTTCACTTCACATATATAAGAAAATCAATTGGAACTCCTCCACAATTACTATATTGGACCCATTGATAATACACAAACTACACAAGAAGTAAACGAAATTAACACGTTAATTAAACCAGATAAAAAAGACGAGACACAATGCTCAAACACAAAATATATTTATCAAAATATACAAAAAGAACAACCAAGAGAAAAAATGTGGACTAGATTTAAACAATTCCATTTCTCTTAGAGAGTCCAAAAAATAAAGAATTTCAACCACCAGATCTTGAAATTGATTTTTTAATTGACTCAGGAGCAAAATCAAAAATAATTAATATTCCCACATTGAATGAAATCAAAACATTGCATCCAAATTTAACACTTCTTGAAACCTCTAGCAAATAAGCAACAGCACAAGGATCAACATTAGTAAATTACGGAACAATCCAATTATTCCTTCTTCCCACAAGAACAATGAAACAAAACAAAATTTTGAACAAACCATTTAAACAAATATTTCATATTACTGATATTAAACACAATATCATTGGCATACCATTTATATCTAAATATATACCAACAATCAACATCTTAAAAAGTAAGATACATATCAAAGATAAATACAAAAAAACAAAAAACACAGCCTTAACATTCTTCCAAAGATTAAACAAACAACCGCCATTTTTCTCAAAATTTTACCCCATTCACAATCGACAACGGAAACACCTGAAGCCACTATCAGGAAATATATATCATTTTTCAATAAAACAAGTTCATCAGTATGACTAAAGTAAAAACAAACAACAACTTTTTATGTCAGACTTCGAATTTAAACCTATTCACAAAATTTTCAAAATTACAATCTCATCTATAAAATACTCGAAAAATACGAATTCCGACATCATTTCATTACACGTGTATAACGATACACCATATCAAGTAACATTACCCTTAAGACTTTTAGGATATTGTGAAACAAATGCTACAACTTCATCTATAAAAGAAGTAGCCTACCGCGTTAATAATATACTCCAATTATTAGATATTTGCCAATCAACGATTCTTGACGAAGAATTAACCATAAATAATATAATAAGTAATGAAAAGAGAAATACAGATTATTCCACAAAAACACCATATTTTAAACCAATATTCAATATAACAAATTACACAAAAGAGCAACAAAAATTTTTAACAATGTTTAATTTTGAACACTCACAAATTACACAAATTGAATTTGATAAATTAGCAAAACAACTGTTAAAATATTCAACAGTTTATGCAACATCAAAATTTGACGTTGGAAAAATTAGTTCATCACTACACCTTCCGTTAAAACCTGACGCAGTTTTCAAAAAACAAAGAGCAAGAAAGTACCGATTCACTTACATGACAAGGTAAAAAGATTACTTGACATTTTAGACAATACGAAATTATCTCACCAGTAAATAAAGAAGAACAACCAAAAGGAAACACCTTCATTAACCCTGTTAGTTATCATTCTAGCAAAAAGGTGAATCACTAAAAATAGTTTTAGACGCTAGATACCTCAATTCACTAATTGACGAATCAAAATGCAATTGGCCCATTGAACCAATACAAGTTATCTTAACAAAGATAAATGGTAAATACTTCACAACCGCAGATATGAATAGTGCATATAACCAAATGCCACTAGATGAACAATCATGACGTTTAACACAATTTGTTATTGGAAATCAACAATATGAATTTAATCGCTTATTCTATGGAATATCCATAGGACCAGCAGCTTTTTCAGCTTTTATGAGTAAAATTTTTAGACCACTAATACTCAAAAAAAATGCAATCACCTATTTAGACGATGTTTTTATGCAATTGCAAACCAAAGACGAGATGTTTACAGTTTTAGAACAATACCATAAGATACTTCAGATCGAAAATCTGAAAGCAGCCCCCGATAAATCACACTTCTTTTTAACACGGGTTAAATTTTTAGGACATAATATTGAACGAAAAACTATCACTCCATTAAAATCACGCATTGACGCCATTCAAAAACTTCAGCCACCTAGAAATAAAAAGAAAATCCAATAATTCCTCGGAATGTTAAGTTTCTTAAGTAAATATGTTTACAAAATGCAATTATACTTAAGACCTTTTTATAACATCCTCAGACAACAAAAAATTTTGAATGGACCACTGAACATCAAACACGATTTGAAGAAATTAAAAAACTTTTAACTGAACAAATTTCAAACACGATTCCAGATCCAAATCAACCATTCTATGCAATGTGCGATGCTTCAAATTTTGGCATCGGCGCAGCATTGCTACAATCACATAGTGGAACAAGTAAAATGAACCTTATATCAGCAAATTCACGATTATTCACACAAGCAGAGCTACGACTCTCAACTCTAATGAAAGAATGTACAGCTATAATTTATACACTTACAGAATATGAATTTCTGATACTTGGATCAAAACACCCAACAGTTTTATTCACAGATCATAAACCAATTATATTTCTCTTTACACAAAAATCAAATCCAAATCATAGAGTTTATAGATTTCAACTAATTCCAATGAAATTCCCAAACTTACATATAGTTTGGACAGCAGGAAGAAACCTTGCATTACCAGATACATTAAGTAGAAATACGCCACCTGAATTACTCACACGAAAAACTACAGTTGAAATACCACAAAACATTAAATTTTATCTCGCAAAAGATGAAACATCACCCCGATTAGAATGCAAATATGCAGTAAAAACTGATATTGATCAATCAGAGATAAATAATCTACAACATTTCCCACTTTACTTAGATTGCAAAAATTATCACTACGAAGTTGTTTTACTTGGAACATCAACTTTTAAACCAATTTCATACTCACAATGGATAAAAAATAATACTCAACAAAAGAGAATAAAACAACACTTGCATAAAAAAGACCTTTTTCTATTAATTGAAAAAGAATATTTGACCGATAAAATAAATTTATCAGGACCACAAACAAAGGATTCAAAATACACAATCAACCAAGTTTTTGACCTTCATGACCCACTTGACACAATCCCCTTGTCAAAACTAGAAATTGACAATATTTTTCTCCCCCCGACAGATAAAGTTACACTTGAACTTTTAAAACAATATCAAAATCACGACCCAGTAATTAGACAACTAAAATCATGGCACAAATACAAAACTAAGCCCGTAAAAGCAGATACCACAATTTTAGGAAATAAAACACGCCTCCGATATTTTCGAAAGTTTAATAACTCAGCAATTAATGAAAATACAGATCTCTTAGAATATAATTTAAATGATTCAAAAGTTCCCTGTATTCCTTTAAGTATGATATTAATAGCTTTTAACATCTCACATACACAAAATACTAAAGGACACTCCGGATCAGAGAAAACATACTCAAATTTCACACAAAATTTTTTTTCCCAAATGAACCAATTTGGATAAAAGTATCATGCAATGATTGTATAATATGTCAATTGAACAAACCTTATCCAAATCAAAAACAAATAGCACAAAAACAAGATTTTAAAGGACAAAGTTTATATTTTAACCATCGCATTTCATTCGATACAAAAGGACCAATTTCACCATCTTCTGAAGGGAACTCCTACATTATGGTCATTGTTGACACATTATGTAGCACTCAACCCAGTACCACATTGTAATGCTTATTATGCTTACACGACGCTTTATGAACTTTGGATAGATAAATTCGGATTACCCGAAATCTTAGTTACAGACAACGGTACAGAATTCATAAATAATGAATTCATCAGACTATGTCACTTATATAACATCAAACATAAACCACGTACATCTCATGCACCTTGGACAAACGGTTTAGTCGAAGGTATGAACCGTTCACTACAAGAATATCTCAGATGTATCATAAATGGAAATGATACAAAATACACAGAATGGTCAGCAGATGTAAAGTGAAGATCATTTTCATCACCCACAAATTCTCAAATTAGCCTCCGGCACACATACCGAATGGATTTTAAACAGAGATAAAAAACATAATGAAATTTACCAAAAAGTAACAAAGAAATTGTTACAAAGGCAAACTATTAACAACCAAATTAATTCACGCTTTACACCAGCCACAGATTTGAAAATTGGAACATTTGTTTTACTACCTAACTTTAATACGCAAAAAGGAATCTCTAAGAAATTACAACCACTTCAAAAAGGACCATACCAAATCATTGCCAAACCTACTGACGTAACGTACAAACTCACAGATTCAACCAGAAAAGAATTTGTTCAACATCGTAACAATCTATTGCCCTACTACCCAAAAGAATACGCACTACGCGAATTAATTCAATTATATTCTTTCACAGGTTTAAAAGTTATTCAAAATCATCCACATACAGAAAAAAAAATAGATGAACAACACAACGTCCATCATAAAAATCAAAATCAAAAACAAACCACAGTTCAAAACAATACAAAAACGCCAGACACAAAAACACCTCAAAAGGAAAGAAAAAATAGGAAAATGATAGAAAAACTTTTACCACAAGAACAAGTAGAAAAATCAGAACAAAGAGAATCATCACGACTTAGAAATCAACCACGTAAAAACTACAAAACATTCATCCCACAGATCTAAAATATTAAAGAAAGTTGAATTTCAAAAACAACTTTACTTTTAAAATAAATAATTTTTGCACCTCTGGATCAATTTGAACTTTCATTTTTCAAGATAACATGCTGACAAACATGCAAAAATTCTAGTTCAAATTCAGCCAATAGGATTCACTTAAATCCGTCACAATTTGACAACTAAAATAAATACCACCATAATATTACAACCCTCCAGTATCTATTAACGCAAAGATCAACAATATTTTCCCAACTCAGACCTCAAAAACCCTCAAACCAAAAATAACAAATTAACCTAAAGTAAAAAAGGACCATAATCATTTGGCCTAAAGTACAAATATTTCAAAAATACCCCAGATCACCCGACAAATAAAAATAAAGCAAAGAAGACCTCATGAACACCATAAAATTAGCCCCTAACAATTTTTCACAAAACTCAACCCACTTGTCAAAAATTCCATAAATAACTCGACCACACTTGAATTTCGCCTCAAACAACAAAAAATATTCGACGAAGAAATCATTTCTTAAATGATTTTCTCTCAAACAGTCAAAATCTTAAAATATACAATCTTAAATCTTTTAATAAAATTTTTCATACTATTCAATTTTTTGTTCATATTTCTATTTGATACTTTTGAAGCTTTTATAATCATCTTAATAACTATTTGCAAAATTTTTTTTAATTTTCTACTCCCTATTTGAAATATATCTCCAACTTTCCCAAATCATTGATCATAATCACAGGTACGATAATTCACAATCTATTTAAATGATACTAACAATTTTTAGTAGAACAGATATTTTTTTTACTAATTGTAATTTTCATCATATTTTTATCATCCCTAATACTGACAATGTGCAAATGTGTAAAAAAGGCAATAGTCACATTCACCTTAGCAACAATCCTTTTAATTCTTTTCATTGAAGAATACTACAATAAATATAAATCTTCCCACTAGAAAAAATCAATCGAACACTTTCAAAAATTGCTAAACAACAATCACAAAATCAGTCTTCACCGACATCATCCCACGAAAATCCAGCAATACCCACAACTACCCAAAACCCCCAAACATCCACACGAATTTCTTTTTAAGATAACCCATACACTTTCGAAGAACGACACGCTCGCTTATCCGAACCATTAGAACCAGTTCAGTGACAGGCACCTCTAAGTGAACCAACATATAATTTGTACCCCACATTACCACAAGAATTAAGCAGAATAAGAAACATTAGTCAAAACCAAAACACAGTCGAAATAAATAGACAATTTATACATCCACGACGAAACAGAAGTTTTCAAACCCTTAGAGTTCATTTTGATATACCCCAATCACCAACACCAACTACTTCAGAAAACCCAAATAGTACATTACCAGAAACTCCCCCACTCCTTTCACAACGTAGCACCTCAAGTATACCCTCAGATTACTTAGGTTCAACACCAACATCTGAGCAAATACGTGAAAATACCTTTAACCCCCCAATCCCACCGCACGACTACCATATTGGGCAACACACTCATATACACAGGGTGAACCAAACTTAGTGAATGATCCAATAGATATTTCTACGGATACAACACTATCATCATTACCAGAAACATTATCACTACCGTCAACACCATCATTAAGTCAAATTTCACCGACGCTTTTCCCTTTAAATTTTCCAAATAACCTCGACGCTAGATATCGAGAACAATCATCAACAAATATCCCTTTACGATTAGATTGGAACACATTCGTAGCGCCTCCCTCACTATTTAGACAACATCAAGATAGTAACCGACTCCACAGTTGGGCACTCAACAAACTACAATATAGACAAGATATCCACGAAGATATTCGTGAACGAAATATTCAAATACTTCAACAGAATAGTCTCCAATTAAAATTTGAAATCTTGATCAAACTTAACAATATTTTACAATATTATACCCATTAAATCCACCAAATATAACAACTCAATCGCTACCACCACCATTTATAACCACTGAAGTAATATACAAATACGATAGATATACGAAAAACACAATTGGTTACATAACATTTTATAATCCTTACTCAGAATTATCATACACATGTATATTCTAAAAATATTAACATTTCAACACATCTTTTTTCTAATATTTTCCGACTAAAACACAAATCCTTCTCATCGCACTGGACCCCAAGATTTATTAGTAACACACTATGATTGTGAAGAAAACGAACAAAAATTACTACACAAATATGCAATAAATCAAGTATCACAATGCGAAACAGAACCACAAGCTATAGAAACTACAAATGTAATAGCATCATTGTATTCAAAAGCCCGAGCAACAACAGTCATAGGATATGAATTTACAGCAACATTTTCCGAAAAGAAAGTACATTGTTCACAAGTTTCAAACGGAAATAAAAACCGACTTGACCACGAATCGTTTTACCAAAGTAACATAGAACGACTTTTACATCTAAACCCCGATGATTGTAAAAATGAATTATTCAGACTAAATCTAACAAGAAATAAAAACACAGACAGAAAAAAAGTAAATTTTCAAGTCTTTGTCGATTCTGTGCATCAAGCAGAACTTGAACGATATCATGGACATATTAAATTAGACGAAAAATATCCATATAACGGCGCACATCGAAGATTAACTTATGACATAAACGATAAACACTGGATACCACACATTGGAATAAATGACCCCTCAAACTGCAAAGCAGACACAAAAAATAAAGGATATCAACAAATAATGTTTTTCGATTGGAAAATACAACTCGAAAAAGTACAACTCACACGAGATTTATCAGATAACACCATGAACTATCAAGGAATTAGAATACCTTGCAAAAATGATCAAGGTTATTGTGACCCTACAACAAGGACCCAAGCAACAACTGTTTGGTTTCCCGAAGATACATGCACAACATTCCAAGTAGCAAAAATACACGCTCGAATGATAAAATTTCATGAAAAATATTTTATAGAATCAATTCCATACGAACAAGTAAGCCCATCCCGAAAACAAAGTAATGATTTTAGAAATATCCTTTAGAAAAAAAATAACACGTTTCCAAATCTATCAAGAAACAAAATTTGCATGTAAATACAGAAATCCACTTTATAAAACACAATACTCTAATATACTTGTCGAATACGAAAAAGGTTTCGACATGACCATTGGAAAAATAAAATTTGACCCTTATGCCACAAGTCATCCTATAAATGAAGGAACATCATACATCCCAGTTAACTTTCAAAAAAGCACAGGTCAACCTGGTGGAAAACTAAAACCACATGACAGTAAAAGCACACGTTTACAAGAACTATCACTAATGAATAGCACATATTTTGGTAATATTCATTATGATATCCACTTAGATATGAAGTTAGACTACACAATTAGTCGAATTTTTCAAGAAATGTCACTCTCCGAATTGGAGACACCTCATCAACTATGCGAATTGGAAAGAACACAAATCTTACAATCACTCGCACTAGCAGTACTAAAAATACCTTACGCAGGATACTTATGATCAGGAAACAGATCAAATTTTCTAGATTACGAAGGAAACATTTTATGGTTTTATACTTGCACCAAAAAAGTATCACCATTATATGTTTTCGAAGATAAACGTTGTTATAAAAGAATCCCCATATTCTATAAAAACAAAGTACATTTTGTCGACACACTTTCAAGACGATCATATTTTTGGGATACCGCAGTCCCATGTGGATCAAAAAATAGCCACAATGAAGTACAATTAAATACCGATGAAGATAAATACTATCTCCTTACACCATACCCTACATTAATGCAATCACTCAAAAAGTTTTCACCCGAAAGCATCAGAGCCTTTGCTCGTAATCCAAATATTGATCTACAATCAATTGGAATATATTCTAAATCAGATATCCAACATCACATTAGAACGTTTCAGGAATTATTAACACAAATGGACACAATAAAAAGACAATCAATTGACCAGAATTTAAGAAAACTTGCCGAAACCGCAGGATTCGCAGACATTTATACACAAGACTATAGCGGATATTTTAAAGATATCAAAGACTACATATATTTAAACGGTGAAAAATACAGACCACAAGATATTTCACCAATAAATATTTTCAGTTTTGTCACCTTAAAAAACGAAATTCTAGCTTTTCTAGGATGGCCCTATTACATCTTAGAAAAATTAACTATCTTATACGCCATGTTTAATTTTATAGGATTTATTTTCTCACTGTTTAAAGGAATCTATAACACATGCGCTATACACACACAAGTAAACAGACAAGCAAGTGTAGCACGTATACTATAAGCAGGATTTTTTGGAATTTTTTCATCATCAATAAACAAAATACTTTTAGATGCACAAATAAAAGAATATAATACAAAAATATCCACGAGACCAAACACATACAATGAAGAACATAATAATGTAGATACAACACCTACAGCACCACAGATACCAACCCTACCACAAAACCATCCATTATCACTAGTTCCCCGTAATTTTCGAAACCTAGCAATCACACATAATCCAAATTTTAGACCAAATACAACACAAAGTCCCATCCAACACATATTACCACATCATTCACAAAATGAAAATACATATGAACAAATTATAGAACAACATCACACCACCACTTTTCAATCTGAAAATAATCATTTTTTTAGCCCACGATGAACCGACAACTTGGATCCCTCCATCGCTCAAATTCCCACCCAGCCAACCTCCAAACTCCAATCCCAATCATACCACTTTTTGCTTTCCCACCACCCGATTTTCCGATTATTATTATACCATCAAGCACGAATTCTGATACTAACTCAGATATTTCAGTTTTATATTCTATCTCACAATTTAATAACTCTAATGTAGAAACCCCCGACGAATTTGCAGACTCCGAACCATCTCCCTCAAATTATACCCAGACCAACTCCTCAGCTTTTTCCAAACCCCCTTTTCAACCAATCCCATCTAATCATCCACTCCCAACCATTTCCACTCCTTCCTACGCTTCCCAAGTAACCCCAGCCTATTCTCCACTTCCTTCCGACAGATCATATAATAATTCCCCAGATACCCCTCAGATTTCCCAGGAGCTCGATAATTTTATAACTTTACAACAAAAATTAATACACCCCAACACTCTTTCAATACATCAACTATCATCCACGTTAACATCCTCAAATCCACCAATTTCCCACACCCTCCTCAGCTTACACTCCATCATTAGCACAATCATCCACATCCACCGAAACGCCCACTAGCACTCACAGAGCTTATCGCACTTTTAAACGAAAATTTCCAAATCACCCATTCCCGACCAAACCCGGAACAGCCCGCGAATATATTAATCACCCGCAACACACCAACACGAAAAATTTTCTTGAAAACACCTTACTCTCATTTCCGCAATATACATTAAACACACCTAACGACACTAATGACACACGCAATTTTGTAGATGAACATGTTTTAATGCCAACACTTCATTGGACAGCTTATTATAATTTTACTAACCCCCTTTGCCTACCACTAAAAAATACTCATGACAGCATAGAAAAGAACAAAAACATGTTATATAGTCTCACCACAACACTAACACCTCGACAGTTTACTTACGTTGGATATAAAAAGTTACTAAAAACATTCACTGCACCCCGAGCTAACGAATTTGCAATAGAATACTACGATCATAATATCATCCGCCCTAATCAAGACCAATTTTTAGATGAAAACCGCTTCGCAAACCCGCAACTAACAGAAAAATTTTTCATCAAAACATCATACGTCTTCATACTTAATGTTTTTGATAGAAAGAATGACCACATTATTTCAGAATCAGTAGCTGATATTCAAGCATACGAGAGCTTCTACGATAAATTTCAGTTATTCTCACTAACCTTTCACTTTCTTTCACCACAGGAACGCAATTTGCACTGTTCCCACGATATTATCTTACGCACTAAACAAACGCACACATATACATACTATCGTTTTATACAAAATCATTTTGATTTGCACACCCATCAAGACAACCTCACCATCGCTTTCAGTTTCTTAACTCAAGGTACACGTCACCATTTTTCCTTAATTTTACATATTGCATCAAAGATACTAACCTCCACGGCATCCTCCGCAACTATGACCCAGTTACCCAAATGTATATATTTTGTCCCATCACGAAAACATTCAACGCCGAAGAATCCAGACCCTTCCTTATCCCGAATGATTTTATCCAGCCTATTGAAATACCCATTTTAGAATTTATTAACAATACTAAATATAATCATAAGATATATAACCTCATTCAAAACACACCTTATGAGTTTGCAGTAGGCACCGAAGAACTGAACACCATTAAAGCACTTCAATTGCTTTGGCCACTGCTACAAACTAAAAACATCATACGCATACTAGCAAAACTACTAACAACATCAGATATGATACACGACATCTTCCCCCACGGCTTTTTCCCAGAAGATTAAGGTAAGTATAATTTGAAATACTCTTAACTAATAAATTTAAATTAGTACTAACCATTTTTTATCAATGTTTGATTTATATTTCTAGTCTTCACACCACAATCACCTACAAAACAGAAAAGAAAAATAAAAATACAAACTTGTTAAATTATCTTAAAATTCATTAATTTCTTGCACTAAATAATGTAGTAAAATTCATACCAAGTGTAGTAATTTCATTTATATATTATTCCCCCATGAAGCAGTAAACTTAATTTCGATGAAAATTTATAATTTTACATTTCCCTAAAACGCAGTAAAATTCAAATTCAATGCAATAAATTCATAAAATGAGAAAGCAGTACTAACCTTTTCAATATTTTCATCCATTTGCACAAGAATTCTATCCAAACTCGCACAGCTTGCCCACGAAGAATTGTTTAAATAATGATTTTAAGTTTCAAGCTTTCACTATCAACAACTCTAACACACAATAACAAGTTTCAAGCTTTCCTTTAACCCGGTTGGAATGGAATTATATAATAACCAAACTAACCAATGCAGCTTACTAAACACCACAAATCATAAAATAACAGCATGATTAAAAAAAGAAAACCAACGGTACCCAAACCGGACTAACCCAGCTTATAACAGGATAATTTATTCTTTTAAAGACTATTATAAAGTCTAAGAAAGAAATCATAAAACACAAAAAAGTCGTAAGACAAACCCAAACCAAAAACAATTTGATTTTTGAAAAAGGACACAACCAAAGTAACATAATAAAGACCAGAAAAAAAACCAACATAAAATGTTATCACATAACAGGACCTTTCAAAGAAACAGCATGAAATCATACTCCCACTCCTGGCCTAACCCACCAGAGAAGGAAGTCCTGAGCATGCTTATAGCCGGCCTAACCCACCGCGCTACACCCACGCTTTGTGACCACACTTCAAATTTTAATAAGAGGTACTCAAGGGTGAGTAACTCTTCAAAATAACTGAACTAAAATAAAACGCTTTTGTGAAAACAACTAACTAAGATCATGACTATAAACCAAATTAACAAAAATTTATAAAATGTAAATTATAATATGCAATATATAGATCATACACAACAACAAAGACGAACATCCAAAAACTAGGCGATCCCATCACACTCGAACAAAGAATGGCTAAACACAAACGACATGTCGTCCACAATCACGACTCAAAGGATTTAGAGTACGACTTGACTTCGCAGAAAAGGACTTCATTGAATTAAACCAATGACCACCTCGATGTTCAAGTATACATACAGATCCGAGATTACAAGGCATCCCTTCCAAACACGATCTTCACGCCATTCCCAGACGAGGCTGCACACAAAACAGTTCTCTACTAATACAGAAAAATCTGACATAGCAAACCATTTTGAAATTGGACTGATTTCATTGGGGATCACAGTCGTTGTCGAATGACAAGATAACAACTTCATATCCACCATTCCAGCGTCCTGGAACGTTCTTCTTCAAGAGGAACCGGATAAGAAAATGATGTTCGCCAAATACCAACGTTCATCATCCATCCTTCAATTACAGAAAGGAAGATAAATCTAAAAAACTCTGTAAACCCCGGATGGGTGGAACCTGATCTAAGCTACATTTTAATATTGGATAAATTAGATATTTTATCACTATAAAATATTTAATATTAACCAATCTTATTCCATCTAACTAACAACCCACTTTTTTTATAAGTGCCGAAATTACTTGTAATTTCAGCACCAGAGAGATTTGAATTTACCTTAGAAATTAGTTGCCTCTCCAAGAGAACTTCAGCTGCCGCAATAAGCCAGTATACTCTAGATCTATTGAGCCTAGCAGAGACTAGTTAAACACCCTGAGACTAGTAGATATAAGAGTAAGACTAGGATCGGTATTAGACTAAGAAGTTGCACGAATCTATCTGGCCGAAAATAAGATAGCGTGACGAGCAGACAGTGTACCCTATCCGAAATTACTCTATGAGTTAACCACCTTCGGTCATAACTCATTTTCTGAAATTTTTTAAAACAACCCAAACCCAAAAACAGGTCAAAATTTTTTGTTAGGTCAGTTAACTTAACAGTTTTTTTCAAAATCAACAAATCTGAAGAAGTGAACAACACATGATTGCTGGAAAACATTTAGTATAGACAGTGAATATTAGTGTTTGATTAGTGTTTTGATACATCCAAGATCAAGTTTAGGCGCACATATTTTGCTAAATCAAGTTTCGATGATTCTATCCAAACTCTCACAGCTCGCCCACGAAAAATTGTTTAAAAAATGATTTTAAGTTTCAAGCTTTCACTAAAAACAACTCTAACACACGATAACAAGTTTCAAACTTTCCTTTAACCCGGTTAGAAAGGAATTATATATTAACCAAACTATTCAATGCAGCTTACTAAACACCACAAATCATAAAATAACAGCATGACTAAAAAAAGAAAACCAACGGTACCCAAACCGGATTAACCCAGCTTAAAACTGGATAATTTATTCTTTTGAAGACTGTTATAAAGTCTAAGAAAGAAATAATAAAACACAAAAAAGTCGCAAGACAAACCCATACTAAAAACAATTTGTTTTTTGAAAAAAGGACACAACATAAGAAAGACCAACATAAAACCAACTTAAAACGTTATCACAAAACAGGACCTCTCAAACAAACAGCATGAAATCATACTCCCACTCCTGGCCTAACCCACCAGAGAGGACGTCCTGATCATGCTCTATAGCCGGCCTAACCCACCGCGCTACATCCACGCTTTGTGAACACACTCCTATTTTTAATAAGAGGTACTCAAGGGGAGTAACTCTTCAAAATAACCGAACTAAAACAAAACGCTTTTGTGAAAACAACTAACTAAATTCATGATTAAAAAACCGAACTAACATAATTTTATAAAATGTAAATCAGACTTTGCAGTATATAGATCATACACAACAACAAAGACGAAAAGCCACAGACTAGATGATCCCATCACACTCGCACAAAAGAATGGCTAAACACAACCGACATGCCGTCCACAATCACGACTCAAAGGATTTAGAGTACGCTTTGACTTCGCAGAAAAGGACTTCATTGAACTAGACCAATGACCACCTCGATGCTCAAGTATACGTACAGATCCGAGTTACAAGGCATCCCTTCCAAACACGATCTTCACGCCATTCCCAGACGAGGCTACACACAAAATAGTCCTCTACTAATACAGAAAAACCTGACATAGCAAACCATCTTGAAATCGGATTGATTTCATTGGGGATCACAGTCGTTGTCGAATGACGAAACAATAACTTCCTATCCCTGATTCCAGCGTCCTGGAACGTTCTTCCTCAAGAGGAACCGGATAAGAAAATGATGTTCGCCAAATACCAACGTTCATCATCCATCCTTCAAATTGCAGAGAAGAAAGATAGTTCTAAAAAACTCTGTAAAACCCGGATGGGTGGAACCTGATCTAAACTACATTTTATTATTGGATAAATTAGATATTTTACCACTGTAAAATATTTAATATTAACCAATCATAATCCATCCAACTAACAACCCACTTATTTGTAAGTGCTGAAATTACAAGTAATTTCAGCACCAGAGAGATTTGAATTTAACTTAGAAATTAGTTGCCTCTCCAAGAGAACTTCAGCTGCCGCAATAAGCCAGTATACTCTAGATCTATTGAGCCTAGCAGAGACTAGTTAAACACCCTGAGACTAGTAGATATAAGAGTAAGATTAGGATCGGTATTAGACTAAGAAGTTGCACGAATCTATCCGGCCGAAAATAAGATAGCGTGACGAGCAGACGGTGTACCCTATCCGAAATTACTCTATGAGTTAGAGATCCATCCTAACTCATTTCAGCGAGAACTGAAGTAAAGTTATACAGTTTCAGAAGCTATATTTGAAACAGTTTCCGGATCAGGCAGCCAAAATTGAATACGGCAACTGTGCAAAAAATGATCATTTGGGTGGACAGGATCAAAATACTGCGGGGGGGGGGGGGGAACCTCTTTACCCCTCCACCATTCAGCAACCTCACTCGCATTTAAAATAAAGAATAGGGAAATTTATTTTAACTACAGTGTAGGTTTGTGCATTTATAAATTACTGAATCATCACTAGTGATGCAATCAACTGATAAAAAAGGATAAATAAAATTGTTTGTACATCTCTGCTATATTTCTGTGACCTCTAAGTTTTCAATGTAGTGCAGTTTGGACAGGTCTTTCATGAAGAGGGCAATGTGATCCTTGTTGCAGTTAGTGTTCCACAGAACGAAGCAAACCTAAACAACCAATTAATAGTCATGTTAGAAAAATGCGATGTTAGAAAAAAAAAACGTGGAGATTTGTTCGATACGCAATGGTAGCAAGAGCATCAAAGGAGGATTTGAACTCTTGAATTGGAGATTGAGTGTCCATTCGCAACCAAAAGTCCAACTATAATTGAGTAATTGAAAATCTGATGTCTTATCAGCATCATGATTGGGTCTTTTAATCACTAGGAAAATAAAAACTGAGGAAGATTTAAAATTATTCAAAAGTCAAACGATCCCTGTGAGTTAAATATTGTATATGTACCTCTTTCTCACTGAATAATTCGGTGCATATACAAAACGGTCCAATACAAAATAGCCCAAAAAATCATGAAAAGAAGAAAAAAACAGTCCAATACAAAACAGTCCGGTTTAAGGTCGCCGGTTCAATTCAGTTCAATCTACTTGTTTTTTAGTTTGAAAACAAAATGACCTTGAGGGAACACCAGTGGGGTGGGATGAAGTGTGCGTTGAAGGAGGAGATGGAGCTGGCCTTGAACACTCTGCCGAAGGAGAGCATGTCCTCCTTGTACCAGTTGAGCCACTTGCTCTCCGCCTCCTTCCGCTTCACACCCTCAGTCGCCGCCTACACAAAAACAACATAACTCATCACATTTCAACCCTCGCTCTTTTGCTCCAGCCCCCTTTTCTAGTAACTCTTTGAGTTCTGTAGAAACTACATAGACCATTTAAATCACTTTTTCTATGATTATCATACTGTAACTTTTCTACGATTTTCATACTGTTTGAGCAAATGGCTTAATTTGAACAATTTTTGTTTAATTGTCAGTTGCCTGATTCACAATTTTTGGAAATAATTAAAACGTAAATTGAAATATTAAGTAGTTGTAATAATTTTTTTATACTTTTTACTTGTATTTGCAATCGTAATTTGAGGTGCTTGTTTAGAAGAGAAAAAGTGCTAGTGCTGACATTATCATATTTGAAAACACTGCAGAAAACTTCAAAAAAGTTGTTCCTGATAATAAGCAGCAACTTATGTCAAGAGCGTTAAGTATATTGTTAACAAATTGCTGTCATGCAGTTAAACCCATATATTTATGTCTCAATCAAACTTATCAACCTATAGCATTACTGTCTTGAGTAATGTGTGCAAAAAGTGTGTGAAGCGTGTACCTTGATCTCGGCCACTATGAGTTCAGGGACTAGGAACTTGACGTTGACGGAGTAGTTGAACTTCTTGAGGATGTTGAAGTGGTCGAGTGAGTGCAGGTACTGTGCATTGTGCACCCCGTAGAAGGTGGCGTCCAACTTGAGTAACTGCACCGTGGAGAAATCCGCCCAGGAGGGGATGAGTAATTGCCCTACAAATAATAAGACATTTTATTGGGCAAATGAACTTTTAACAAGTTTTTTTATCTCAAGCGCAAAGTAAAAATCAACAGTTTTTGCTTTCTATGAGTCAGAATGCTGTTTTTATTACCATTTCAAATGCTCATCAATGCATGCGTGATGATGAAACCTATCAAGTACTACTTTAACCTATCAAACAGTTAAGTATGACCGAGAAAGATGCATAATTAAGTGCCAGTTACCGAATGGACACGGAATGTGAAGCAAATTTGCACAAAAAAAATTAAAAGTTGTATGTTGCTTCAAACGAATTAATTCTAGTTTTAACTTGATTGCTTACACAGACGAAGATTCACTTCACATATGCAAGCAAAAAAATGAAAATTAATTGAAATCGAAGTGGTTAAACTGATCAGTACAGAGAGCCCCCCCCCCCCCCCCCCCCCCCAGCATAGAGAGCCACTTATACACAGCCCCTCCCCGGTACTATATAAACAGAGCCCCCACACATACTATATAAACCCAATTGACATAGTTTTTGTCTATCAATGCAGTGATAAAAACAACTAGCTCAAATCAAGATTGAATTTGATATTATTTGGTGATGGATTAATTTACCGCTTACGCGTTGAAAGAACGAAAAATCCCGCGCTTCGATGGCCACAAATTGACAATTTTCAAACCCCATAACTCCCATCTGTGCCACGGTCGCTTGAAAATAAACTAGTGGCCTAGCTATTGCTGGATGCATCTGTTTTTTCAAAAAATTCAACAATAGTAATTTCTCTGCTTCTTAGGGGATTAGCCGCTTATTTTTAGGAGACATCTACTACTCGCTCTTTCAAAAAAATATATAGTTCCGACCATTGAAAAACTTTGTATTCGGGTGTGTTTTAGTTTTTTTTTAACTTTTGTTTTCCACGAAAAATCGGGTACCACAAATACTCATCGGATAGGGTTGAATGAAATGTCATGTTAAAACCCTTTCAATCGTGATTCGAACAACACCAAGAAATTTCAAAAAAAAAATTCTGTGCCGAGAAAAACCGATTTGACTTATTTTTAATTAAATTTTAAAGTTTTTTTCAACAAGGTTTTTTGTTTTTCTAGTCATTTTTCGCACAAAAAAACGATCGTTATTTTTTTTAAGCATATGTTTGGAAAATTCTGTGCTACTTGCACAGCACCGGCTATCGTTTTTATCTCATAATTGGATGGGTAGTTCGATCAGAAATTCAAAATGTTTTTCTACAAAAGCATGGGAATAGCCTCTTAGGCATGGAAGATGCCACAACCTATTTTATGGATAGAACTTAATATCAGATTTAGCAAGTAGTTTTCGAAAATAGTAGTTTTCAAGAAAAGTGAAAAAATTTCTTTAAAAAATTCCACCATTCGGTCCTTCTGTCATTCGGACACCACTGCATCAGATACCTCAAGGAACACTGGAAGGTGGCAGAGTAAGTCACCATTTTATATCCGTTCTAGTCGCCATGCGGATTCCTAAAAAAATCAAAAATTTCTCTGTGTCGAGAAAAACTGGTCTTGTTTCGAGTTTCGTGTCTCAGACTCCTTTACAGCGGGGTATAGTCTTCTTAATCAGGACACATTTTTAAAAAATCTCACCGCTTCATTGTGATTTCATTATTTTTCTTACTTTAATTCTTTACATATAATCTAATAAATGAAGCTTAGTTTCAACACCTTTCAAGACTAAAAAACAGCAGAAAAATAGCGAACAAAAAGTTTTGGCAATAAAGCTATGCTAAATCATTCTGCGCTACTTGCACATCAGCTGGGCGTATTTGTTCATTTTTAGGGCAACTTGGCATCTCAATTAGTTTTTCTTCATCGCGGTGCGTTGTGGCGTTTTTAATTAGGCGTCAATATGATTACCCAAATGTTCTACCAATGTGAATCGATTAGTTTAAGAATATTTCTATATTAATTCCTTTAAAAAAACTACAAAAGTATATAAATTTCCAGGTGTAGTTCCAAATAGATTCAAAAAAAATTAGAGAAGCATTTGAATTCTGACTACACCTGTGCGCAGGTAGTTGAGCAAGATGGAGAAAGTGTCCGAGTCTCTGTCTATGAACATGGGCAGATCCTTCATCGCAGCCTCCTTGGCCACAGTGGCTGAAAAGAGAAGATCAAACACAAATTACTAAATACTAAACTAAACAATTGACTTGCCATGTCTAAAACTTCCCCATGTTTAAGAACATAACTTGATTAATTTACGAAAAAAAGTTGAGTAATGTCGGCATCCTAAGACCCCCGCTGTCTTCCTAATAGATCAATTACAAATATTACATTCACTTTTTAATTTGAATTGCAATGGCTTAGCGCTGCATTTCAAATACTCGATTCAGCTGCTTATTGACTTATTGACAGACGAACTAGAAACTCCAACTTGCAACCAAGTTCATATTTTCCCCCTAAACTGCTCGGGATGGAGATTCAAACTTGATATCCAAAACGCCTTCCGTGAGACACTTTTAGTTTGCCTACCACAACGTAGCGATAAGGCACACAGCAGGAATTTTTTTTGATATAGTTTGAAAAGCAAATGAATTAAGAGCAAAACTAAACATCACTGCAGGGCCATTTTGTCTCGAAGTTTTTTTGTTCTACAAACCTTTGTTACAAAATTACCAATAAACAACATGCCTTACCAAGGTTTGACTCTTCACCTGCCTTCTGAAGTGTAGATAAAAGGGTCTCGAATATTTTGCCGCCCACGTTTAACTTAACTCTTTGGTTCATCAGGGCTCCATTGTTGGCGTAAAGCTGCGAGTTAGAATCATTTTGGAAGTTAGGATTGCTTCCACTCGATTGATGACTGGGCACAACTCCATTGCCCGGTTGTTGACCAAGAGTTCCAGCAGGCGACACCGCAGACCCGATGCCACTGCTCTGCTGCTGTAAATTTAGTTTTCCTTTTCCTTCGAAGGGAGAATCGCCTCCTGGCATTTGCTGCTTGTTGTCCAACTTCAAATTCTGCATAGCTTGCACATTGTTTCCCGCGCTCATAGTGGGTAATTGGTGCTTGCTGTAAGCGGGGGGTTGGTGGTTCGATCCCTGGTAGTACCCGTTAGTAGACACAGGTGAAGAAGGCGACGCAGTCGTGACAGGTGAGGGGCAAGTTGGAAACAGACCAGTCACGGTTGAGTTTGAATCATCTGTGTTTCCATGCGGCGTGAACGTGTGAAATGGTTGCACGTGAGCGTGCGAAGTTGCGTGATGGGAAGAAGAGTTCACGTGATGATGATGAGGCGGTGAGCTGAATAACTCCGGGGAATTTATTGTCATGGGAGAGAAGCTACTGTCCGAATTGGAATGGGAGAGGAATTCTGAGGTTGCGGCCGCTGCGTGCATCACAGAGAAGAGCGGGTTGGGATGGTATAAATAACCCCCCGTAGCGTTCACCTACCAACAGGCAGGTTAAATTGGCAACTAACAAAAGGTATACCAACAACAAAACAGTAACAGTACACAGAAGGCGGATCCACTAAGCAATATCTGCAGGGCTCAATAAACAACCCCGCCGATTTTTGTCCAATTACACACCGGGTACTTCCCTTTAAAATTGCACCATGTTGGCGAAGATTTGTTTGGTTAGTGTTAATTTTTGTTCACAGCCAGACATCATTTTCCGACGTTCTCCACTAGTTTAGTTACTATTTTATAAAATGAAAAATTGCTTCAGAGGAAAATTTATTATTTATCGAAGTCTATGGATATGTAAATGGCGCCAATTTTTAATCAAAATCAGAATGGTCACGATACCAAAATATATGAAACGCTATTGTACTCTGATAATACTGATCAACAATTTAAAAATATTCGATCTTGAGTAAATTGAGACTGATTTTCAAAAGTGTTCGAGCAAGACCAAACTGAATGAAAATGTAGTAAGTGAATTTGTTTAAGCTTAAAGTTATGTAATGTAATGACGTTCATCTGGTTATAAGAGTCTTTTTAAACTGCGATTGTTTGCTGTGCCTTGAAACAGAAACAAAATTTGAGGTTGAAATCAATCTTTCTTTCAGCGGATGGTAAGAAAAACAGCTAAGTGTAATGGTAAAGTACGAACAATATCACCGCTGCAACTAGAGTAGAAAAATGAAGACACAAATTCCAGCCCAAAGGAACTGATAATCTTCCCCTAAATTAAAATTTATCAACTGCTGTCGCTTTGCGACGCGTTTAGTAGTATTGTTACTAGGCAAAAATTAACATATCCTCCAAATTCACGAAGCTGTGAAATGTATGCGCAAAATGTTGATGAAGAAGGTGGCTTGGATTTGATTTTCTTTCAGGGAGTATTGAAAAAGGTTATACACTTGAAAAGGGGAGCTTAAAAGTATCAGCGCGATAGGCACTTGGTTTATTGGTTGACTCTGACCATAAAAGAAAGGTCTGTTATATTGCAAGACTTGTTTAAACAGCCATTTGCAGTCAACGTCGATTTGATTGCTCTGTTACCACTATGCAATATTTTGAGAAACACCCATACACTACTCACCCTAACCCTTACCCTCAACCTCGCCCCCTCAACTTCTCCCTCCCGACTCCCCCTCCCCCTCCCCCTCCCCCCTCCCGCTCTCATATCCCATATATACAAAATGATTGCTATGATTTTGAGACACTTGTCCAATGAATCGAATAAAATATACTGCACACACAAGACGCCGAAAAATCATTTCTTTGCAGTGGGAGAAAAAAGTGATAAAAATGCCTACCTTTCAATTATGTTGCCTCTGATTTTCGAAACAAATTTTGATTAAGCACTTGCAAAAATTTTTTGGAACTCAGTGCAAAAATTGTGAAGTCCAGGGACGATGTCATTTGGCATCCCGATCACCATCAAAGTACCCAAGCTTGGCGTGGTATTGCTCTTTTGTTACACTAATGAGACAGGCTTGAAGTCTTTGTTTTGATTTTGATCAAATTTTGTTTAATTGCGCTTAGTGAAAATTATAATGGAGTTATGAAAAGATTCGAAATGATTCAAAATTTTCATTCTTTGATTGGCTGTATATCGCATAGCCAGACAAGACACCAAACACTCTCACCAGGACCAAAAACAGACAAAAACATAGTGAATCGAAGATTGGAAAAGAGTAATGAACGCAAGGAAACTGAAAAAAAAAACGGACTTTTTTTTCAAAAATCTTCAACTTTTGAATTTCGAAGAAAAAAATAGATGGCCTAGAAGTTCTTCAAATTTGTAGAACAATTTATCATGGACACTTTTTTGTTAAATCAAAACAGTTTGAGAAAACTGGTTCAACAGGCAAAACTTTTTTTCGCTGGAAAATCTGATAAGTAATTTCCATTTTCGAAACTAGAAGTCGATCACGTTTTTCGTGACTTTTAATCTTTTGCTGTTCGATAGTGGAGTTTTTCTTCCTTTTAACGTTAGAAACTTAATGAACTTAAAAAAAATCACAAGCAAACCGCGAGAAATTAAAATTGAGCGTGAACAAATTTTAAATTTTCCAGAAAAAAAAATAAAAAAATCAGCAAGATCTATATAAGAGTACTCACTACGCTCATTATTTTTAAACAAAAAAATTTCAAACGTTATCAAGCTGCAAGTGATTATTTTTTGGTTTGGGCTTGAATCTCAGCTAGAAAAAAAAACTTTTTTTTCTCCATGAATACTCTGACAGGACAATTATGTTCTACTAGCACAACATCTTGCTATTGTTCCTTCAAAAAATCAATACATTTCTGATGTGCAGGCTGATTCATAAAAAAACTCTCATGTCAGGGCTGAGTTGCAAATGGTCCATATCTTAAGCTTGATTCAAGCTGTTGATCCAAAATGATCTACAAATTTGACTCCTTATTGAATATCTAAAAAAACATCACTCTTTAGGTTTCCTGAAATAGTTAAGAGGAGGTGACTTAAGTTCAGATTGAAACACAATGGGGCGAACCCGAGCTTCGCACCATTTGCGGTACAACACATACATAAAAAGAAAAAAAATCGAAAAAAGGAAAAAGTTGAATAAATTAGGTCTTCCAAAATTTGAATTTTCCCATGACTCGATAGAAGTTCATTCTAGGCAAACATGTCAGAAATTTGACTATTAAATAAGGAACGGAACAAAAGTAACAAAAAGGAAACGAACCCGAAAATCTTTGAGTAGACACAGCTTCGGTCGAAAAAATGAAAATTCAAGTCACACTTGAAATTACAATGAACAACACTTGCAGCACTTGCAACTACAATGAAAACTGTAACAAAGCGCAAGCAAAATTCATGAGTTGGCAACTAGGCTGACACAACTAGGCTTACCGCAAATTATTTTTTTAATTGCGCACCTTGAAAAAAGGGTCGGGCTAAGACTTGAGACCCAGACATTAGGGTTTAAAGTCGACTGCAATACCACTACACCAAGTTGGAGGGAACATGAAAAATGTTAAGGATTCAATAATTTAGCACGTTGAAAAGTTTCGAGCGAAATTGTTTACGGGAAAAAGTCTAAATACCGATAGCAAGACACTTGCTCTCGCAAGTGTAATAACCATAAAAAATGATGATACGGCATATATTTCTGTGAAGTAACCAAAACCTTCAAATTGCGCTAAAAAACACCATACTTATTTTTACTTACTTCTATTCAAGGGTGTTCATAACAAAGAAGTTAGGGCGTAATTGTAATACTCAACTTGAACGTAACTTAACCTTCAAAGAAAAACAATATTTATGCTTTGTTAGTGCAAAAAAAATATGGGTCTTTATGAAATTAGCAATCTGCTCAAAAATGAAAACCACCCTATCTTCTTATTACAAACTAACAATGTGACCGGAAAAACTACGGGTTTTCAGTCATATTTTTGAAAAACTAAAACAGCGTATTTTTATTTTTATCCAAAAAAAACTAAGCTAACATTAAACTCAAAAATAACTTCATTGAATGAAAAACTTGGCAAAAAAATGTAGGCAGCAAATTAGAAACAGCAAAAAACCTAAGTTGAATTCTGCTCGCATCGTAAATGGCGATCAGGCCCCGAAAACCGCTAAGAACATAATCGAAAAAAAATCGAAAATGTCAAAAAAATAGATATAACAAAAAGAAAGAAACTAGCTATAAAAAGCCAAGACAAAAGAATGTGAAATTAGCATCAGAAAAAATTTATCGAGCGGTAAAATTAACTGATTAGGAACTCTTTAAACCAAAAAAAAAAACAAGAATATAAAAATATTTACAAAAATAAAAAGTTTTTAGGTCGCCCTCACACAGTCATATTACGCAACGCGTACAGAAGTTGTTTACAATCATCGAATGACGTCATATGAGGCCAAGAAGCCGATATAACATATGCCGAAACCTATTAGACCAAAAGAAGAAACAAAATGTTATTTTAACAAATTGAGTAAAACTAGAACCAATTTAAAAAAAAAAAACAATTTTTGAATAGAATGGATAATTTGAAATTGTAACAGGCACAAAAGTTTGTTGCGGTAAAGTCCGGATGAGTCCTGAGAACAAAGTTATTTACGGAAAGTCTATTCCCCGGTTGCAACACACCTGCTATCGCAAGTGCAATCAACTTTCGGCAAACTGAGGACAATTTTTTGGACGATCAAGATTGCAGCTATGTGACACTGCTCAATGTTTTCGATTTTTTCTGTTATACCGCCCAAAACTGGCCTTTTTGTTATGTTGAAGCTTTTGATTGGTTGAAATTACAGCGAGAGAAAAAGAGAATTTATATTAAAACCAGAACCTTTAAGATTTTATTTGGCACATTTTTTTACCAGTGAAAACTGAGGGCGGTCAAAAGTTGCCAATAAGCGCACGTAGTTTTGGTCTTTTATGCACAACGCTTAAGCACCTGAAAACTCACAACAAACCTATTCCTGATGCAATTTATTCCAAACAATGTGTTACTAGACGCAAAATATGACGCACAGACAATTCGGCTAAAGGCAATTCAGCCAACTTGAAATTCAGACATTTCAGCTGAAATTATACAGACAACTCACTTTGAGACAATTCAGCCAGTTTTCAAAACGCTAGATTCGAAAGAAAAACAAATAGGAATTGGAGTTATTTCTCGGTTTAAGGTTACCGGTGGGTCGACAATCGGCTCTAAATTTCGTATAGAGTTCTAGCTTCTGATGGCAAGCTCGCAACACGTTGGCGCGACTGCGGCGGTCACTTTTATTGGCTGAATTATCTTTGGCCGATTTGCTTGCATACGTTTGGCTGAATTTCATTTCGTCGAAATTTTCTGAACGCGGCAAAATATATCGGAACTTCTGTACTATTTTCTCCTTATGATAAATTGTAACGAACCATTCCCCCCCCCCCCCTAATTATTAAGAAAAAGTTGATCCGGAAGAGTTAATATTCTTTCGGAACAAAAAAAAATAGTGTTGAGCTAAAGCAAAACATGAAAATTAAACGACAATAAAAACCGCATTTAGTCTGATAATTATAGAGTGAATGTAGAGAAAACGGCAAAAAATAAAGAAAAGAACCCGTTTGAGGCTAAATTAGGTGAAAATGCTTCGCTTTGGCATGTAATGTAATGTATTCAAATTCTGAATTTTTCTGTAATATCAATCCAAGTTCGTCATAAAATTTCTGATTTTCTTTTTCATCATTTATGAGAATGAGGGTGGGGGGGGGGGGTATGTCCGAAAAGACTCAAGAGCCATTAACTCAATAGGCTTACTAGGTTAGTTTGAAGAGACAACTCCGGGCAATAAACAAAAATCTTCTGGGAAATCAAATCTGAAAGCAAGAGTTAATCAAAACATGGGTATATTTTTACGTTTAGCATGTATAATCAGACCTCTGCACCCAAACGTGCGTTCTTTTGAGAAAAACAATTCTGGCTGGGTAAACTACTTTTGTATTTGAATCTCTCACTGGTTGCTTTATTTGTAACTTCATAAAACGAGACAGTCCTAATCAGACGAAAAGTAGAAATTCCAATCAGCAACTAGTCATACCAACTTGAGCTAAGTACGTGACAAGTGCAGATTTAACAGACGAAAAAAAAATAACTTAAGACCAGGTTAACACTTTATGCAGAAATCTTGTGAACTACCAAGTAAAGTTCTGTGACCTACCCAACGCAAAAGCAGTAAGCGCATATTTCGATTTGAACAAGTTTTTTTTTTTGTTTTTAGGCTTTGCGAGTTTTCGAAGCGCGTGGTTATATTACACCACCCACACTTATACCAAGACAGCAAATTTGCATTTCACATTCAGACGCAGACTTAAGGGGCAATATAAAATTGGGCTGAGAGCTATTTGCATTTTGGTAAAATAGACGTCTATTTCTTTGTTCAAAAAGACTATGCCTATTATAAATCCTGTTTTAGGGAGTCCCTCATAGGAGAAAGACCAAATGACAGAAACTCATTTAAGCCAATCAGAATTCGGTGTTCAAAAATCTGAAGAAAAAATGCAACGAAAATTTACACTCGATCTGAACAGTGACAAGTACCTTAAGACTGTTGGAAAAATTTGTATTGGTTGAAAACATTCTATCATTTGGTCTTTCTGCCCTGAGAATAGCACCCCATTCTATTTACCAGCCAAAAACGCCAGCAAAATCACTCACATGGTTAATGCGTTAATGAACGCCGAAGTTGGGAAAATTGGTATTTTTCCCACGTCGCCACGCTATACAATGAACACTTTACCCAACAAAGTACTTTTTTTCTTCTAAGTTTTTTCTTAAACAGTGCGACAAAAAAGACTGAAAAGAAGCTGAAGTCAGTTCTGTATTTTATGAAGGTAATTTACAAAAGACAAATGAAAACCAGGATAGTCGGTTGCTGTGCTAGTAACAGAGAATGTTCCGACCACATTCATTAATAAAACTACAAATAAGTTCTTATTTTTTCGTCGTTTTTTCTGTTTCGTTTTTTCTGTCTCATCGCTGAATCTAAACAAAAGCCTAGAAATTTGATAGCAAAAGTGAATGGAGTACATTTATCAACTTTTTCACGAAAAATATATATTAAAATAAAACTTTTTGGTGAATTTTTGCTCGTGGTTAATTTTTTTATTGGCAAGACCAAAACAACTAAAACACCCGAATGCAAAATTCCTCCCCATTTTCAATGGTCGAAACAAAAAAACTTTCTTCAGAATAGGCATGTAACTTAAAAAAACGATTTTATAAATACTGAATTGCAACTTTAAGCTGACGCAATAAATATGCAAAAAATACTTGAAACCCATTTTAGCCCCCACCCCTCCACCTTAGACAAGATATGAATCCCATAGTGAATTTTCTTAAATTATCGCCCGCCCGAAAACGACTGGTGTCTTTTTTACGCAACACACTTGACGTAAAAAGAGCGTAAATTATTGGCACAAGAAGATTTGAACTCTCTCATTTTTCTTCCTACAAACTGAGGGTAATTTTAATTTCAGGGAAATTTTAAATTCAGGGACTGTAGTAGATAGAAAGAGACAAAGGAATCAACATGATATCAGAAGCAGCTCTCCTCGCCTATCAAGAGAAGTGGAATTGATTGGAACGCGATTAACGACGTTTGTGCCTGACAGGTAAAAATCGCTTCCTTTTTCCAAATTGAAAGTGACAAAGGACAACCCAATCTCCTTCAAATAGTTTTTTTACATCGCGCAAAAACTCACAAATGGCCGTGGAAAGACCCCAACGTCATAATGGCCGATTATTTCAACAGAAAAACTGAAAGACGAAAACTGACCTCACGCAAATAACAGCTCCCGGATACAATCAATAACACCGGAAAAAACTTTCGAGCTAAAAGTTCAGGTATTGCCTATTACACCACAGAAAATTTTTTAAAATAAACGCATGATGTGATGAATATCGGGAAAATTTGCAATGTTTAGTCGCATTCACACCAAACTTTTCATAACAGGTAAAAATTCTATTCAAAATTCTATTCAACCAAGTCATACTTAGAAATATCGGCCATTTGAACATTCATTTGATTGCTTCGACCCAATTTGCACCATTTTCCATGAAGGAGGCTGAAAAAATCGGAATTGATTAGAAAGCAATAAAAGGAGAGATATAAATTGCAGGTGTCAACGGTAGTTTGTACTAAATGGAGACTTGAATTGACATTTATGCTTTATCATACAGGGACTATAATTTTGCAGAGGTTTCACTGTAAGAGAATGTAAGAATAATGTCGAAAACATCAACCAGCAGTGATATATTTTGGTCTGATTTTCCGAATAAGTAACTGGGATATTTTTACACATGACACGGATATTTTTTCTTGAGACAGTTTTCGTTAATCGCAACAAATGTTTTTGGAGGATGTTACAAATAAAATTGAATATATCAATGCAAAATATTTTTAGCTATTGGAAATTTCGCTATATTCCAATTTAGTCTAATTCAATAATCTGAGATATCTTACGCAATATCCCAACTTCCCCCAAGCAAAATTACCCCACAATTGAAAATTTTCATAAAATCATGATTGCAGCATTAAATAAAAGCACTGAAAATTTTGTACCATCAGTGAGAATTGCTGAATGCACAAAAAAGCAGCTTAGGTTGCAATAAGAGTGTCGGTAAAGAACAAAAAAGGGTAAAAAATCAGCGACAAGATAATGCATTTAAAAATGGAATTCACTTCAAAAAGAAATCAGACTCGTCACATCTCGCGAAGTTTCAAAGAAAAAATAAAGACATAGCTTCTACAGAAACACCTAACAATATTTTTTCTTTTGGAAAACTAATTAAAAAATAATGAAATAATTGTTGCCACGTGCAGTTTAACTTATATAATTAGTTGTTTGTAAAAGTAATCGTTCCTAGAAATGTTTTTACTAACCAATAGGTTTTATGAAATTAACATGTTCTCCTAGAAAAAAAATAGAGTAGAATGCTAGCAGACAAGTTGGAGCATATTGTGGAAGCCATGGATCTGAATATCGCATACTCCAAAACGATCTGTAAAACTCTTTGAGTAAAAAAATTGTTTTCAAAAAAACTTAGCAGCTCAGAACAGAACGCATTAAGCATTAAATTAAAACTTTTTTTCATCTCACACGACTCAAAATAAGGACTATAAGAGGGAGGGTATACTGCTCAAAACTTATCTGTTAGTTGATGAAAGATTTGGAGATGACCACCAATTTAGGTTATCCTGTGAACAAAGTTACTTACGGGAAAAATCTAGATACCGGTTGCAACACTCTGCTTAGCGCAAGGCTAAAAAACATCTATTCTGCGATTGGCCATAGGAAAAGCAGCTACATGGAAGTTGAAGTTCGAGAAAAAATATTTAAAGTCTCTAAGCGCAGGGGGCGGATCGAGGACTTTTGGAGGTGCCAATTTTCGAAAAAAGTTATAGTTCCCGACTGACCAAATTGATTTTCCAAGCTCTCCTAAAACAATATACCAAAAAAACGCGTTGGAAGCTCAAATTATTGCGTCAGATTAGATTTGCAATTCAGTGAATATAAAATTATTTTGTAAGTAAGAAGTCCATTCTAAAGAAAGTTTTTGATCCGAACATTGAAAATGGGGAGGAAACTGGTGGTCGGAAGTGTTTTAGTTTTTTCTCTTCTTTGTTTTTGTTTTCCATTCAAAATCACGTTCCACAAATAATCATCGGAAGGGTTGAGTAATATATCATATAAAGCCATTTCAGTCGGAATTTGATTGATATTAAAAACTTTCCAAAAACTTTCCCAAAAGTTTTCAAAAGTTTTTTAAGGCTGTCTTGAGAATAAAAATTTCGAACTTTCAAATAAAGCATTGTACAAAAAGTAGAAAACAGAATTTTTCGAATTTTTTATGATTTTTTCTTTTCATTTTTTGAGAAAACTAATGCCCAAATTTCCTTATTTACTGTGATTGTCGAATATGCTTTAGTTCTGAGCTTTCTTCACATCCGTTTATCGCACCACTCAGAAAAAACTAGACAAAGTTGAAAAAAAAGAAAACTTATGTACTTTTTTAAGGATATGGTCGAACATTTTGTGCTACTTGTTCAGCAACCGGCTATGCTGGTTCCATTTGACATTGTTTTTCAATATTAAAAATCAATGGACGCTGAACACTACTAGCATACCATTCATGTATTGTTACGATTCATCTCGAAGAGAGCGGGGACGTAACTATGGGGGGAAAGGAACTATGGCGTGGGACTCGTTTTGTAAAATTTTTTTTTTCCAGTCGATTTTGAGTACCTCAAAGAAAACTCTTAGGGGGCCCAAAGTGGTATCAAATTAAACTATACTCGTTATTCGGATTCTGAAAATAACATCAGACACAGAGGCGAAGCTGAGCTTTGCACTACTTGTGAAACACAAAGACACCGAATCAAAAAAAATGACAAACTTTGATGAAAATCTGTGGAAGAAAACAACAACGAGTTTAAACTAGCTTGAAAAATTTCAAATCGCGCTACATTATAGTCAGTAGAAAAAAAACAGATGTCGAAAACAATTCTGAAAAATTAAGTTGCTTGAAAATATAACTTGAGAAAGTTGGAAAAACTACAACTACAAAAGCTTCATGATTGTAGGAGATGATGTTCATAAAAAGCGTTAAAAATAATTGGAAACGATTCACCGAGCGGCAAAAAAGGCGATAAATTGTGGGTCGAAACCTTTTGAGCCGAAAACAAAACTGTTGCAAAAAATGTCTTTTTTTGAAAAAGTTTTTACGACTCATCCATACTGAAGCACATAATTGTATGCAAAAATATTTTGCCCTCAAAACTACGCAATAAAAGTTGACGAAGCGGAATTAGCAAGCTGTTTAATTATTTTTAAAAAAATGAAAAAAACTCAAATCAGACTTGGTAAATTTACAAATTACTGAGCTTTCAGTTATGATAAAAACTGTTTAAATTGGAACAAAACTCATGCTTTGAAAAATCAGCCGATTAAAATCTTACCAGATAAAAAAAATGCGCTTAAAAAAATGGAAATTGAACCGACAGAAACTAGGACAAAAACCATGATCCCGAAAAAAATTTCAGATTTTGATTGAAAAATTAATTACAGCCTGAAACAGTCTTTAACTAATTACTACTTAAATGATGGTAGTTTTCTTTGAATTTCAAGAATTTGAGCATGTCCAAAAAGATATTTTACCATTCCTACTACAAAGATCATTCTGTGAATAAAGTTATTTACGGGAAAAAAATTAGTACCTGGTTGCAATACCCTTGCTTATCACAAAAGTGAAAACGCCGTATTGACCTGAGCGTTTTTCATCCTTTAGACGCAATTAGACAACTTTTGAAGAGAGGCTGAAGCACAAAATTAATTATATTTTCAATTGTAACATTGTTTTAGCAAGTATTACTCTTCATTCTATTAATAGTTCACCTTTTTCAATGGACCTTTCCAGAAAACTAATCAACAAAAACTGTGGACAAAACTCATTATAAAATTGAAAGAAAAATTCATTCATATTTATGGAATGATAAAAAAAAATTTATGTCCTTGTTTTTTTCTTTATTTTAATTGTTGTTCTTTAAAAATCCTATAGCTCATTCTCCGTTGAATGGCTAATGAAAACAAATCAAATCTATGAAATAAATTGATACGAAAGAGAAAAAAACTGCTTTAGAACATGAAACAAAATTTCTTTCCCAAAAAGTAGAAGAGGCGCCTCGAGTGAAAAATTCAGCATCTAAAATTTATGTAACGATTGGTAACTGAAGTTTAACACAAAGACAAAGCAGAGCTTCGCATCACTTGCGATACATCATTAGAAAATCATGCCAAACATAACATGGCAATTCAGGAAACGTCACAAAAACCACCAAATCAAAAAAATTAATTAAACAAAAACCAAAAAAACTCTGCTTTCTTTCTCTACTAAAAAATTTTTCTTCACGTTCCTCAACGAATGAACTTTAATTTGAAAATTTCATAAAACGATATTGCCAGCGCTAATTTAGCACTGAAGCAAAACTTATCTAGTAGTAACTAGGCTGACTATACTAATGTACATGCCCGTTGTGCAGAAAACAGAAAACCGTTGTGTAGAACGAATACACCGTTTGAGGCAGGGGCGGATTTAGGGGGGGGGGGGGGGGGGGTTGGAGCCGACGCCTCCCCCCTCAGGGATTCGACCCCCTGCCGACCCAAAGGGTCCCCCCTTTGGTACTTTTTAAAAAATTCATTTTTGGCCGACGGAAACCAAAAGTTTTCTAAATGCGCCTTCGGCGTCAATATATACAAACTTTGAGGGGGAGCAATTTTTGCTCAAAGTTTTTCAAAAAGTGCCCAAAAACGCCTTTTCTGACCTGTTTTTTTCAAAAATTTGCTCTTACTGCTTTAGGAGATCTCGAAAAATCAATTTGGTTGACCTAAAAAAAGATCGTCAAAATATTTGAAAATCCCCCCCCCCCTCGAGAAAATCCTAGATCCGCCCCTGGTTTGAGGGATAAAATTTAACAGGAAATTATATAAACTTTAAAATCTTCTTTATTACAAATTACAAAAATAAATCAAAATGTCTTCCAATTCAGTTAAAAACAATTAAAACTCAAGAAAGATTTTTATGTGCAAACTGAGCCGACAAAATTAATGCAGACACATGAAAAACCGACAGTTGATTTTTTCAAAATACTTCAGTCACTTGTGTCACTTCAGTCACTTGAGAACTCATGTCACTTGTAATGTAATAGCAGCAATCTACTAGTTTGTTTAAAAGTTTCAAACCTTTGAGCATGTCAACGCGTCAGTGGTGTAAAAATGCTGTCCAATTACTCGAATGATTCTGTTTAACCAATTTTAATTCTGAAAAAGTCTATATTCCGATTTAATGACGCTTGCTAATCGCAAGCAAAAACAGGCGTAATTGGCGGCTATGCAGCCTGCAGTTTATCAGATTGACAATGAAAAATTAAGCACATTTTGATACTCCCAAAAAATCTGGGATTGGAAAACTTAGGAGAAGGGGAATTAATTTTGCTGTGATATTAATTTGCAAAATTGTGATCCTTTTAGCCTCAAATAGATATAACAGACAGCGAAGTTTGTTGAAGACGCGCCACAGAACTATTAGTTGCGTGTCATCTTGGCATGGTAAACATAACAAATGATTTTTAAAATGTTGCTTTATGCCATATGTCATTCAAATTTTGTCGAACATTTATTCACAAATTAACTTTCAAAACAATTGAATACTCAATAAAATACTTTTGATTTGTTTTGAGTATCTCGCCAATATACATTTATTTTAAACAGTGAAGCATTTACACGAGTTCAACAGCATCTTAACGTGTTTTATCACTCGACAACCTGCATTATTTTTAAGCGATTTAAAGAATAACCGGGCAGTTTCAAGCGTTTTACGGAGCAATATCACAATAAGTGGCAATTTTGAGAGATAATAGAGTAGTGCATACATATAATTGATCCGACTTTCGATACGAAAGTGACGGAATATTTGTGCTCGGGGTGGGTTTTTTTTTCTTCAGACAAATTTCGACTTTTTAACTAGCCATTTTTGACGGAATTTTTTAACATCATTCGAAAGGTATTGTTGTCCTGAGCTCAAATTTGAAAAGATATTTTACCTGTGATCATTTTTCGTAAAGTTACGGGGGTTTATAGATTGCCACTTTGGCCATTTTGACCAATTTGGGACAATTAACGCGCAATATATTTCGCGCTATTAATGCGTAAGCGCAGAGTTAATCCGTCTTATAAATCGTTCCAAATTGTTTAAAAGAAGCCTATTTACCATAATTGGTTTGTTACAAGGAGCGAAATATATCCTTTTGTACTTTGTATGGCGTGTGGGGGGGATGATTTTCATACAAAATTTCAAATTTTATAAATTTTTTTTTATTTTGTTTTATTTCATTGAATTTTTTAATGTTATTACTGCTCCATAAACCTTAAAAGGCTGTCGGAACATTCAGGGTTTCGCCCTGATACGAGCAGTCTGGTTTAAGATTTATAATGCAGAATATACTCATTTTATTTTCATTTAATTGGACCTATTGCTAAAATCATTTTTTTAAAAATACATTACTATGCCAGATGAAATATATTCAAAAATTAAAAATGTTCGCTTTTTTATCAAATAATCTGGCTCTGAAAAAAATATTACACAGAACCAAAACAGAGCGTCGCAACACTTGCGATACAAAAACAGCATTGCATCCCAAAATATTGATTAGAAAAAAACAGAAGTCGCATTACAAGATATTTAATAGAAAAAATTATTTAAGAAGTCGAAAAAAACACATTTTTGTCTCAGATCATGATCAAAAACGGTCTTAACAAAAATCGAAAATTAATGAGGAAGCGGCAACTGAGGCCATAAAAATTAGAATGACCCTCGTTAAGCCGAAAATGAAACTGCAGTCATAAAAAAAACTCAAACTATCAAACTTTAAAACTCAATGTTTTGACGACCAATTCCTTACGAAACACCCAAATAACACCAAAAATCTCCCTTGAAGATACAAAACAAAAATTGACTATAAAAATATAACTTAAGCCAAACCCATTTAACCGAAAAAAACTGATTTACCAATTACAACAAGTTTCAATTCTAAAAAAACTGCTTGAATTAGGATAAAAAACCCAAGCTTCGGAAAAAAAACTTGATAATTCTACAAGATAAAATAAATAGCATCTAAAAAAAGGAAAATCAGCCGACAGAAATTAGAACGAAAACGACCAATCGGAAAAAAAAATCAACATGAAATCATAACACATATTTGAAAAATTAATCAATACCTTAAATGAACTAGGAGATAATTTATTTGAGCTTTCAAGAAATCGAGGAACAATCCTGCATGTTTCATGTATTTTCAGAACTTGTGAAAAAAACGTTGTTCACAGCAGAGTTCGACAGAAGAGCCCAACAGTTTAATACAACGGAAAATAGCAGAGAATAAGAGCCGTTTGCGTAGCGGTAATAGCTCATTACGTTGCCGTTGACTTATGTTGTTCCGACTACCGTTCCTTTTTTTATCACTTTTTCATTTGTAAATGATTTTTTAAAGAGTGATTTTTTTAACTAGCTTCCTCCAAAAATTCAACGACATGAAACAATTGTATTTTAGTTGCATTACTTGCCATGCAGAATGAGTAAAATTCATCCACTCTTCCTCCTCTTAGCTTATTTTGTCGAATCACATCTTAAAGTATTTTATCACTCGACAACCTGCATTATCCTTAAGTGATTTAAAGTACAAACGGGCAGTTTCAAGCGTTTTACGGAGCAATCACAATAAGTGGCAATTTTGAGAGATAATAGAAAAGTGCATGCATTTATTTAAGAACTATAAGGCATAATATACTCATTTTTTTCATATGATTACACCTATTACTAAAATAATTTTTCTTAAAATACATTACTATGCCAGATGAAATTTATTCAAAAAATCAAAATGTTCGCTTTTTTATCAAATAATTTGGCCCTGAAAACAATATTACAAAGAACCAAAACAGAGCTTCGCAACACTTGCGATACAAAACAGCATTGCATCACAAAAGATTGAATAAAAAAACAGATGTCGCATCATCAAGATATTTAAAAGAAAAATTACTTTAAAAAGCCGAAAAAAATACATCTACAATAATTTCATATTTTTGTCTCAAATCATTATCAAAAATAGCCTTAACAAAAAAAGAAAATTTTTGAGCAAGCGGCAACTGAGGCGCAAAAATTGGGTCAACCCTCGTTAAGCCGAAAATGAAACTGCAGTCATAAAAAAATTCAAGCTATCAAACTTTAAAACTCAATGTTTCGACGACCAATTCCTTACGAAACACGCAAATAACACCAAAACTCTCCGTTGAAGATACAAAACAAAACTTGACTATAAAAATATAACTGAGTCCATACCCTTTTAACCGAAAAAAAAACTAATTTACCAATTACAGAACATGTTTCAATTCTAGAAAAACAGCTTGAATTAGGATAAAAAACCCAAGCTTCGGAAAAAAAACTTGATAATTCTACCAGATAAAATAAATAGCATCTAGAAAAAACGGAAAATCAATCGACAGAAATTAGAACGAAAACGACAAATCCGAAAAAAATCAACATCAAATCATAACACATATTTGAAAATAATTAATCAATAGCTTAAATGAAATAGTAGGTAATTTATTTGAACTTTCAAGAAATCGAGTAACAATCCTGCATGTTTCATGTATTTTCAGAATTTGTCAAAAAAACGTTGTTTACAGGGAAACAAGTGTAGTTTCTTTGCTTATCAAAAGTCACTTGCTTTTTAAGAAATTACTGTTTTGAGTATAACACAGAATGATCCAGCTATTTAACTTGAAGCTGCCGCTTGTAATATATCACGGCTTCTATAAATTTTTGAGATGAAACTTTAAACTCCGTTTTTAACAATGATTTGGAGGAAAAGCTGCACAATAAACATTTGAGCCGTAAATCAGAAAAGACCCAGTTTGTCTTACATTAACTTTTTTAGCTAAAAAAGCAACAGTATTTTGAAAATGTAAAAATGTTTGTGCCAAAAAGTCGATCTCAAAATACACAATCAGAGTGGCCTTTACTTTTTGAAAACATTTTAAAAGGAAGTTTTTTGGTTTTTTAACAAATTATTTCACGGACAGGAACAGAAAGTTGTTAAAATTTCTATCGAAACTTGCCAAAACAATTTCACCATAATATTCCTGATGAAAAACTTTTGTTTGATAAATTTTAGTCTAAAATCCACTCAATTCGAGACAAACGCTATTACAATTTAAAATTCGATTCGTTTTGTCAGGGTAATTGAAATCAGGTTTTGTTCCTCTCAATTGAAAGATAGAATATTCCGAATTGTTAGAAATTCGGTGATCTTAAGCTTTTGAGTCGGTCAAAAACTGATTTTTTTGTCATTTTATTTTCATTACCATTTTGTTTTAGTGTTTTAAGGTGTAAAAAAAGACAACCAGTGTCAAATCAGCAATTCATTTGCTCTATTGAAAACTTGTTCCTTTGGACATTGATGATGAGCGAAAAAAAAGTAATCTGCTTCATAGGGTCGGTGAAGATAAATCCCTAAAAAAAGAAGAATTGATTTCTCGTTGTTACAAAACGGTATATTAACCAAATATAAGTTAAACAAATTTTTTAGCTACTCGGAGAGGACAGCGAACGAAACCAGTTGGATTGCAGAATGCTGCCCTAAAATCAAAGACATTCGAATAAACTTAATTACAAAAGCATGAGAGTGGAATTAACATAAACTAAATACAATTTCCAAAGAACAAAGGTAGCGAAAAAGTAACTTTTTATTCTAACAAAAAAACGTCGATCAACAAATTGGACCATTTTAGTGGTAGTTAAGATAGCCGCTTTAAGTATATGAACTTGACACAATTGGCTGAAAATTGAAAAGAGAAAGAAAAAAACTTCTGAATTGGTCTGTATAATCTTCAGACACTCGCTAGTCGTAGCCCCCCTTGTTCGGTTTAAATGTAAATTTTGAACTTGTTCACTTAGCGGTTACTGCTTCTACTATTAGCGCTTCCCTGGTCGCAATTGGTTGAAACGTCGAAACATGGATAAAGTTTCGGCGAAAAAAGTATAAAAACTCAGTCGCGTCTGAAAATAAAGCTAAAAAATATTTACCTCGCAGTCAATTTTATGGTTCAACTAACTTGATATTTACCCTCCTTCTGTCCAGTTGAATTTAGAATTTAGTCAAGCTTCAAATAATTAAGCGGTTTTCTGAAGAACAAATATATATTTTCTGTTTTTGGGAAAAACAATGGAACTTCCTGAATGCACAACACAATTTATGGAGTGGTAAAAAGCAACGGCTGAATAAGACAAGGACAAGGAAAACAGGAACCATTAAAATTGCGGCTACTTGATTTGAAATGTTTTGTTCTTGCGCTTATTCGACAACATAAAACGCCATGGAATGTATTATTTATGGAGATTGAAAATACTGCAGCACTCACGCAAAAGTCCCGTTCAGAGAGGAAAGGATAGGAAACAGTGCGCTTTTCCTTATTTACTCAATGATATCAGGCAAACAAGCAATAAAATATAATTTATTATTATAGTTTTTGAAAGTGCTATTGCGCTTATTTTTGCAACCAGCGTGACCACAAAACATTTGAACAAGTTTGAAGAAAAAATAACGCGACAGGATTTTTGTATAAAAAATAAGTCAAATTGCATAACAACTTGAAACAGGATTTTACATCATTAAACTTAATAAAATGTCTAAAAATAACTACGTGGACTTCAGTAACATGCTACATCTCGATTTTTTTCAAAACAGCAAAAATGTAATCTCGCTCAGTGATGGATCTGAAATCTTTTTGAAACGCTTATTCTAGCGCCAAGGTAACTCAAATTTTGTGTCACCTAAGAAAAAGGTGTTTTAAACAGGTTTTTCAGCAAATTGATTGCGCCTTAAGCCGTAATACGTCTCTTAAGAGTTTGTTTTTCACCACATTTTTTGGATTTTAGGTTTTGGCGTTCAATAATTTGCCATTCGCACTTACGGAATCCAATTATTACCAAATCATTATCTGCCTAAATGTTGGATAGTTTATTAAATAGAGCTTGCTAATGGAAATAAAACCCAAAATAGAGAAAGCTTTACTGGCGACCAATGCAAGCAAATGTCTTGCTGCATCAACGAAGCAGGCAATTTCGAATATGATTTCAAATCTAAAACGCATTTAGCAGCGTGCATGTTAACTCATTTTGGTTCGCAAAATTTTTCGCAATTAAAGCTTTGATGTTTACCGACGATACGGTTCCGAATCCTTTTCAAGTAACTTTCACTTTGATTCTAACAATTGGTTTTAAAAAGGGGTTAAATTGTAGTGGGGTTATCTGATTTTGGGGTTATATGAGAGGGGGTTAAGAAAAAGGAGCTTGGGAACCGACAGAAAAGCGTATCAAACAACTGGAATCAGAGATGAGGCAAATTCACATCAAGGTCAATCGTACTCGAATAATATGAGTACAAAGATTGTTTGATTTTCCGAAACCTTCCGCTGGGTCAACATGGATCATACTTGGCACGACACACTAGCATTCATTAACAACGTTCTTCAAGTAAGCATTGAAATACATCATCTCAAGGCGTGTCTTCCATTCAGTTGTGGTACTTATTTCGCAAACCCGCCTGTTATGGTAGTGAAGTTTATAAATAACGAACGAAAGATCTTATTTGGAAGCGATTAGTGAACAATTTTCTGTATCTCAACAACTGAGCAAATACGATATTCAGTTAAAAATTATGCCAAAGAAAACGATAGCGCTGCTACTACCAACAATTCAGCCACTAATGAACCAGATGGGGGCTAAATGTTCAGTTCTGAGTTCTAAAAATGAAATTGATGAGCTCAAAGATACTGCTAAGAAAAAAAGGACAAGAGGGCTGAAGGAATTTCCTCGTGAGAACAAACATATTCCAGAACACTCCAAAGTAGGCACTCCGATGCCATTCTTGAGGCATACACGAAATATCATCAACGCAATTCCGTTTACAAATCTTGCATCCATGAAGCGGTTAAGAAGCATCTCAAACGTTTTTGTAGATGATTCTTTGCAGAGTGATCTGAAGGCGCAAAAGAGTTAGCCATACGACCTGATAGACTATGTCATGGTTTGATTGACAGAAACACTTAAGGCCAAAGAGCTATGCAGCACAGGTTCAGAAGGCAGCCTTTTGCATCGAACTAACTGGAAATGCTACCAATAACGAAGCTGCTGACTAATAAAAATGATTAACATTTGACACGCGATGCTATAAGATACCATTTATAAGTTAAGTTTTTGTGTAAACATTAAGAGTAACCAGCCCATATGTTTTTTGTAAACTTGGCTTTAAACTCATGATGAACCGAGTTGCTTTAAAATACCTGGTTATATCAACACACTCAACAACCCCAGAACTTCTCGGGGGTGGAGATGTCATGGTTCAAAGTACAAACTAAGTCAAAATTATAGATGGACTATTGTCAATAATGACGAGTTCATTGAAATGTTGTGTAAATATGAAAACGCACCTCTTCTCATAGTGGTGTATAATCTGCCAAGATCAATAAAGCTCTTCTTCCTTGAGAATTTGAAGAGAGTTGAATAATCTAGCAGCAAAGTCATATCCTCTAAAGTCATATTTTCACCAAAAACTCCATAATTTTTACTAATCAAATATCCTCAGATCAGTATCCAATTTTGCTCAAATTTTAATCAATGGATAGAAGCACCGACTCATCAAGCTCTGATTTTTGCAATATATCTTATAAAATCACCTATAAAAATTGAAAAAACTTCTTTCCTGTGGACAGAACAGCACAAAATGTTCAATTCAAACTCAAATTTGTATCACATTTGTTCAAAATATTTCAGAATAAATACACAACAGTTCTAGAAAGACTTGCACCACTTATTAAACCAAAACGACTGCTCTATGGCAATAAAGTTAAAACATCCTTGGTTCTCAACACCTCATTTCCAAAAGAAATGGAGTTCACCAGATATAGTCTCGAGACCGAAAAATCAAGCAGCGAGAATTCCACTTGAAAATTTATGAGGTAAAACCGAAAAAAGATAATCGTAAAGGGGAGAAAGACTACTTATATAAAATATTATTTAAGTTATGTCTGGGTGACTCGTGGCTCAGTGGTTTAATAAATGAACTGAAAGGAATGACTAACGAAGAGCGTCTGCTCAGTACCTAAAGTTAATGATGATACAACTTCTTCCTTGAATGAGATTAAATCCGAATTCAACAATTTTTTTTGACTATAGTGGGTTTTTTAGCTTGTGAAATATCCAGTGTAAATAGTATTTTTTCATAGACGAACCAATTTTCTCCACGAGTTTATCTAAAATTGATGCATATGTAAATGGAACAGATCATCTCAAACTCGACAAGCAAGACATCATCAGGTATTGCCAAAAAACTAACCTGGTTGTACCTACTCAGTTGCGCCATAATTGATCGCTCTGATTAAAATGTCGTTTCAAAATGTTGCACTTTTTGAAAAGAAGGATTTAAATTTGTTGTAATTGTTATCAACCCATTGCTGTTTGAACAACGTGAAGCAGAATATTTTAATTTGCCATGTACAACAGAGTTTATAGATATCTCGAATCGAAATCGCTGATTAACCAGTTCGGATTTCGAGAAACAGAATAGCACTATTGATGCAAAAGGAGAAGCAAGCGAGTAGATAAGACTGAACAAAAAAACGTTCCTAGTTCAACAATTTTTCTCGACTTAAGAAAGCCTTTGACACCCTGAATCACTGTGCTATTCAAACAATTGCATATGTAAGGAAAAATAGGTCATACACAAATGGTCTACAAGCTATCTGAAACATCGAAAGCAAATAGTAACAAGACTGCTCGTATAAGGGCGAAGCCCTGAATGTTCCGACTGCCTTTTAATGTTTATGGAGCAGTAATAACCTATCAAAAAATTGAATGTAATAAAATTAAATGAAATTTTTTTTTCTAAAATTTGAAATTTTTTATGAAAATCATCCCCCCACACGCCATATAAAGTACAAAAGGATAGATTTCGCTTCTTGTAACAAATCAATTATGGCAAATAAGCTTCTTTCAACCAATTTGGAACGATTTCTAAGACGGATTAAGTCTCCGCTTACGCTATAATAGCGCGAAATATATCGCACGTTAATTGTCCCAAATTGGCCAGAATGGCAATCTTTAAACCCGCATAACTTTACGAAAAATGATTACAGGTAGAATATCTTTTCAAATTTAAGCTCAGGACAACAATAGCTTTCGAATGATATAAAAAAATTCCGTCAAAAATGGCTAGTTAAAAAGTCGAAATTTGTCTGAAGAAAAAAAAAACCCACCCCGAGCACAAATATTCCGTTACTTTCGTATCGAAAGTCGGAACAACAAGACTGCTCATATCAGGGCGAAACCCTGAATGTTCCGACTGCCTTTTAAGGTTTTTGGAGCAGTAATAACATTAAAAAATTCAATGAAATAAAACGAAATAAAAAAAATTTTTCTAAAATTTGAAATTTATTATGAAAATCATCACCCCACACGCCATACAAAGTACAAAAGGATAGATTTCGCTCCTTGTAACAAACCAATTATGGCACATAAGCTTCTTTCAACCAATTTGGAACGATTTCTAAGACGGATTAAGTCTCCGCTTACGCTATAATAGCGCGAAATATATCGCACGTTAATTGTCCCAAATTGGCCAAAATGGCAACCTTTAAACCCGCATAACTTCTTGAAAATTAATCACAGGTGAAATATCTTTTCAAATTTGAGCTCAGGACAACAATACCTTTCGAATGTTATAAAAAAGTTCCGTCAAAAATGGCTAGTTAAAAAGTCGAAATTTGTCTGAAGAAAAAAAACACCCACCCCGAGCACAAATATTCCGTTACTTTTGTATCGAAAGTCGGAACAAAAACAGGAAACTGTCATTCAAGCTGGCTAAAAGTTGAAGGCGGCGTACCAGGGTTCCTTTCTTGGACCTTTGCTTTTTCTCATTTATACTAATGATCTTCCCAAAACGTACAAAATGCGAAGTTTTTGCTGTTTGCGGACGAAACTTAAATTACAGGTATCAATTGTTCTATTGATGATTCAAAAAGTGATCTCGGTGCAAACGGCACTTGAATTAATGTCGATAAATTTTCTCTGAGCTTAAATAAAATGTATCAGGTGAAAGTTGCATCAAAAAGTGCTTCCAGCAATCTAAGCTTTCCAGTTCTTGAAGTATTTGGGCATCCCTATTGATTCAAACAAAGGTTTTCGACTCATATAGTGAGTTAGGACTGGTGTGTAACTCATAGAGTAATTTCGGATAGGGTACACCGTCTGCTCGTCACGCTATCTTATTTTCGGCCGGATAGATTCGTGCAACTTCTTAGTCTAATACCGATCCTAATCTTACTCTTATACTATCTAGTCTCAGGTTGTTTAACTAGTCTCTGCTAGGCTCAATAGATCTAGGGTATACTGGTTTATTGCGGCTGCTGAAGTGCTCGGGAGAGTCCAACTAATTTCTAAGTTAAATTCAAATCTCTCTGGTGCTGAAATTACAAGTAACTTCAGCACTTACAAATAAGTGGGTTGTTAGTTAGATGGATCATGATTGGTTAATATTAAATACTTTACATTGGTAAAACATTTAATTTATCCAATCATAAAATATAGTTTAGATCAGGTTCCACCCATCCGGGTTTTACAGAGTTTTTTAGAACAGTTCTTTTGTAGTTCAAGGATGGATGATGGACGTTGGTATTTGGCGAACATCATTTTTCTTTTGTTTCCTTTTTGTTAAGGAAGTTCCAGGGATCTGGAATTGAGGACACAAGACGTTGTGTTCTTCTTGTGACAACGACTGAGTCTCTGCAACAGCATCAATTCTGGTTTCAGAATGGTTGGCTATGTCAGGTTTTTCTGTTCTTCGGAGAGAACTTCTTTTGTGTTTGATCTAGCTCGGGAATGGCGTGGAGATTGTGCGTGGAGGGGATGCCTGGTTACTCGGATCTGTACGTATACTTGAACATCGAGGTGGTCATTGGTCTAGTTCAATGAAGTCCTTTTCTGCGAGGTCAAGTCGTACTCTAAATCCTTTGAGTTGTGATTGTGAGCGGCATATCGATTATAGTTGGTCATTCTCTCTCGAGTGTAGTGAGGTCGTCTTGTCTTTTGATGTTCGTCCTTGGTGTTGTATTCTGATCTATATATTGCATCATGTGATTTTACATTTTATAAAACTTTTATTAATTTAATATTTTTTAATTATGATTTTAGTTAGTTGTTTTCACAAAAGCTTTTTGTTTTAGTTCGGTTATTTTGAAGAGTTACTCACCCTTGAGTAGCTCTTATTAAAAATAAAGGTGTGGTCACAAAGCGTGGATGTAGCACGGTGGGTTAGGCCGGCTATAGAGCATGCTCAGGACGTCCTTTCCTGGTGGGTTAGGCCAGGTGTGGGAGTATGATTTCATGCGGTTTTTATGAGGGGTCCTGTTATGTGACAACATTTTATGTTGGGTTTGTTGTGGTTTTACTTATGTTTTGTTGGTTATGTACTTTTTCCAAAAAGCAAATTGTTTGTGGTATGGGTTTGTCTTTTGACTTTTTTGTGTTTTATTATTTCTTTCTAAGACTTTGTAATAGTCTTCAAAAGAATAAATTATCCAGTTTTAAACTGGGTTAATCCGGTTTGGGTACCGTTGGTTTCCTTTTCTTAGTCATGCTGTTATTTTATGATTTGTGGTATTTAGTAAGCTGCGTTGGTTAGTTTTGTTTAGTATATGATTCCTTTCCAACCGGGTTAAAGGAAAGTTTGAAACTTGTTATTATTTGTTAGAGTTGTTGAGTGTGAAAACTTGAAACTGAAATTCATTATTTTAAACAATTCTTCGTGGGCGAGCTGTGCGAGTGTGGATAGAATTTCTGTGCGAATGAATGAAAATATCAAAAGGTTAGTACTGCAATTGCATTTTATTAATTTACTGCATAGAATTTGGAAATTTACTGCTAGTAATGGGGGAATTTTAAGATACAAATTTTCATCATATGTAGATTTACTGCTTTTAGGGGAAAATTTTATAAATTAATTTACTGCATTGGTATTATATTTATTTAATTGTTGGTGCAAAAGTTAAATAGGGTTTTAAATAGTTTTGAAGAAGTTTGCTATTTTTTATTTTTCTTTTGTGAATTTTTCAGATGATTGAAGATGAAGGCTAAAAATCTAAAGAAAACATGAATAAGGAATGGTGAGTTTTTCAATATTTTAATTAGTTAGTAATATTCATTTAGTTCATACTTACCTGTTAGTCGTCGGGGAAAAAACCGTGGGGGAAGATATCGTGAATTAGTTCTGAAGTTGTTAGTAGTTTAGCTAAGATGCGGATGATATTTTTAGTTTGAAGTAGTGGCCAAAGCAATTGAAGTGCCTTAATAGTGGTTAGTTCTTCAGTGCCTACTGCAAACTCATAAGGTGTGTTTTGGATTAAGTTATATAACTTGTGGTTAAATTTAGTGTTGTGGATGAATTCTAAAATGGGGATTTCTATAGGCTGTACAAACTCGTGCGGGATAAGGAAGGGTCGGGATTCTTCTGCGTTGAAGGTCTTGGTGATGGGGCAGAAAATATACATTTGGGTTATGGGGTCATAATTACGAAGAATACCATGAAGGTTAGTATTTTTAATACAATATGTGAAATTTAGGAAATACGGTGAAGTGTATTTTGAATTGATGAATTGAAAGCGATGGTGTGGTTGTCTAGAGGGTGTGTGGAAGTCAAAGTGATTTTGGATGAAACGATAGTAACTGTATGTATGTGTTTGTTTAGTTCGCAACATAATATCGTGTGAGCAGTGTAAATCTCTTTCGTGTGGTGCAAGGAAATGAAAGGTTAGTGAAAAGATTTGGAAGCGTTCTTTAAAACTTTCGTACGCTTGTGTGCTTGTTAGTGCTTCTGAAATAATGTGATCAAACTTTCGGTCGAAGATGTTTAGTGTAAATACATATGGTGTCTTGATGAAAAATTTCTCGGTGATTTGTGGGTTAGCGAAGCGATCGTCGTCTAAGAATTGATCTTGGTTAGCTCTGATGATGTTGTGATCATAGTATTCTAGTGTGTATTCGTTAGCTCTAGGTGCAGTGTGTATTTTTAGTGATTTTTTATATCCAACGTAAGTAAATTGTCTAGCGGTGAGTGGTGTAGTTAGTCGATATAGCATGTCTTTGTTTCGGTCTATATCAATGGATGTGTTAGTTAAAGGTAAGCAAAGAGGGTTAGTGAAATGATAGTATGAGGTCCAAGAGAGAGTGGGCATTAAAACGTATTCGTCTACAAAGTTGCGTGTTTCGTTAGCGTCATGAGGGGTGTTTAAGGTGTATTGTGGAAATGAGGGTAAAGTGATGGCTAAAAATTCTCTAGTGTTAGTATGTTGGGGGTGGTTGATGTATTCTCGGGCTGTTCCTGGTTTTGCTGGGAAAGGATGGTTGGGGAACTTTCTTTTAAAAGTGCGATAAGCTCTATTAGTGTTGAGTGAGGATTCAGTTGATGTGGATGATGGTGCTAATGATTCGGTATAATTTGAAGAGGGTGTAGGGGGATTGGATGAATTTGTAGTGGAGGAGATTTGGTTTATGGTCGGGGTGTTAAGGTGGTAGGGTTGTTGTTGGAGGGTAATAAAATTGTCTAGCTCTGGGGAGATTCGGGGGGTGTCTGGAGATGATTGGTCAGAATGGTATGAGGAGTAGGTTGGGGTAACTTGGGAAGCATAAGAGGGTGTAGGAGTGATTGGGTCAGGGTTATTTGATAATATGGGTTGAAAAGGAGGTTGAGAAAAATGAGAAGGGTTATGAAAATTATTGGATGGAGATGGTTCTGAGTCGGCAAAATCGTCGGGGGTTTCAATATTCGGGTTATTTAGCTGTGAAATGGAGTATAAAACTGAAATTTGTGAGTTAGTGTCGGAATTCATGCCTGATGTTACATTGCTAGATGGAAAATCGGGTGGCGGAAAAGCAAAAAGTGGTATTATTGGGATTGAAGAGGTAAGGTTGGTTGGATGGGAATTTGATCGATGGAGTGATCCAAGTTGGCGGCTCATCGTGGGCTAAAAAAATTATTATTTTGAGATTGAAAAGCGGTGGTATGGGGCTGTTCAATAATTTGTTCATAAGTATTATCATCTTGTGATGGATGTGTCATTATATGTTGGACGGGACTTTGTGATGTGGTGAGTCGAAAATTTGGATTATGTGTGATTGCTAAATTTCTAAAATTTCGCGGGGCTAGGGATAGTGGATGGTTATTTGGTAGGGGTGGTAATTGTGGTGCCGTTGGCTGTGTGTCGACATTGTTATGTTCTTCGTCGTATGTATTTTGTCGTGTTGTTATTTTTGTGTTATATTCTTTTATTTGTGCGTCTAAAAGAATTTTGTTTATAGATGTGGAAAAAATTCCAAAAAATCCTGCAAAGAGTATGCGTGCTACGCTTGCTTGTCTGTTTACTTGTGTGTGTATAGCACATGTATTGTAGATTCCTTTTAAGAGTGAGAAAAGAAATCCAATAAAGTTAAACATTGCGTATAAAATAGTCAATTTTTCTAAGATGTAGTAGGGCCATCCTAGAAAATCTAGGATCTCATTTTTGAGTGTAACAAAGCTAAAAATGTTAATTGGTGATATATCTTGGGGACGGTATTTTTCGCCGTTTAGATATATATAATCTTTTATGTCTTTAAAATATCCGCTATAGTCTTGCGTGTAGATATCGGCAAATCCTGCGGTTTCTGCAAGTTTGCGTAAGTTTTGGTCTATTGATTGTCTTTGTATAGTGTCCATTTGTGTTAATAATTCTTGGAATTGTTGTGTTCTAATGTGATGTTGAATATCTGATTTTGAATAGATTCCTATTGATTGTAAGTCTATATTTGGGTTTCGAGCAATAGCGCGAATGCTTTCTGGTGAAAATTTTTTGAGTGATTGCATTAATGTGGGATATGGAGTGAGAAGATAATATTTGTTTTCATCAGGGTTTAGTTGTACTACATTGTGGCTATTTTCTGATCCACATGGGACTGCGGTATCCCAGAAATATGTTCTTCGTGAAAGTGTATCCACGAAATGTACTTTATTCTTATAAAAGATAGGAATTCTTTTATAACATCGTTTATCTTCAAAAACGTATAGTGGTGATACTTTTTTAGTACAAGTATAAAACCATAAGATGTTTCCTTCGTAGTCTAAAAAATTTGATCTATTTCCTGATAATAAGTATCCTGCGTAGGGTATTTTTAATACTGCTAGTGCAAGTGATTGTAGTATTTGTGTTCGTTCTAATTCGCATAGTTGATGTAGTGTTTCTAATTCAGAGAGTGACATTTCTTGAAAAATGCGGCTAATTGTATAGTCTAGTTTCATATCCAAATGAATATCATAGTGGATATTACCAAAATATGTAGTATTCATTAGTGATAATTCTTGTAAGCGTGTGCTTCTGGTGTCATAAGGTTTTAGATGTCCACCAGGTTGTCCGTTGCTTTTTTCAAAATTAACTGGTATATAGGATGTTCCTTCGTTTAGAGGATGACCTGTGGCGTATGGGTCGATTTTTACTTTACCAGTGGTCATGTCGAATCCTTTTTCATATTCAACTAATATTTCAGAGTATTGTGTTCTGTGAAGTGGATTCCTGTATTTACATGCAAGTTCTGTTTCTTGATATATTTGAAAACGTGTCAATTTATTTTCTATATTGTCTATGTTTCGAAAATCGGAACTTAGTTTGCGTGATGGATGGACTTGTTCATATGGAATTGATTGTATGAAATATTTTTCGTGAAATTTTATCATACGAGCGTGTATTTTTGCTACTTGAAATGTTGTACATGTGTCTTCGGGGAACCAAACAATTGTTGCTTGTGTTCTCGTTGTAGGGTCGCAATATCCTTGATCATTTTTACAAGGTAGTCGGATTCCTTGATAGATCATTGTATTATCAGATAAATCTCGTGTGAGTTGTATTTTTTCGAGTTGTATTTTCCAATCGAAAAACATTATTTCTTGGTATCCTTTATTTTTTGTGTCTGCTTTGCAGTTTGATGGGTTATTTATACCAATGTGTGGTATCCAGTGTTTATCATGTAGGTCATAGGTTAATCGTCCGTGTGCGCCGTTATACGGGTATTTTTCGTCTAGTCTTATATGTCCTTGGTGTCTTTCAAGTTGTGATTGATGTACAGAGTCTGAAAAAACTTGAAAATTAACTAATTTTCTTTGGGAGTTTTTATTTTTTGTGATGTTTAGTCTAAGTAATTCATTTTTACAATCGTCGGGATTGAGATGTAAAAGACGTTCTATATTACTTTGGTAGAATGATTCATGGTCAAGTCGGTTTTTGTTTCCGTTCGAGACTTGTGAACAATGTACTTTCTTTTCGGAAAATGTTGCTGTGAATTTATAACCTGTAACTGTTGTTGCTCGGGCTTTTGAATAGAGTGTTGCTATTATATCTGTGGTTTCTATAGCTTGTGGTTCTGTTTCACATTGTGATACCTGATTGATTGCATATTTATGTAGTGTTTTTTGTTCATTTTCTTCGCAATCGTAATGTGTTACTAATAAATCTTGTGGTCCTGTACGAGGGGAAGGGTTTATATTTTGATTTGAGGTTATTAGAAAAAGGGTTTGGAGAAAAATTAATAATTTTAGAATATACATGTGTATGATAATCCTGAGTATGGATTATAAAATGTAATGTAACCAATTGTGTTTTTAGTGTATCTGTCGTATTTGTATATTACTTCAGTAGTTATAAACGGTGGTGGTAGTGATTGAGCTGTTATGTTAGGTGGATTTAATGGGTAGGGATGTTGGGTAATATTATTTAACTTAACTGTGATTTCAAATTTTAATTGTAAACTGTTTTGTTGGAGTATTTGAATATTGTGATCACGGATATCGTTGTGAATATCTTGGCGATATTGTAATCTATTAAGTGCCCAGTTATGAAGGCGGTTACTTTCTTGATGTTGTCCAAATAGTGGTGGAGGTGCTGTGAATGTATTCCAATCTAATCTTAAAGGAATATTTATTGATGATTGTTCTCGATATCTGGCGTCGAGATTATTTGGAAAATTTAAGTTAAAGGGTAGTGGTGAAAATTGACTTATTGATGGTGTTGATGGTAGTGATAATGTTTCTGGTAGTGATGAGGATGTTGTTGTATCCGTAGAAATATCTATGGGGTCATTGACTAAATTTGGTTCACCTTGTGTGAATGAATTTGTAGTCCAATATGGCAGTCGTGATGTTAGGTTTGGGGGGTTAAAGGGATTTTCACGTATCTGTTCAGATGTTGGTGTTGAACCTAAGTAGTCTGAAGGTAGACTTGAAGTGCTTCGTTGTGAAAAAAGTGTAGGAGTTTCTGGTGTGATACCAGTGGTGTTTTCTGGAGTGGTTTGTGTTGGGGATTGAGGTATATCAAAATGAACTCGGGGAGTTTGAAAATTTCTATTTCGTCGAGGATGTATAATTTGTCTATTTATTTCTGCTGTGTTTTGGTTTTGACTAAGGTTTCGTATTCTACTTAGTTCTTGTGGTAGTGTTGGGTAAAGATTATATGTTGGTTCACTTAGGGATGCTTGTCGTTGAACTGGTTCTAGTGGTTCAGATAAACGAGCGTGCCTTTCTTCAAAGGTGTATGGATTGTCTTGAAAAGAAATTCGTGTAGATGTTTGAGGGTTTTGAGTAGTTGAAGGTGGTGTTGGATTATCTTGGGATGATGTCGGTGAAGACTGATTCTGTGACTGTTGGGTAGCAATTTTTGATGGATTTTTAAATTGTTACTTTAGTGAGAGGGTTTATGTTTATTATAATATTCTTCTAAAAAAAGAATTAGAAAAATTGTTGCTAGGGCAAATGTAATGATTGCTTTCTTTATACATTTACATATTGTCAAAATGAGGGATGATAGAAATGTTATGAAAATTACAAACAATAAAAAAATATCAGTTCTACTGAAAATTGTTCGTATCATTTAGACAAGTTGTTAAAATCGTACCTGTGGATATATTCAAGGGTTTTGGAAAGTTGGAGGAATAGTTCAATTATTGTGTAGAAAATTAAAAAAATGTTACAAAAAATTATTATGATTATTAGAAAAGATTCGATGATATCAAAAAGAAAGATTATAAAGACTTGAAGTATTGAAAAAAAATGTTTAAAATTGATAAATATTTGAGCGACTGTTTGAGAGAAAAGCATTTAAGAAATGATCTCTTTGTCGAATATTTTTTGCTGTTTGAGGCGATTTTCTAGTGTGGTCGAATTATTTATTAGTTTTTTGACAAGTGGGTTGAGTTTCGTAAAAAATTGTTGGGGGCAATTTTCATGGTGACTGGGAGGTCGTCTTTTTCTTTATTTTTGTTTGTCAAATGATCCGGGGTATGGTGAGATTTTTATACTTTAGGCTAATTAAAATCTTCATTTTGTGACTTTAGGCTAAGTTATCAAATTTGTTTTGGGGGTATTCGTGGTCTGAGTTGGGGAAATATTGTTGATCTTTGGGTTATTAGATAAGGGAGGGGTACGGTATTATGGTGATATTTATTTTAGCTGTCAAGTTGGAGTGGTTTGCTTATTTTTGACCTGGAGGTTGTAAAGTTATAGTTAGAGATGTGCCTGGAGTTCTAGATTATTCGTCTAATTGATCTTAGTTTGAGTTAGAGAAAGTGGCGGATTGGATGAATCCTATTGGTCTATTTTGAACTAGAATTATTGCGTACTTGTGAGCATGTTATTTTGAAAAATGGAAATGAAAAATGTTACGGAGGTTTCAAGATTGTGAAGTATAAAATTTTAAAATTACTTTTTAAATTCTACTTTCTTTAATATTTTAGATTGGGGGATGAACATTTTGTAGTTTTTACGTGGTTGATTTCGGAGTCTTGTTGTCTTTCTATGTTCTGATTTGTCTATTTCTTCTTGGGGTATTATTTGTTCTGTCATTTTTCTATTTTTTCTTTGTTTTGGAGATTCTTTATGGTTTTGTGTATTGTTTTTGGTAGCGATTGGTTTTGTGTTTTGATTTTCGGTGGGGTTATCATTTTGTTCTGTGTTTTTCAGATGTGGTTCGTTTTGAATAATTTTTAATCCTGTGAAAGAATATAATTGGGTTAATTCGCGGAGTGCGTATTCTTTTGGGTAATAAGGTAATAGGTTGTTTCGATGCTGAACGATTTCTTTTTTGTTTGAGTCGATAATTTTATATGTGACATCTGTGGGTTTTGCAATTATTTGATAGGGTCCTTTTCGGAGGGGTTGTAATTTTTTAGAAATTCCTTTTTGAGTATTAAAATTAGGTATTAAAACAAATGTTCCAATTTTTAAATCGGAAGCTGGTGTAAAACGTGAATTGATTTGTTCATTTATGTTTTGTCTTTGTAATAACTTTTTCGTTATTTTTTGGTAAATTTCATTGTGTTTCTTATCTCTATTTAAAATCCATTCGGTGTGTGTACCGGAGGCTAATTTAAGGATTTGTGGGTGATGAAAATGATCTTCATCGTGCGTATGTAATGGTAGGTTATAACAAATTGAGTCTTTATTTGGTTGACAATAACCTTGTGCGTTTTTATGGGAATTTGCTGTAAACATTATTGGTTTGCGTGGCTTTTGGTTGAAAACCATTTCGTATGGTGACATTCCTAAAGTTGTCGTGATTTGTGAATTATATGCTAATGGAAATAATTTTACATCTGCTGACCATTCGGTATATTTGGTATCATTTCCGTTGATGATACATCTAAGATATTCTTGTAGTGAACGGTTCATACCTTCGACTAAGCCGTTTGTCCAAGGTGCATGAGATGTACGTGGTTTGTGTTTAATGTTGTATAAATGACATAGTGTTATTATTTCATTATTTATGAATTCTGTACCATTGTCTGTGACTAAAATTTCTGGTAGTCCAAATTTTGCTATCCAGTGTTCATAAAGTGTTGTGTATGCGTAATAAGCGTTACAATGTGGTACTGGGTTAAGTGCTACATAATGTGTAAATGCGTCAACAATTACCATAATGTAGGAGTTTCCTTCTGATGAGGGTGAAATTGGTCCTTTAGTATCAAATGAGATACGATGATTAAAGTATAAACTTTGTCCTTTAAAATCTTGTTTTTGTGCTATTTGTTTTTGATTTGGGTAAGGTTTATTTAATTGACATACTATACAATCATTGCATAGTACTTTTATCCAAATTGGTGCATTTGGGAAGTAAAAATTTTGTATAAAATTTGAATATGTTTTCTCTGATCCAGAGTGTCCTTTAATGTTTTGTGTATGTGAAATATTAAAAGCTATAAGAATCATACTTATAGGGAGACAGGGAACTGTAGATTCATTAAGGTTGTACTCTAAAAGGTCTGTATTTTCGTTAATTGTTGTATTGTTAAACTTGCGAAAGTATCGGAGGAGTGTTTTGTTTCCTAGAATGGTTGAATCTGCTTTGATAGGTTTAGTTTTATATTTGTGCCATGATTTTAGTTGTCGAATTACTGGGTCAAGGTTTTGATATTGTTTCAGTGTTGAAATTGTAATTGTTTCTGTTGGGGGGAGAAAAATGTTTTCGATTTCTAATTTAGATAATGGTATCGTATCAAGTGGGTCGTGAAGGTCAAAAACTTGATTTATTGTGTATTTTGAATCATTTGTTTGTGGTCCTGATAAATTTATTTTATCAGTTAAATCTTCTTTTTCAATTAGTGGAAAATGGTCTTTTTTAGGTAGGTGTTGTTTTGTTCGTTTTTGTTGGGTGTTATTTTTTATCCATTGAGAATATGGAATTGGTTTAAAAGTTGATGTTCCAAGTAGGTCAACTTCATAATGATTATTTTGACAATCTAAATAAAGTGGGAAATGTTGTAAATTATTTATTTGTGATTGTTCAATATCAGTTTTTACTGCATATTTGCATTCTAATCGAGGTGATGTTTCGTTTTCTGCAAGGTAGAATTTTATATTTTTGGGTATTTCAACTGTTGTTTTTCGTGTAAGTAATTCAGGTGGTGTATTTCGACTTAAGGTGTCTGGTAATGCAAGATTTTTTCCTGCAGTCCAAACTATATGTAAGTTTGGAAATTTCATTAGAATTAGTTGAAATCTGTAAACTCGGTGGTTTGGGTTAGATTTCTGTGTAAAAAGAAAGATGATTGGTTTGTGGTCTGTGAACAAAACTGTGGGATGTTTTGATCCAAGTATCAGAAATTCATATTCTGTAAGTGTATATATTATGGCTGTACATTCTCTCATTAGAGTTGAGAGTCGTAGCTCTGCTTGAGTGAATAATCGAGAATTTGCTGATATGAGGTTCATTTTATTTGTACCATTATGTGATTGTAATAATGCTGCGCCGATGCCAAAGTTCGAAGCATCGCACATTGCATAAAATGGTTGATCAGGGTCTGGAATTGTGTTTGAAATTTGTTCAGTTAAAAGTTTCTTTATTTCTTCGAATCGTGTTTGATGTTCTGTATTCCATTCAAAGTTGTTTTGTTGTCTAAGGATGTTATAAAATGGTCGTAGGTATAATTGCATTTTATAAACATATTTACTTAAAAAGTTTAACATTCCAAGGAACTCTTGGATTTTCTTTTTATTTGTTGGTGGTTGAAGTTTTTGAATAGCGTCAATGCGTGATTTCAGTGGAGTGATTGTTTTTCTTTCTATATTATGTCCTAAGAATTTAACTCTAGTCAAAAAGAAGTGTGATTTATCGGGGGCGGCCTTCAGATTTTCGTTCTGAAGTATTTGGTGATATGTTTCTAAAACTTTGAACATTTCGTCTTTTGTTTGTGATTGCATAAAAACATCGTCTAAATAGGTGATTGCGTTTTTCTTGAGTATTAGTGGTCTAAAAATTTTGCTCATAAAGGCTGAAAATGCTGCTGGTCCTATGGATATTCCATAGAATAAGCGGTTGAATTCATATTGTTGGTTTCCGATAACAAATTGTGTTAAACGTCGTGATTGTTCATCTAGTGGCATTTGATTGTATGCACTATTCATGTCGGCGGTTGTGAAGTATTTGCCGTTTATTTTTGTTAAAATAACTTGTATTGGTTCAATGGGCCAATTACATTTTGATTCATCTATGAGTGAATTGAGGTATCTAGCATCGAGAACGATTTTTAACGATTCTCCTTTAGCTAGAATGATAACGGGGTTGATGAATGTGTTGCCTTTTGGTTGTTCTTCTTTATTAACCGGTGATATAATGTTGTATTGCTCTAAAATATCGAGTAATCTGTTTACTTTATCATGTAAGTGAATTGGTACTTTACTTGCTCTTTGTTTTTTGAAAACTGCGTCTGGTTTTAATGGGAGATGTAGTGATGAACTGATTTTGCCAACATCGAATTTTGATGTTGCATAGACTGATGAATATTGAATTAGCTGTTTGGCTAACTTTTCAAATTCGTCTTGTGTTATTTGTGAATGTTGGAAATTAAACATTGTTAAAAATTTCTGTTGGTCCTCTGTGTAGTTACTGATGTTGAATGTAGGTTTGAAATATGGAGTTTTTGTGAAATAATCCGTATTTCTGTTTTCGTTACTTATTATATTATTTATAGATAATTCTTCATTAAGAATTGTAGATTGGCAAATATCTAGTAATTGGAGTATATTATTTACGCGATAGGCTTTTTCGTGTATTGGTGATATTGTTGCGTTGGTTTCACAATATCCTAAAAGTCCTAATGGTAATGTTACTTGGTAAGGTGTGTTGTTATAGACATGTAAGGAGATGATATCTGAATTCGAATTTTTCAAATATTTTATTGAAGAGATTGTGATTTTGAAAAATTTATGAATCGGTTTGAATTCAAAATCTGACATATAAAATTTTTGTTTGTTTTGTGCTTTATCATATTGGTGAACTTGTTTGATTGAAAAATTATAGATGTTTCCTGATAGTGGTTTCAGGTGTTTTCTTTGTTGGTTAAATATCGGATAAAATTTTGAAAAGAATGGTGGTTGTTTATTCAATCTTTGAAAAAATGTTAAGGATGTTTCTTTTGTTTTTGTATATTTATCTTTGATTAATATTTTACTATTTAGTATGTTAATTGTTGGTATATACTTTGAAATAAATGGTATTCCAATGATATTATATTTAATATCGGTGATATGGAATATTTGTTTAAATGGCTTATTTAAAATTTTACTTTGTTCCATTGTTCTGGTAGGGAGGAGAAATAATTGGATTTTTCCGTAGTTTATCAATGTTGATCCTTGTGCTGTCGCTAGTTTGCTGGAGGTTTCAAGAGGTGTTAGCTTTGGGTGTAAGATTTTTATTTCATTCCATGTGGGAATGTTTATTATGTTTGATTCTGCTCCTGAATCAATTAAAAAATCTATTTCAAGGTCTGGTGGTTGAAATTCTTTATTTCTTGGGCTTTCTAAGAGAAATGGTATTGTCCAAATTTTTTCTTTGGGTTGTTCTTTTTGTATATTTTGATAAATGTGGTTTGTATTCAAGCATTTTGTTTTGGTATTTTTATTGGTTTGATTTGTAGTGTTTATCTCATTTGTTTCTTGCGTCGTTGGTGTGGAATTTATGGGTGTAGTGTAATGATTTTGAAGAATTTGTGATTGATTTTCATATATATGTGATGGAAAGGGTTGTTCATATATGACAGATTCATAGTCATTTTCGACTTTTATCATATTGATATCAAGAGTGTTTTCAGTATCACTTTCTGAATCTGATGATGTACAGTTTATTTGATTGAGTTGTAACGTATCAGTTACTGTGTCATCAATACCTGGAGGGTCTGATGTTGTTTCTGGGTTAGCTTGTACTTGATTGATTTGTCTTTGATGTTTAGGTGTACTGCTTCTGTGACGATTATTAGAGTTATTGTAGTGATTATTATTTCGGTGTGGTGATTGGGAATAATTTCGATAGCGATTATTATAACTTGGGTGTCGGTTTTGTGAATTATTTCGCGATCTGTTTTGGTAATTATTGTTTGGTCTGTTATAGTTCGATCTATTATATGAGTTATTCCTTGATCGGTTGTTCGGGTAATTCTGGTTTCGGTTGTTTGAATAACTTCTGTTTCGATTATAGGAGTAGTTTCTATTCCTATTGTATGATGAATTTCGTGATTGGTTGTTTGGATAATAGTTATTTCTTGATTGAGAATTAGATCTAGAAACAAATCGTTGTGTATTTGAATTTGATCTGGAGTAGTTATTTCGACTATTCGGTCTATTGTAGTGATTTTGTGATGAATTATACGTGTTTCTTCGTTCTGGTGATCTTCCTCTATAACTTGAGTTATATGGAGATTGATTTCTTGTATAGCTTGTATTGTTTGGGAGTGGTTTTCCTGAACTGTTGTTGCTGTATACATTTTTGTTTGGTAGGTTTTGATCTTTTTTCATGTATTGATAAAATGATTTATTTGGTTCTTTGTATTTTTGAGGTTTATTTTGACTATCTTGTTGTTTTTGTCTACATTCGGAAATACTATGTCCGTATCGTCGGCAATAATTACACCATTTTTTGAAAGATGGTTTGCCTTTAAAGTTCGGGTTCTTTTCGTAAATATTGAGTATTTCAGTGATTTTTTCAACGAGATCTGTTTCTGATTCTTGTATATTATTAATATTAGTGGGAGTCGTTTCAATTTTGTTAACGTATTGTAATTTCAGATTTTCCGTTTCTTCTAATTTCATTGTGATTTCTGCTTGTTCTAGTTTGTCTACTAGTTTTCTAAAATCTAAATCGGGTTCTCGAATTGAAGAAGGATGTGATGCTCTCTTTTTTATTGCTATTTTCCTTAATTGTGGTGTTAAGGTCATCATTAAGATTTCTGTCATCTTAGTGTTTTTATAGTCATGTGTATTTAGTGAATATGCTTTTCGAACTAGTGTTTTGATTCTTACTGCTATTTGCTTGATGGTTTCGTTTGGTAATCTGCGAATTTCATTACATAAAACTCTTTGTTGTTGTTTGTTTCTTTCGGAGTCAAACATTTTTGAAAATTCTTGTGTAAATCTTTTCCAGTTTGATTTTATTTCTTGAGGTAGTACTGAAAACCATTTTTGGGCTGCGCCATCTAAGGTTGTTTGTATCAACGCTGTGCGTCGATGTATCCAGTTTTGATGTAGTGGCGTGTTAATTGGTTCAGGTCCAATATTTAAAATTAAATTTGCTGTTACTGCATTTAAGTAATCTTCTACAGAGTATTCAGGGTCTGTTCCTGTGAAAACCATTAAGGGTTTATTTGATGTTATTGATGATCCACCCATAAGGTATGGATTCATTGTCATTTGTAATGATTCAGCTGCATTTGGCATTTGAGAAAAATTTGAAAGTTGGTTTCTTGTTATTTCATGTTGTTGAAGATAATACGGGAGTGGTATTTCATTTTGCATTTGTGATGGTTGATACGAGTGTGTAGTCATTGGATTTTGTTGTTGAATTGGTTGAAAAGATTGTATATTAATTGGATTTGGTTGTTGAATTGGTTGTTGATATTGTGCATCTATTGATTGTGGAGAAAAATTTCTATGGTTTGTACGTGTTTTCTGTATTCCTTGTCTACGATATTCTTGAGTATTTGGTGCAAATATATCTGGTTGTAAGAAATCTTCATCTGAGGATAAATAATCCATTTGATAAGATGTTTGTTTTTTATTTTTATTTTGTTGAAAAAATGGGTAATTTTCACTGCGATCCTGTGGAGGATTTGGTTGAAAATTTAAGGAATTATATTGGGCCGTTGGGTTATCCCAGTTTCGAGGTTTTGTATATTGATTAAAATTTCTTTGTGGTTTATAATTTGTTTTTGATGGATGTGTATAATTATAATTATGGTCTGCAAAGTTGTTTCTAGTGAATGTTTTGCGTGTTTTTGATGGTATTGTCATGGGTTTGTATGTTTGGTAATCCATATGTGAATATTTAGGGGCAACCGAAGGTTTAACGGTTGATTGTAAGGTTACCTGTGTTTGTGAAGGATTTGTATTTCTTGGTGTTGTTAAATTTGGGCGTATTGGTGAAATACTTTGTTGTGTAGTTGTTGTGTGTACAATTTCTTCATTTATGAAGTGTGATGGTGTCTGTATATCTTGTTGAGTAAGATTCCTAGTTCCATTGAGGTTTTCATTGTGTATGACTGTAGAGTTTAAACTATTATTTTGTGTATCGGGTAAAAATGTATTATAGTTTAATGGTGTTGCATCAATTGTTAATGGTATTACTCTTACATAATCTCTTATGTAAGATATTGTACCTATTGCTTGACTTGAGATTGATTGTGGAAAGTTTATAAATACGGGATGAGACCATTCGGGGTCCCAAACATAATCTGATTGTTCTGTGATAGCTGTATCATCGTTCGAGTTTTGGGGTCTAAAATTTTTTCTTGCTTGTGCAATTAAATCAATATTGTGTGTAAAATAATCTATTATGAACCATGCTAAAATTTTTTGTAAATCGTGTTTGGTATGTTGTGAAACGTCGTCTTTCGTGAAATTTTCTTTAATGATGTTTAAATAACTAGAGAGTAGTGTGATTTCATGTCGTACTCTTAAATGTTTAGATGTTTCTGTCGGTGAGACATTTGTTAATGGGAGTTCATTTTCTAATATCGAAATATAACTATATATTAGTGCGAAAACTTCATTGGTGAAAATGGAGTTTGCTCTTTGTGAGTTATGGTATTGTATGCTTTTTATATATTCTGAAAAAACTTTTGAAAATTCTAAATCAAGGTCGTCTGTTTGAATAGTGTATGTTCTATTATTATGGTTTGGGGAAGTGAATTCTATAGAGTAGATTCCATATTGTTGTGTTATGTTGCATATATCTTTTAGATAGTGATCTATGATTTGTCTTTTGATTTTTACATCGGGGAACTCTGTTTTACATGGACTGATTCCGGGTTCAAATAAATTTACGAGTAAATTTTGACAAAATATGTGTTGTCCTCTATCAGTATCTGCATCTACTATAAAAGGAAAGATTTCATCATCATCTGGAGTTTCGTCACCTGGGGTGTGCGTTGAACTCATTTTTTCGTTCGATGACTGTTAATATGTAATTATTAATGTGTCGAATTGGTTGATTCCAGTTGTATAGATGTACTGGTTTGTGTTTATACTGCTTTTTTATTCTTCTTTTTCCTCTTTGTGATGAATTTGAAGTTGTTTCTGAGTCAGAAAAATATAATTGATCGTGTTGTGGGTAATTTTTATCTATTGATTCTTTTAGTTTGTAGAGTTCGTCTAAACTGTTGGTTTCTGATTCTGAAAATGCGTTTCGATTTTTTGAAAATCTTTTTCGTGTTATTTGTCTTTGTTTAGTGATTATTTTTCTCTTTAGTGTTTGTCGTTTTGTTCGAATGTATCCAACTGTTTGTGTATGAGGTGTGATTACAAGGTCGTATTTTTTGTTATCTATTTCACAATTGTGTAAAACGATTGTTTGTTTATTCCCTAGGTTTTTAAATGACATAAGGTTTAGGATGACGGGTGCAAAAGGTTGTTAAATGATTTCTATTTTCCTAAACTGTTAGTTCTTACGATTTTTTGGTTAGCTTAACCTGGGTCTATTTGTTTAGGGTTGGAGAGAAAAGTATATCGATTCCGAAGAATGATTTTTACTTTCTCGTGACTAGTATAAGCTAAGGTGTTAACTTACTTAATCTTACTTAGGGGTAGTGATTGTGTTCAAGGGTTGGAGAATAGTAAATCGATCCACAAGGTTCAGGTATAATTAGAACGCGAGTAGTTCGTTAGATACTATTTTAAACTTACTAAGTCTAAGATTTATCCTGGGTCTGGTAAGAGGGGGGATCAAGTGAAGGATGAATAACCGAAGTTCTTCACTGTTTATCCTAATTTGAATGATTAGTTTTGTTTAAAAATTTCTATTAGTCTTGGGTCTTTAGAAAGGGTTGGGTAGTGAATCGACGTTTGAGGTCGTTAGACACTAATTAAGTGGGTGGGGGAGAACAAAGTTGTTCTGTTTGATCCAAGGATAAGCCTTGATGATCAAATTTAAAATGTAATGAAGTAGAAAATGATTTAAGATCCAAGGATAAGCCTTGATGATCTGGTTTTAAAATTAAGTGACTTTAAGTTTTAATGAGGTTTTAAATTTGTGTAAAGGAAGGATTTAGTATTTTATGATATTAGTGAGTTGATGATTGCTGTTATGTTTTAGGTGATGAAGCTGGAACAACAGGATGATTTATGATTACTAACCATTTATTGTCATGCTACTAATTTTTATTTTTATTTTCCAATAAATATTTTTCAAACATGTTTTGTATAATACTGCAGAATTTTAGGAAAACGATCTTAGATCTTTTTATCAATCGTTATTGTATAATATTAATTTTGTTTAGCGCCTGAAATGATTTTGAAGATTTACTTCAAGGTTTTATGTTTGCAAATGGAAATCTAAATTCATTGCAAGTAGTATTCGAAATATAAAAGTTTGTTCTGGCTTTTGCCGAACTATCATGTAACTATACGGCAAGTTTCTACTTTGTCGTATGTCGTCTTTGGTTCGATGTCTTCTTCCAATTCCGGGTAGTTCTATTATGGTTCGGAATATTGGCTCGGATCTATTGAGTCGGAGAGACATTTCAATTAAATTATTGTCGTATAACATTTTGTAAATGTTTTTGTCTAATTTCTAATCTAATTTTGGTTAATTCTAATCTAATAAGGTCTTGTTCGAGACTTATGGTCGCACCAGATGAGTTAGGACTGGTGTGTAACTCATAGAGTAATTTCGGATAGGGTACACCGTCTGCTCGTCACGCTATCTTATTTTCGGCCGGATAGATTCGTGCAACTTCTTAGTCTAATACCGATCCTAATCTTACTCTTATACTATCTAGTCTCAGGTTGTTTAACTAGTCTCTGCTAGGCTCAATAGATCTAGGGTATACTGGTTTATTGCGGCTGCTGAAGTGCTCGGGAGAGTCCAACTAATTTCTAAGTTAAATTCAAATCTCTCTGGTGCTGAAATTACAAGTAACTTCAGCACTTACAAATAAGTGGGTTGTTAGTTAGATGGATCATGATTGGTTAATATTAAATACTTTACATTGGTAAAACATTTAATTTATCCAATCATAAAATATAGTTTAGATCAGGTTCCAATAGACTCCGTAAGACAAGTGCGGTATAATATCAAAGACGTTCATAAGCATATACTCTTTGAGTTATTGTGTCTAAAACATCAAACCATTACTTCAACACAGAATTCTAATATATGAAGGCACAAAATAAAGCTCTCTGCTGCCTTTGTACTTATTACAGAAAAAACTGAGGGTTGATTTTGCTTCGAACGAAGCTTTCAAAATATTAGGACTGATTTTTAGATCGCGAATTGTGTAACTATATTTTTACGAACTACTAAAGTTTCTTTACAATCAATTTTGGGCCTTCACAGCAAAATCCTTCTGAATAGCCTTTTGGTACGAAGATTCAACAAAAAATTAACATACAAAGATTCATCATACAGTACGAAGATTCAACATACAATACGAGAAGAGAAACAAAAAATTGATCAAAACTCCCACATTTAGACCAGGCAATAAAAACTTCTTTGACGTGCAAAGCTTTTGAATCTTTCGGAAGAAACTGTTTTCCCTCGAGACATACTAAACTTTTCGCATTCTGAAATCCAAAGTATAAGATCTTCATATTCTAAATAATGAAGACCAGACCCGACTATAATTTCAGTTAGTCAAGGGAAGCTTTTTTGTTGTATTGCCACCTCATGAATGCTCTCGGCATTCGAGATTTCTTGATGTAGTCCCCAGAATTCTAGTACGACGGACTATGCTTGAGTTAAGGTTACTGAGTAAAACCCCGATGAAGTAAAACATCATCCATTGAGCCTTAAAATATAAATTAAAACATAATTTCCGTGTTCAAAAAGAGCCTAAATGGCTCACTAGAGGAGGAACCTACGCCCAATTTAAAATTTTTTCCCGAAATCCACTTAGAACGTTAGATTTCTGTTACACGCTCAAATTAACCAAATAACTTTAACCAAAGACAAAAACCAAAGACAAAAATTGAGGACTGGCCCATGTTGAATATTCTATGATCTTCATGGTCTTTAAACCATTAGTCTTTTAAGTTTTTAATTCCAAGGTTTCTCATATTTAGTTCCCAACTTTATCCTACAGTCAAATGCTAAGGTATGCTCACATTTACATTTTAAGACATCAAGATGTCACAATCACGTTCACAACCGATATTAATAATAAGACAGTTAATGATCATTAACATGCTATGCCTTCAACGAATATAAGAGTACACCAACACAAAACAAGACTGCTCGTATCAGGGCGAAGCCCTGAATGTTCCGACTGCCTTTTAAGGTTTATGGAGCAGTAATAACAATAAAAAATTCACTGAAATAAAACAAAATGAAAAAAAAAAAATCTAAACTTTGAAATTTTTTTATGAAAATCATCCCCCCACACGCCATATAAAGTACAAAAGGATAGATTTCGCTCCTTGTAACAAACCAATTATGGCAAATAAGCTTCGGTCAACCAATTTGGAACGATTTATAAGACGGATTAAATCTCCGCTTACGCGTTAATAGCGCGAATTATATCGCGCGTTAATTGTCCCAAATTGGTCAAAATGGCCAAAATGGCAATCTTTAAACCCTCATAACTTTACGAAAAACAATCACAGGTGAAAAATTTTTTCACATTTAAGTTCAGGACAACAATGGCTTTCGAATGATTTAAAAAAATTGTCAAAAATGGCTAGTTAAAAAGTCGAAATTTGTCTGAAGAAAAAAAAAACCCACCCCGAGCACAAATATTCCGTTACTTTCGTATCGAAAGTCGGAACAACAAGACTGCTCGTATCAGGGCGAAGCCTTGATTGTTCCGACTGCCATTTAAGGTTTTTGGAGACTTTTTTTTGAGTGATTGCTTTTTAATAACATTAAAAAATTCAATGAAATAAAACAAAATGAAAAAAAAAATTCTAAAATTTGAAATTGTTTATGAAAATCATCACCCCACACGCCATATAAAGTACAAAAGGATAAATTTCGCTCCTTGTAACAAACCAATTATGGTAAATAGGCTTCTTTTAAACAATTTGGAACGATTTCTAAGACGGATTAACTCTGCGCTTACGCGTTAGTAGCGCGAAATATATCGCGCGTTAATTGTCCCAAATTGCTCAAAATGGCAATCTTTAAACCCCCGTAACTTTACAAAAAATGATCTTAGGTGAAATATCTTTTCAAATTTGAGCTCAAGACAACAATACCTTTCGAATGATATTTAAAAAATCCGTCAAAAATGGCTAGTTAAAAAGTCGAAATTTGTCTGAAGAAAAAAAAACCCACCCCGAGCACAAATATTCCGTTACTTTCGTATCGAAAGTCGGAACAATAATATATCTTTAACCGTCCCTTGTCCCACAGTAAAAATAAACAAGACTGCTCGTATCAGGTTTTATTGGTTTATTGAGCAGCAGTAATACATAAAAAATAAATGAAATAAAATAAAATGAAATTTTTTTTTCTAAAATTTGAAATTTTTTTTTAATAAAAATCATCTCCCCACACGCCATATTATAAATTACAAAAAGATAGATTTCGTTCCTTGTAACAAATCAATTATGGCAAATAAGCTTCGTTCAACCAATTTGGAACGATTTATAAGACGGATTGAATCTCCGCTTACGCGTTAGTAGTGCGAATTATATTGCGCGTTAATTGTCCCAAATTGGTCAAATTGGCCAAAATGGCAATCTTTAAACCCTCATAACTTTGCGAAAAATGATCACAGGTGAAATATCTTTTCAAATTTAAGCTCAGGACAACAATACCTTTTGAATGATATAAAAAAATTCCGTCAAAAATGGCTAGTTAAAAAGTCGAATTTTGTCTGAAGAAAAAAAAAACCTACCCCGAGCACAAATATTCTGTTACTTTCGTATCGAAAGTCGGAACAATAAGCCAGAAAACCAAAATGTTACCATTCATCGAGACAACTTCTTTGACATGTTCCGGAAGCTGACTGCTCCGGTTTTCACATATGATACCAAAAATAACGTAGAAACCACGAGTTGCTCATTTCTTTATTCATTTATCAAACGATTACTAGATGGCTTTCATCCGGATTTTATTCCCACCCCACACGCACACAAATTTTGGAAAACAGATCGAAAAACAAAATTGAAAAACAGAAAACGATTTTTTATAGTTTTTTGTTTAAATAGATCTTTTGCGAAGTTACAACTGCGTGATATGTGTACAGGAGCCGGAAAGTATTGTTGTTCTGATTACGATCACCAAACGGTCACAACAAGTATTGACATTCAGCTTGCTAGTTTTGAAAAGCGTCAAAAAAAACTTGTTTCGAGACAAACATTTGCTTTTTTCTTAAGTTTTTGGAATTTTTTTTGAAAAAAAAGTTTTTTTTTTGAATGTTTGTTTTTGCGATAGCACCATGCTAATGTTTTCTAATAAATCAACTGGCTACTTTTGTGATTTAATTGGAATTACATAACAACAGAAAGCTTAGTTTCAAAAACGTTTAAATAGTTTTCTTCCGACGTGTAACTCGATGAAATTGTCTGTGTGTCTATTTGTCTGTGTGTCGATAAAACTTGTACCGAAGTTTAATTTCCCCAGCAAAGAATTGACCACCCAAAATAAAGTTTGAATGCATTGATAAATTAATCGCAAAAGCATCAATACATAAGCTTCAAAACTGAAAACTAGTTTATTTCTCTCAAAAAAATGCAAAAATATTATTTATCAGAGGCGAAGCGGAGGTTCGCACCACTTGCGATACCACACAAACATAAGAGGTCAAAAAACAAGAAAAAGTTTTTAAAAACCTAGACGAACAAAAACTTTAGTAGTCTCAACAGAAGACATTTGAGGGCCCAGCTAAAGCAGGAGCTACATGTTTGAAATTTTACGTATTTATAATTTGCCCAAACCTTAGTTGTGTCTCAAATAAAAATAATTGAGAAGAGTGAAAAAATTGACACTGAAATTTTTCAAAGGACACAAAATTTCTTTTACTAAAAATAAGAATTCGCCGCTTCTGCAGAAAAATTCTCGTAACCTGTTCTTCCGATAGAACTTTTCATCTCAGATTTGATAGAGTAGTTATTAAGAAAATTCAAAAAACTTCTTATAAACGGTACGAAATCCAAAACTTTTTCTTCATAGAGCAGACCGCTCAATTAGAGTAGAATCCCAAAGCCGAATTTTTCGATTGAACACTTGACCTGAGAATTAGCACTTTAGTTTTCGAGTCAAAACAAAACGTTTCCAAAATACTGTCGAAGTTTCAAAACTGACTTTCACGAGGGCCAAAAATTTTTGTATAAAAAAAACTTGGGAGTAGTCGCGTATGCAAAGGGGCTTCTCACAACTCATATTTTGATTTGAACTCAAAATCTCACATATTGCAGGGTAGTTTTCGATGAAACAAAAATTTGAAAAACGGTCAAAAAATCAAAAATTTGACATTTCTGAGTGCGATATTTTTTGTATAAATCTATTGTGAATGGCTGCTAATTCAGGGCAGCTTACCACCATCAGTTATCTCAAGTGAATCCACAATCTCAGATTTGGCAGGCTAGTTTCCGAGAACAATCAAAGAGTTAAAAAAAACGGACAAAAAATAAAAAATTTCACTTTACCCGGGGACATAACTTTGTGAGTAAAATTCTGGAGGTAGCCGCCTTTGCAGTGGAGTTTTCTGAAAACTCGTTCTTTTCATTGAAATCAAAATCTCAGATTTGGGAGGCTAGCTTTTGAGATAAAATGGGTCAATTATTTTCCCTGCAGACTGTTTCGAAGGATGTAGACAGAGGGTTGAAGTACAAAGAGACAAGGATAAAATGCAGGCATACAGGGGAGTAGCTCGTCGTTCCGCTAACACCCGTTTTTGAAAATCGGTTAAAAAAATCTTTAACAAACTCAAACACATTCATTTTCATTACACTTGTAATAAAAATCCTAGACAAACATGCCGAGCAAGACATTTGATTTTTAAATTGGCAACGGAACAAAAATTACCGAGCAGAAATAAAGCTGTAAAGCTGACAATCTTTGAGCAGATACCAGTAGAGCCAAAAAAATTATTTCAGTACAACTTTAAAAAGATTTAAGTCCCCCTGAACCTACAATCAATAAGATAACAAGATACTTGCTTACGGCACAAAACAAATCTGTGACATGGCAGCTAAGCCGACAAAACTTAAGCAGATAAGCTAACGTCCGCCACATCAATTTTACCGGAAAAAAACTTCAATTGCATACACACTTAAAAAAACGTGATGCGAACGGGATTCAAACCCCGGATCTTAGAATGCAAAGGCAATGGCGATACCTCTAGGCCAACTGCGAAGAAACCTCGAAGTTGTTAAGATTCAACGAGAAAGCAAATTAAAAACTTGGAACAAAACTTGTTGACGAGAAAAAGTCTAGTTCCCGATTGAGACACTTGCTTTATCAAGTATAAAAAAATACTAGCGCATAGTTTACAAATTCTAACAGCCCAGAAACTCAAATGCGGCACGACTGTGAGTCTAAATAACAACAACAAAAAATTACGAGAGAACTAAATCATTTTTACTTCAAAATGCTTGGTAGGGACAAAAAAGATCAAAACAATAAAATTTCATTGACAAAAAAAAATATTTCGTTCAATTTGGAGGCCAGTCTGAAAACTCAGAGCTTCGCGTTGATACGTGCAGTTTCTCAAGTCGAAAGATCAATTGCTTCCCAAGCAGGTCTACCATGATCCACGCTCATAGCTTGACTATGAGGCAACAAAACTAAAAAATGCATGTGGGTTCAGTCGTGAGCAAAACGGTTTTCCTCAAAAAACAAACAAAAAAACTCATGTTGGTTCTTTCTCTGAAAAATGAATGGACTTTTTTATTAAAAAGGAGGGAAAACTGAATAAGAGATCTCGCCTCTTTTCAACTTTCAACTCACATTTCGAGATTTGTTTTGTTAGTTGTTTTACGCGTTTTTATGGCTAAAGGCATGATGTCACGATGTACACTATAAAGAAAAAATCGGTTCACCATGATTAGTTTGTTCAATATTCAAAATTTCATTGCGTCAGGAAAAGGTTAAAATAGTTTTTCGAAATTGAAATTCAAACGTGGGAGGGGGCGTGGAAAAGATCCGAGATCTTTTATTGTTCCGACTTTCGATGCGAAACTAACGGAATATTTGTGCTCGGGGTGGGTTTTTTTCTTCAGACAAATTTCGACTTTTTAACTAGCCATTTTTGACGGAATTTTTTTAAATATCATTCGAGAAATATTGTTGTCCTCAGCTCAAATTTGAAAAGATATTTCACCTGTGATTTTTTTTTGTAAAGTTACGGGGGTCAAAATTCAACAAGAAAGCAATTTGAAAACTTGGAGCAACTCATTTGCAAATTTGTTGTGGTAAATTGTTGTGATAAACTTATTAATTAGCACTAGCTGCTATTTGATAAGTTCATTTCAGAGCGCACTGTTCGGCAAATCGGATACTTACGTGGATAGCACTATGCTAAGGGGTTTTAGAGATCCGGTTGATGGTACTCAGCATTTGAACTAGAATAACAAAAGATATATTCACTTCACTTACGTGACGTTGTTGGTTATTAACTCTATCGTTCTCTGCTTTATTTCCGATACTTCTTCTTGATTTATTTTAAAGAGCTAAAATAGAGACAACTGATTTGATTGTCATGGTGGACGGCGATAGTGGACGTGGGCGGTAATCGTTTACCAAGGACTATTATCCTGCGATTGACGAGCTGCTTGATTGTAATCCTGAAGAATTGAATAAGTTTTTCGCCACTGTCATTAAAAGCAATCTCACTTGTTTATTACGCGAAGGCTTGTCCAGGGTGAAGTCCACTACCTTAATTGTCGATTCGATATCTGCGGTAGAAAAATCTATCAAGTCTGTGCCAGTCACCCTTGCTGTCCAAACCGTCATCTCCAACCCCTCTACCTCTGCACAGTCTGAAACTCTCCATAAAGTAGATGAAATCAGAATTCAAGGCATACCTGAGAGCTCATCTCAAATCACAGCAAAACGATTCGAAGCTGATTCGAAACTAGTCACCGTTGTGCTGGAATTTATTGAAAAGGATGCTTCAGGTTGTATTCAAGACGTTTATAGGGCGGGCAAATTGAAACCCAATTCAGGAAAGTCCCGAAGTATCATTGTAAAATTGAATTCAGCGTGGTCTGCTCGCAAGTTATTGAGCAAAGCCTACAAGCTGAAAGACTATTCATCTGCCGTATTCCTTAGTAAGTCCCTCACAAAAACTGGCCAAGAACTTGAAAGAACCCTTCTGAAAAAGCGATTTGAACTTAGCGAATCTGGGCATGACAAAAGTCTCATTAAAATTAGAGATTTAAAACTTTATTTGGATGGCCAAGAGGTTCCAATAAATTCCAATGAAGACGGACTATATTCTGAATTATTTATAGTGTTCTTAAATTGCCCAAGTTTTGTTTCATTAAATAGACGACTACAAGTTGTTAACTTGTTAAATTCGTGGAACTGTGGTATCTTCTGTGCCTCCGAAACGTGGCTGAATGACCCTACCGAATTTAATCACGTTTTTCCTTTCTCTGATTATTTCGTTATTGCTCGATCTGATAGATCAAATGGCGAACACGGGGGTGCTCTTATAGCCATGAAATCTACCTTAAATTCACATTTTGATATCATACCGGTTCATTGCAACTCTAATGTTGGATGCGCTGCTTTACTTTCGAGTTCTTCATATGTTTTATGCATTGCTACAGTATATAATCCTCCTGCATCTTGTAGGTTCAGGCAACCCTGTTCAGAAGTTCAATATTTCCTATCCTTAGTATATTCTGCTTACCGGACGGAATGTTCAAAACTTGGATGTTTAAATAATTATTTCTTACTTGGCGGTGATTTAAACCTACCGGATATTGATTGGCGCATTAGCTTCAGTTCTTCCAGCTTTGACAAGAGTTTGATTGCAATCTTCCAAGATTACAATCTGCAGCAATTGATTCATGAACCAACTCATAATAGTGGGAATATACTTGACATTCTTCTAACTGACCGTTTTCTAGAAAATGAACCTGTTGTCTTTGATTGTGCACTTTCTGATAACCGTGCCGTTGGGGTTACATTTTCAATGCATACAAACGCTGAGTTATTTCCACCATCTTAATCCAGAAGTTCTTTTAATTTCGTTGCTTTTAATAGTTTCCTAGATGCATGCTACGATGCATTAAGTTATCCAAATTTTTTCAACTCTGTTTATGCCTACAATATCAGGTGCAGTGGCACCATCTGCACAGCTGAAACGGAAAAAACGACAACAACTACCTTTTTACTACAGTTCATCTACCGTTCACCTTATTAACAAACTAACTTCAAAGACACGACAATTCCCGGCTTGCGATCATAGTTCTCTGGCACTTGAGCTTGACCGAAACTTAGAACTAGATAAATTATGTTATCTCAACTCATTTGCAAATTTGAATGTTAACAACTGTTTCAAAATTCTCAAGAGCATTTCCAACAAGTTCCTGGCACCTTACATTGGGGGTCATTTAAAGCTCGCACCATTTTAGAAAAACCCAATTTATTTAATCGCTTTTTCGCTTCAGTCTTCAAACCCTCCTGTTCGGTCGATGTGTTACAGCTCTATACTTGTTCGTCAGTTTCGTTAACTTCCATTGATATCTCTTTCGATAAAATTCTCAACTTCTTAAGCTCTGCTGATGATTCATCCTCAGTTTGCTGTGATAATGTACCTGCTGCATTTCTAAGGTACTGCTCTAATCAACTGTGTCCCTTGGTTATTGCGCTTTACGAGAATATTTTGAAGCACAAAGCCTGATGCTTGAAAAACTGCGTATGTTTCACCTCTTCATAAGAAAGAAAGTTACACTGATGTTACCAATTATCGGCCAATCAGCTTATTACCGAAATTATCACTAGGTCTAGAATGAGTTTTATTTGATCATGTTTATTTGAAAATCCGGTACAAAGTTTCGTCATCGCAATATGGGTTCATGTTTCGGCGTTTAACTGTAACTCAATTTTTGAGTTTTTGTGATAATATTTTTGAAGGTCATGATCAGGGTCTTTTTACTACCGTGTTTTATGCTGACATAAAGAAAGGTTTCGATTCAGTGCGACATAAACGGCTGCTTTATAAACTTGCGTCATATGGCCTTGATCATGATTTCCTAGAACTTCTACATAGTTATTTATCCAATCGCTACCAGCGTGTGCACATAGATGGCATGCTATCTGAAATTGTCTCAGTGACAAGTGGGGTGCCCCAAGGTAGCATTTTAGGGCCTTTATTATTCTTACTGTTTGTAAACGATCTTCCCTCAACCCTTAGCACCTCTCCTTTTCTCTTTGCTGATGATCTCAAATACTGCAGCGTAAACTCTACTTCCTTACAGACTGACTTGTTCGCTCTACAGCGGTGGTGCACTGAAAATTTTCTTGATTTACATCCAGAGAAGTGCAAAATACTCTCATTTTTTCACTGTTCCATAACGACTCTCTATATCGGTAATACTTTGCTTGATAGCATTCAAAGTTTTAAAGACCTTGGTGTTATTTTTACTTCGAATTTAGGTTGATCCCTCCACGTTGTTGACAAAATTTCGAAGTGCTATAAGGTCTTCTTTATGCTGAAAAGAAATGTTCCGATGAGTGCATCTAGATCACTCAAAATTAATTTATACAAAACTTGTATTCTCTCCATTTTATCTTATGCATCTCCATTTTGGTCCGCAAGCAAAACAGATCTTCAGAAGTTGGAGTCTTTAAATAAGCGTTGCATTAAGTGGATTGGCATGACTGGTGATTATAATTCTACACTCTTGAACTTGAATATTTACCCTATCTCCTATAAGTTAGAGATAAGTGATTTACTCCTTTTCCATCGACTTTTCCACGGGAAATATGTCCTGAATATTTTCAATTACGTTACCCTTTCAGAATCTTGTTCGTCGTTGCGGAGCTCAAATTACTGCATGTTTGTTTTGAAAAATCGAAGATATTTGAAGACGAGAAATTTTTATTTTGATCGAGTTGTAAGGTTGGTAAATCACCTGAAAATTGATGCTCGTGATTCATTTTGTGAATGGAAAAGGAAAATTCACCTTTTCTACAAGAGCAAGCTTCAAACTTACAATGAAAAAGTGAGCTGTACGAGGTCGGAAAAATGTATTTGCCTGTATTGTCGTTCTTAATATCTTTTTTCAAAAATATAAACTATTTCTATTATTGCTGTTAAGTTTTGTAAATTGTAAGATTATTTTGTAAATGCCCCAAGGGGTAAATTAAGTCCTTCTCTCTCTCTCTCTCTCTCTCTCTCTCTCTCTCTTTCTCTCTCTCTCTCTCTCTCTCTCTCTCTTAAAGATTGCCATACTGGCCAATTTGGGACAATTAACGCGCGATCTATTTCGCGCTATTAACGCGTAGGCTGAGAGTTAATCCGTCTTAGAAATCGTTCCAAATTGGTTGAAAGAACCTTTTCTGCCATAATTGATTTGTTACAAGAAGCGAAATCTATCATTTTGTACTTTATATGGCGTGTGGGGGATGATTTTCATAAAAAATTTCAAATTAAAAAAAATTTCATTTTGTTTTATTACATTTATTTTCCTAATGTTATTACTGCTCCATAAGCCTTAAAAGTCAGTCGGAACATTCAAGGCTTCGCCCTTCTACGAGCAGTCTTGTTTGAATTTCAAAATGTTCACGAGTGTAGAAGTTTATGCCATTTTAATACAGAGACGATGTTGCACATAAAAATCCTATACGCCACTTTAAATAATTACTCCATGTTTTGATTTCAACAGTGATTGAAGCTTTTATCATCTTGTTTGACGCTTACTTTGTACTTATTTTAACCACCTAAATTGACAATTTTGATTTCAGAAAAAAAACAGGTTATTCTCTTTAAAGATTTTTGTTTTTAAAATTTTTGGTACGATACCGTCCGGCCTACTTCTGTTCGTAGATTTGGAATAAAATTACACAACCGAAAACTCAGTTATGAAAAGCGCACAAAAAACCGTTTTTAGGACATTTAAATCCACAATGTGGCTTCCTTCTACAAATTTGCGCTCTTTGATGACTTTCCCAGCAAAAAAATTGACCCTCTGGGTAACAAATTAAAAGATTGTAAAAAGCATATTAAAGGCATCAATGCCAAAACTCGAAAATGAAAAGAAGTTCAGTTTGTTGGTACTAATCATAGAACCTAAGCTCCAATAAAAAGTGTGACTACTTTTTCTGTGGAAAATCAACGTTTATTGAAAGATTCTAAGGGAAAAACGATATTTCAAAAAATAAATAGCGCGTAGCCGGCGAACTGAAAGAATTCCCTAAAATCAACTGCGACAAGCTGATTGTTCCCAGAACAAATAACCAGAAATCAAATATATCACTTTGCTTTTCATATTTCGGACTGGCGCAAAAAATGTTGGAAAAATGTTGAAAAAATTCTGGAAAAACTCGTATGTTGATCAATTAACCCAAGGATAAAGGGAATTCATTAAAAAACTTCGAAAACTGAATAAGAGAAGTTTCACTCAATTCCAACTTAACCGGTGTGTATCATAGAACCTTCCAATAGATAATTTACGAATCTTCTGGCACCATCCAAAATTCTTGATAATCACATTTCAATGGGTAAATTAATTATCCCGCTGGAAATTCTAAACATTAATATCTGCTTTCCTTTCGAAACTCGAAGACGTACACGTTTTTTAGCGCCACTTCCGATTTTATAATTGAAGAGCGCAATCTGCCTACCTTTTACCAAATGAACTTGAATTGAACTCGAAAAGTGCATACAAGTGCTCAAAAGCGTTCATAAAAGCTTTAATATGAATGAAGTGATAAGAGCATTTTAAGGCTCTTCCTGAAAAAAAAATCATCAAGACCTATATAAGTGAAAATCACTTCGTTCATTAACACTTCATACCCAATCTTAAACTATTTGCACGTGAGTTCGTTTGCTGGTACTCGTTAAGAAGTATGGTCCCGGGTTATTGATGAGGCCCATTCAAAGGCTCGTTCAGAAGAGTGGTCCCTCCAGAACACTAGAAATCTACTTCAAGTGGCTGAAAACAAAAAGGAAACTTGCAAACAGTTCTTCATTATATTTACCACTAAAGTCCTCAATGAAACGAAATTATCAAACATATCAATTCGCTGGCATAGCTTAAAAACTACCTTCAACTACTTTTTGTTGTCGTTTTTATAGAACCATTGGTAGCTTTTCGAGACCACACTCCTGAAAACGAGGTCTTTAATGTCACCATGCTTCTTAACGAGCATTCCATTATCAGGCAGGAGGACTAGCTGGACCATATCTTTCATGACAAAAAAGTTGGATCACCGATTAACTTATTTTTTTTATATCACACATCAAAGATAGTTAATGACACGATATTCACAAAAAAATGGGAAAACGAATTTTCAACTTGTAAAAATTGCTTCACAAAATCAAACGTTGTTTATCAGTTGTATTATATTTTAAATTGTTTATCTTCACATTGAGCACGTTAACTTCATATTGAGCACCAGTCACTGATCAGCAACCGGGAAGCCACAATCGATTGTTCCTCGCATAAGATAGAGATCTTTTGTTAGATGTGTCAACTGCCAAACTCGTGAACCAAATTTTTGAGATTTCTCTCCATCGACTCAATGAGGATGTCTTTCTTGGCTATTTCCGCCTTGATAGCCTCCATTTCAGCTTCGTCCGATCCACGCGCTGGAACAATAAAACAAACAAATATACTTCACTGGAAACTTTATCAAATGGAAAACTCGAGCCTTTTTGAATTAGAACTGAAACGACTTCTTTCCCCGTAATTGAGAAATCAACACTATCACCTGTGTTTAATTCCATGCACCTATTTTTGGCTCACCTGCCATATTTCAGGTGTGAAAATTTATTCAATTTGAGAGCGCAGCGTGAGCCTGAAAACGTTTTTTTTTAAATTATGTTAAGAGTTATCATTACAAGATTTTTCGAAACATTTGCAATAAGTAGCCTGCGAAGACTATATCTGCAAGCAAATTAAGGAGTATTGGTTATTGTTGGCAACTGAATTCGGAAAATCAATCTCCTCCACCCCCAAAAAAGGTAAGAAAACATTGAAAAGTCTATATATGTGCTTGATACACTCACCTTCAATGCTGGCCAACATTCGACATCTCAGAAAATAGACTTCCAACTGAAGAAGAGCCGAGTTGAAATCAGAGGCCACAGAAGAAGCGAAGTCTCTCGAAGACGTCAAATCCAACGAAGGCGGCTGTTGGCTCATTGTGTGACTAGCACTATGGTGTGAATGGTGGTGACTTGATGAGGTTGAGCTGTAGGGAAGCGAAAAAGTGAGCTTCAGGCATTTCTCCAAAACTTGCAGCGATTCTTCAAAGGTCAAATTTGAAGTCATCCCAACTTTGTGACAAAAACTAACTGAAATTAGACAAATGCTGATCATAGACAATGGAACAATGAAAAGAGCAACAGCATAAATGAAGAAAAAGCAAATCTAAGCGGAATCTGAGCAACACAGAAAGAGAAATTAACTAGAAATAGCCGTTACATAGTAGTTATTGCGGAAGACTTTTAAGCTCCTAGGACATAAAAATCTGAATTTTACCCAGTTGAGAAGGGAGAACAAAAACGAAGCCGAGAGATTCAATAGAACGATACAATCTTCACAAATAACTTCAGCAAAAATGACCTACAAAAAAAGCATTTTGGACACAAGCGCATAAAAACTTGAATTTTCCCAATCTCAGAGCCATTGACGCACATCCATTGAAGAAGTGCAAGAAAAACTAAATTGATCAAGTTTCGTAGAAGGTTAGTTGGACGAAAAAATCAAAACCAACTTTTTTTACCGTTGGAAATCTATATTTCAGAAAAACTTCGAAATCCGCCAGCACACTTAGTTGACAGAGAGCAGACAAAAACACGCACTGAAAACAATAAGCTGATTTATTGGGCTATCTTACGGTGGTGCGATTCAACCTTAAGCAAACTCGTTTTTTAAAATCTTTGGAACTCTAAATCTTACCGAAAACTTTAAATTCCATACATAAAAGCAAGGATAGCCGGTAACTGCACAAATAGCACATAAAACCATAGTCTTTTTAAATACCAAAAAATAGTGTGATTTTTTCTGGGTGGTGTTAAAAACACCTGAATGAAAAACACGAACTTAGTTATCAGCAAATAAGACAACAATTTTTGAAAAAAAAATGACTAGACAAACAAAAAAATCATTAAAATAAGCGATCAAAACTTGCAAACTTTTTTGCAAAATTTTTTTGAATTTTTGATTTTCAATGGTTGGAAAAAAAGATTGATTGCGAAAGTTGTTTATTGTACCGCATTCACCAAAAAACACCCCACTGACAAAATATCTTCCAAAACCAAGCAAAAAGATGCAGATAGTTTAATTAAGGTTCAAAAAAAATTGAACGAAAAATAACACTTTTTATTGCTAGCTACATTATCATTGACAGTTTTGACATTTGTATCTTTACCGCATCCATTGTTGAAAAAGAAAACAATTTGAACATAGCCGGCAGGATTTGAAATTTTTCTGAGCATTTAATTGAACTATCAAAGAAAAACTATTTCACGTTGAAGCTTTTTGAACTTCAGGAAATTTTAATTATTGGCACTTTATCTGAAAGTTGTTCCATTGAGAGAAAACTGGATCAATAAGAAGTTAGTTTTTTTCTTCTTTTTTAGCAATTTGAACGTCAAACCGCGAAAAATCAAAACGACAGTCAACAAAACATTTTCCCGCAAAACTGAGCGTGACTTTTTTCCTGACTCAATAGCTAAAAAATGGCAGTTCAAAACCCCAGAAAAAGTACTCAACCACGCGTCACGATTGTCTGAAAATACTGAAAACAGGATGGGCCAAACAAACGAGGATATCACTCATGTGAACAAAAACGCCAAGGATAGCCAACTGCTGCGCAAGTAACACAGAACGTTCCAACCACATTAAAAAAACGTCTTTTTTGTTCCGACTATTTGAAAAATGTGGCGGAACTTTGTATTCGGTTGTGGTTTAGTTTTTTTGTCTTCCAAAATTAATCATCGGAATGGTTCGCGTGATGCAGGCTTAGATTAACTTATTTATGCTTAATTTAAGCCTTGAAAACTTAAGATTTTTTGAGTAAAGTTTATTTTTGGAGTTTTTAGCGCCAATTCGGGAATCAACAGTTTCAAAATTCAAAAACTTTCCGCAAAAGTTTTAGAAAATTTTTTTGAAACTTTTTTACGATCTTTTTTTCGTTTTACTATTCACTTTTCTACAAAAACTGTTTTCCAATTTGGCTGTTTAACGTTGACTGTCGAATTTGGCTGTTTTACGACTGTCGAAGACTAATGTTCGGAACATTCTGTTCTACTTGCACAGTAACGGCTATCCTTGTTTAAAACACAGAATCGAGGCTGCGCTTTGCAAACACTTGCGAGAATACGACCAAAAAGCAGCTCTATTAAGTGAAAAAAGAAAGTAGAAATAAGCCTCGAACTAGCAAAAATTCGGCTTCATGTAGGATTCGAATCTGCGACATACTGCAATCAAGAAATTTTGAGTCTTACGCTCTATCCACTCAGCCACGCAAGCTTAACAACCCACAAACACTAGTCACCCATAAAGCAGCTACATATGCTAATAATTTGCCAATGCGATTGAGCAAGTGGCACCAAAAACGAATAGACTCAATTTTGCAAGTAATAATTTGGAATATAACAAACTGAAGGGATCCACACTAACTTTCAATGTAACAAATCTGAAAGCATAAAGCCATATTATGTATAAATTAATCTCAATATATCTTGCAAATTTTTAAAATGCATAATTTATACAATTTTTTGAAATGCATAATTTATACATAATGTGGCTTTATGCTTTGCTAGCTATATTGAGTCAGAAAATTTCTGAATTCGAGTTTTCATTATTGTTGTTGTTTGGAACCAATCACTTCTTTCGGCTCGTTTGATAAATTAAATATACATCAACTGTGTTAACTTAATACTATTCGAATGTCAAAGCCCATGCTAAGAAAAAGCTGTAAAGGTGCCCCAAAATGGAACCAATATTTGCGACTTAGCTTAAAAAAAAGAAGGTTCTTACTAATACACTAGCTTCGCAAGTGTAATTAGAGTTGTTTTATGCGTGATGTGACGAGAGAACTATATTCACGCGTGAAACGTTCGTGAAATAGCTATAGATGACAACAGTTGTCTTCAAAAATGAAAAACAAACATAAAAATTTCTATATGAGTAATATATAATTTCTACAAAAAACTTTCTACAGTCGTCTAGATAATCGAACAAAGGACATTAGTGCTTTGAAATGATAAAATATACGAAAAATTTTAATATCAAACAATCTCTAAATACAAAACGGTCTGGATACAATTAAATCGATCTAGCACTCAATATGATTGAACATCTGATAACTAAAAATATTTATGTACATAAATTTAGGTTCTTTCGAAAAGGAATGCGTTTTCTTTGAACACGTCCGTTATCGTTCGTCTTTGCTGCTCCAATTCGGGAGATAAGCCCCAGAAATTTTCTCCTTCGAAGTAGTCTACCATTCTGAAACCCATGCGTCCGAGGGCAGTGCACACATAGTGTAGTGGAATGAAATGCGGAGGTCCTTTGTTCATGCTATGCTCGTATAGTGCAGACAAGTATCTGAGAAATAATCTATGATATCTATATTTAAAAAGACAAATTTTTCTTTCAAACGCGGTTGATTTTGCATTCGCGAAAGCGAAAGAAGAGCCATATAATTTCTTCAAAGAAATTTTTACACATTTGACATAAATGGTTACCACCTGTAAAAATTACAGTTAAGACCATTCTAGTTAGTTAGTTAAGATCATTTATCCACGAGGGATAGGACCAACATACGAGCTGTACAGCCCATCACGGCGAACCGCTGTTGTGCCCCTGCTTAAGAACTACATGCAATTTTTTTGGTTATTTTTCTCAGAGTTATTTTTCTCATAGTTCAAAAGAAATGGCGTAGATATGTTCAGAGCAGGGTTGGCAAATTTTAAAACGGAATTTTAAAAACGTTTAAAACAATGCCATTATTGCTGTGTTTTAAAACACCGCGACAAAAGCACTTCTTTGCATTAGCCCCCGGTCCTGCTCAGTGCAAGACCAACCGTGATGGAGAGAGATGCCATCCATTTCGCCGCAGCCGGTCCCACCTTGAGGAGGCGGATGACTCTGGGACCCCTGCAACCGTGACCGAACTGGGACTCGAACACATAACCCTCGTGTTGAAAGACATGTGCCTAACCCACTCGGCCACGGCTGCTCAAGACCACCTTTTAACAAGTCAGCCGCTTTAAAATTGTTTATTTTTGCCGGCAGATGTAAAGTTTGCAGCTAATGTTTTGCAACCGATGTTCGGGGGTCAAAAATTGAACCAATCTGCTATGAAAAAAAAAACGTGGAGTATATTTTAAAAAAATTGCCCCAAAGCTCGAAATGAACCTGTTTCATTATTCAGCGGGTACAAATTTTCTTGCAGAAAAACTGTTTTAAAACGTTTGAAATGTTGAAAACAGAGGATTTAAAACTGTTTTGAAACAGTTTTCTTAGAAGAAAATTTGTACCAGCTGAATAATGAAACAGGTTCGTTTCGGGCTTTGGGGCAATTTTCAAAACATACACCACGTTTTTTTCAGAGGACCTCCCACTTCATTACACACTACACTATGTGTGCACTGCCCTCGGACGCATGGGTTTCGCAACACTTGCGATGCAAAAAAACTTATTGTGCTAGAAAATGAAGAAAATAAAAAAAAACAAAGTCAAAAAAATTCTGAAAAGTTATGTTGAAAACAACTTGAAATAACTTGACAAAAGTTGATAAATTACAGCTACAAAAACTTCATATTTGCATCACATGAAGTTTAAAATAGCCCTTAAAAAATTACGAGCGGCAACAAAGTTTGGGTCGACACCTATTGAGCCGAAAACAAAACTGTTGTCATAAAAAATTTCATTAAATTTGAAAGTTTTCACGACCCATTCGAACTGAAAAACATAATGCCATATATATATATATATATATATATATATATATATATATATATATATATATATATATATATATATATATATCTTGCCCTCGAAATTACGCAAAATAAGTTGACTAAGTAGATATAACATAAAGTGACAGTGTTTGAACCTTCAAAAAAAGAAAAAATCTCAAAATCAGACATGGTAAATTTACAAACTTGTCAAGTTTCAGTTATAGTAAGAACTGGTTAAATTGAGAAAAACCCATGCTTTAAAAAGTAATTAAATAAGAACCCTACCAGATAAAAAAAATTGGCGGATTTTTTAAAAAGATAAGTACAACCTGAAATGGGCTTGAACTAATTACTAGCTAAGTGATAGTACTTTCATTTGAATTTTCAAGAAATTGAGTATGTCAGATGAAAGATCCTCTAGAAGTGACGATCCTGTAGACAAAGTTTACGGGAAAAAGCCTAGTACCCGATAACAACACCCTTGCTTATCGCAAGGGTGAAAATACGATG
>NC_087066.1:60545988-60731689 GCF_963678635.1 Symsagittifera roscoffensis
AGCAGGACTAATGAGGTATTTGGGGGAGAACTCGAACAAGTCTCCACAGTATATCTTCATAGTGACGACCAAGTTCCCAATATAGGTCAAAAAGAACGTCGCAAATTTGCAGTTCAACTGAGCCCTTAATCCTTATTCGAACATCTAGAAACCGGCACTAAATTATTTCAAAGGTTGCCTGCCAAGCTATTTTCCCGAAACTATTATTTTTATTATTATTATTTGTATTGTTATTATGGATTTAGTGTCAAAAACATAAGGGTTATCCCCCTTTTAGTTCATTTATCAAAAATTTAGCAAAAGGATGACTGAAAAACAGTAGTGGAAATTGTGCGGATTCTATATAAGGTTCCGGCGTAATGTTGATCTCAAATTTTATAATTTAACATTTTTTTCAATGTTTAGCAACAAGGATTACAGAAATTTACATAGTCACATAACATCCTTTCTTCTGTTTTTTTTTTAAGTTTAGATTGGAAACTTGGTGCCTGAATTGTGTTCTGCGTGTTTGTGAACACTTTTCGAAGCCTGCGATTGGTTGTTCTTTCAGGTCCAGATTTTGCTCTTTGGATAGCAGCTTAATTGCTTTCTCGTTGCCTTCTAAGCCTAAAACACTAGCATAATACATTTGCCCTTCTGAAGCCATCTACTATTCTTTTTTGTTAGTTACTTTTGTTTAGCTGGTTTAGAACATTAATACACAGGTAAAGGGGACACCTTACGAGCTGTTCAGCTACTAACAGAAACGAAACACAATTGTCCGCCTGCTTAAGAAAAACTTGTACTTTTTTGTTTATTTTCTAGTAATTTTAGAAGCACATCATGATTGAATCAAATCATTGAACTCATTATATAACCAAGCCTGCACCAACTTATACCATCTCAGTAAGAATCTTCTCAAATCTGAAGTAGCATCTAACATGTAATGAAACATGATGTATTCTTCTGTATTTTACGCAGACATTTCACTTCATTCACTATGGAGATAAAACTGGCGAGATAACCATGCGATCTGGTTTTAGTGCATCAAAATAGGGACTGAGAACTTAATATACCATTGCGCGCAAACAGACAAAAACAGTCTCAAAATTGTCAGATGGCAAATCCCTTGCAGCAGTAGTTAGCACGCAGCTTCACTTTCAACCTTGACACTAGCAATGATTATAAAAAACATGAAATTATTCAAAAATGGCATAGTGCTGATTTAAATTATCGGACAAAACTAATGAAAGTTGAAATATACAACGCGTTTTTCTCATACTGGCTTGATTTTAGGAAAAAAATAATAAAGCAAACTTTGCTTAGAAGTTTGGCATACTTAATTAGGTGCAATTTATTTTTGGCTTTTCGTCAATGAAAATTTAAGCAAAAGCCATTTGTTCAATTACAGACAAAACTATATTTCAGTGAGCCTCTTACGTAGATCAACAAAATTTAACAGGGGTATAATTCACAACTTTGTATATATAAATTTATTTTCGTTTGATGGCCAAAAAATTTCATTTTTACTATATAAAATACCCATTTAAAAAGTTTGCGCCCCTTTTGGAGATTACACAATTCTTTAATTTTGTTGACCTACATAAAAGGTTCACTGAGATGGGGTTTGGATTGACTTAAAAGCCGAAAATAATCGTTTTTTGGATAAAATTTTGGGGCTCGAATTTCGAAAAACAAATTGCACTATATTAACTGTTTGAAATCTAAGCAAGATTTGTCTCCAACATTTTTTGTCTAATTTCAAAACAGTTTGAGAAAAACGCGTTTTAGATTTCAAGTTTTCTTTTCATTTTGATCGGATATTTTAAATCAGCGTTGTATTTATAAATACTGAATGTGACATCACTTCATTGGTTTTTTGCAACCCAAAATGAAAAAGCCAAAATAGAAAGCGTATAATGTAAAAGTTGATATTAGCCAAGTGACATCGCCAAAAATACTACTCAATTTCAGCAAAATGATCTTCATCGCCATTCCAAACCACTTACTTCTAAACCGCCCAAATAGTTTGAAGCATTCATGAAATATCCAACTTTTCATACAGGTACATTAGAGAAGATCTCGGAGCATAGACATTAAAGCAAAATCCGTAAAGAGAGTTCAGAATGTACCAAAGTATTTTTTGTTTAAAATTTCAGATCCGATTATGAGACACTTGCTACAGCCTGTGTAATGAATGATTACTTAAATTTTGGAAATAAAAACTGTTCATCACTAATAACTTATTAAGTTTCGTGAACTCGGGCTTCAAGGTGAAGCTGAAAAGGTCTTCATCATATATGTTGCAAGAAACATTTTCAAGGCGAGCTAAAAAAAAATTGGGCAAAAATCGAGAAAAAAAAGACGCATCCAGAAGAAAAATATTTCATGATCTCAATCTGAGCGTATAATATAGAAGTTAGTTATTCAAGTTTCTAGGAAGTTGCGAAGAAAATTTATAGCAAAATCTGTTGAGCGAAAATTCTTCAAGTTTCTAAGAAGCTGTGGAAAAAATAATAGCAAAATTTCAATAAACCTCTTAGCATATAACTTAAAAACAGTAAAAGAACTTCCGCCAACAAAACAAAACTAAAGAGCAAAACAGCAAAACAAAAAAGTAAAAAGTCAATCAGAAAATTTTGAACCCAGCAGCCACAAAACCATTTCAAATACCATAAGCGAAAATGAGCAAGTATAGCTGGTTGGTGTGCATGTAAGCTGATAGTTCTGACAACAGTAGATTTCGCAAAATTTTTTTAAAAAAAATAATCGAACACAAAAATAGCCTAACAAGCGGCCATGACAATAATTTTAAACAGTTTGATCTGAAAAGAACGCAAAAATTGGAAGCACGTGAAATTGAACACAAGGCGAAGCGCAGCTTTTCACTACTCGCGAGAAAAACATAAATGATAAGCTTTAAAAAATGGACTGCAAAAACTGCGAAATTTTCATGTTTATCAATAAATTCAGTACCCTTCTCTAGCGCTCTTTGATTCATAAAAGTTCATTTAACAAACCCGAACCAGGCGAAGGTAAATCACAAAAACTTTCAAAGAAAATTGCAATTATAGAAATTAAAAACTATTTGAAATGCAATTTTGTGTCACTTCAAATTTTACGCTATTTCTGAAATGCGGCAGATTTCTTTTACAATTTTAGAAGCCAACTCAAACTGGGAGTAAATTTGCACCCATACAAACACTCTAAATTGAGTTAGTGTCTCCATGACAAAGGCATAGTAATTAAGCAGATGCTTTCGATGAAAAAATATCTAATAAGGTACAGGAGACCACAAAAACTGCAAGTTTCAGAAAAAATTGAATAAGATTTTTGAAATTAAATTTCCCATATACATATATGCACAAAACTCTCAGATTAAATTTACTTTATATTATGATAATTTATTTCAATAATTAGGATTATTGGTGGGAAAACGTATTAGATTTGATAAATTTATCTTCGTCTTTTATCTTGGTTTCATGTGAAAATTTCAGTCATTGCTCAGAGGCCTCTAAATTTATTGTCACACAGCTTTCAAACTCAAATTTTAAACGTCGCCCAACCCCCCCCCCCCCCTAAGCCCCGCACTCGCATAAAAACGTTACTGTATTTATTATCACCCTTCCAAATTATGCAAAACGAAAATTTAGACAAATTTTTGATAATTCAAAACCGATTTTCAATTTCAGACAAAATTATTTATATCAGACAAAAAATCCAGTCTGTGGAAAATAAGCCGGTAACAAAATTGAGCAAACGTAACATAGACACAACACTTAAGTTTTTCCGAAAAAAAATCAAAGAGATCTTCGAAAGAAACTGCAATAAGATTTGTATATAGCACCTGTAAATAGCACGCAAGCAATTACAAAAAACGCAATTAATTACGAAAAATTTTTTTTTAGAGATATTCAGTCTTCTTTTTTGAAATGATCGAAAAACACATTTAAATATGCTTCAAATCAGTTAAACAGATCATTCAAATAAATTAATATAAAATATAGTGTTAATCAACGAAGCTAACAGCGAAGAATAATCATTCTCTCTGATAGATATTAAAATCAGAAAAAATCATACTAACTATTCATGATACTGAGAATTTTTTTTTCTAACTCGCAATTCATTAAATTCATTCTTGCCCGCATAGCCGTGGTGTGAACAAAACTACTTAACCTATAATTGTAGCTCCGAGGTCGTGGAAGAACTTTATTTCCAGTGCTTTTCCACACAGTGGGATGAAAATAGCGGCAGTCTTGTCTTCGGGTATGATTTCAGACTGAAACTTCAGAATGAACGGATTCAATTCCTGCCGGTGAAAAGCCGGAGAGTCTGATTCTTCCCACATTCCATTCCAGCGTTCCAAATTGGACATTACTGTTCTCGAAACGCACTTTATTGACAAACGGGACAAACTTCATTGGATTTACAAAACTATGATCCAACATTTTTGTAGAGCAGATGAAAGATTATAGTGAGATACTTTAACTTTCTTATCGCAACTTTCGTTGCTCTCATAATGCACTGAAAAAACTTATTCTCCCCCTGAAATGGCGGTAAAGAAGTGTTTATCACAAATTCAGATTCAAAGCAATCAAGAATTGATGTCCAAGAAACCAGAGGGACTTAGATCCCAAAACCTCGATTGTATTGACATGGGATTAACAACACACTCGACTTCAAAAATGTTATGAATACGGTAAAAACTCAACAATTGGTAGGCTCTTTCTTTCCCATGTGAATAAACCCAAAACGTGCACAACCGCTGATCTCATTCTATGTATGAAGTTTTTTACACAGCGCAGATGTTCTTTAAGCTTAAAATTGAGATGATCCAATCCATTATAAACCGCGCATTAGATTTTCAAAAAAGAGCCTGAAAATCAATTGCGTTTGTAAATAGGCAATCATATTGTTTTTTTTTTCAGCTTGACTTCGAAATGATGTTCATTTGTTTTGACTTCACACTACCCGAACAGCCTACTAATCCAAAGGTGAACTTCATTTCAGTCTCGGGTCCAATTTACATCAAAACACTCTAATGTGCAAAGACAACAGAAGAAAAGAGTAAATTTGAAATTCATCCTGGGAGACCAGATCTATCGAGAATGCTTTAAAAGCTTTCAAGCACACGTCGGCTTTATAATTCGAAATTAGCATACTCTTTGTTCCATTCCACAGAAAGCACTGAATTGAAAATAAAAGATCAACTAATTCTTTTTAAATCGATCAACATTATTTCATCTGAACTTAAATATTAAATAAAGTGCTGATTTAATCGATTTTTCCAGTGTTTTGATTTTCTTTGCTTTAATCGTTTTTTTTTTTTCAGGGAACAGTTTATTCGTCCTGGGTGCTCTAATTAACGTTTTTCTTTTAAAATTAATAAGACTAGTGTAATAGTAGTCTGATTACTTTCAATCGATTAACGTTTAACAAAAACACCTATTTTGCTAAAACTTCGACCATACAGGAGATTTTTTCTTCTAGGGTGTTTTGAGCAATAATCAAAAACTTTGCTCAAAAGACAAATTTTAGAAAATAGAATCACCTTAAAACAAATATTTTGTGCTAAAGTCCTCTTTTTCGAGAAAAAAAATCAGAATTCGAAATACAAAGAACGGATTCAGTCGATTTCAACTTAAGATGAGAGCGTACAGCCAAAAGCCATGAGATTTGGGTATAACAGAAGTAACCAGATTTGGGTATAAAAAGCGAAGCCCTGAATGTTCAGACTGCCTTTTAAGGTCTATAGAGCAGAGTTCGCTTTGAAAAACTGCATTGAAAAAAAAATCGAATCAAGATGAGTAATTTCGATCAATTATAGACAATCATCAGGCTGAAATGAAGCAAAAATTCAAGCGTACAAACCTATGTACCTCGTAAAATACAAAATTATGAACAAATAACAAAACAAATAGCGAAAAAACGAAACGCAACATACACACGATGTTAAAAAGATCCTCAAACGACATATATAGAAACGAGACTGCTCGTACCAGGTCAAAGCCCTGAATGTTCTGACTGCATTTTACGGTCTATAGAGGGGTAATAACATTAAAAAAATAAATGTAACAAAAGATTTTTTTTTTAATTTGAGGTTTTTGTAAAAATCATCCCCCCATACGCCATATAAAAAACAAAGTGATAGACTTCGCTTCTAGTAACAAATCAATTATGGCAAATAAGCTTCCTTCATCCAATTTGGAACATTTTCTAAGACGGATAAAATCTCCTCTTACGCGTTAATAGCGCGAATTATTTCGCGCGTTAATTGTCCCAAATTGGCAAAAATGGCAACTTTTTAACCGACATAACTTCACGAAACATGATCACAGGTGAAATATCTTTTCAAAATTAAGCTCAGGACAACAATACTTTTTGAATGATATTTAAAAAATCCGTCCAAAAGGGCTAGTTAAAAAGTCAAAAATTTGTCTGAAAAAAAAACACCGAGCACAATAATCCGTTACTTTCGTTACAAAAAAAAACGGAACAAATTTCACTCCTAAGTAACGTAAGAATTATGACAAATAGCTTGCTACAACCAAATTTGAACGAATTCTAAGACGCATTAAATCTCCGCTTACGACGTTATAGCGCAAAATATATCGCGTTAATTGTGCCAAACTGGCCATCTTTAAACTCCATAAATTTTTGAAAAACAATCACAAGTAAAAAATCCTTTTAGATTTGAGCGCAAGACAGCAATACCTTTCGGATGATAACAATTTTTTTGACAAAATTGGCTTGTTAAAAATGCGAAGTTTGTCTGGAGGAAAAGACACCCCACCCCGCACACAAATCGAAAGTAGGAGCAATAAATTAGCTATTGTGTAGTCGTATACTGCGAATAACTAATAGAATTATTTCGCATGATCTGCCTGTTAACATATAAACACGTTCAATACTAGAGGGGGCCCACAGCGAAGCTTCAAAAATTAGCTAACAACAGCTGAAGTTACGTAAAGTAAACTTTTTCAGTCGATTGAAATGATATTGATCGATTGGAAACTAGCAACACACTAATTTAAAAACTCGTTAGTCTTATGAACACTTATGAGCCTTCTTTTAAGCAGTTTCCCCGTTTTACATAGTTGATACAAAAACCAAATAAATCTTAGCAGAATACGCAGAACATGCAAACACTGTAATAAATGAAAAAACAAATTTCGATAAAATTTTTTTAGTGATATGATATAATAAGTGGTAATTTTGAGTATAGTGCATGCATTACACAGAGACAAAGTTGCACTTCGCATAAAAAAGCAAAATATGACCGATAACGCTACTGGTAAAAACTGAATGAGTAAAACTTTGAGTCTGCAAAAGTTCTTAAGTGACGCACGCCAATTATGAGCCTACATAATTGCTAAGTGACGCAAGCTAACTATGACGCATTAGCAGTACCAGTCAATTTGAAAAAAAAAGAAATTTACCAATTAACATGCCTCAATTTATAGAGCGGACGCATTTTAACTAGTATACGAAAGATTCATTAAAAACATCCGACCCTGCCCAGGTTCGAACCCTCTCACTTTGCTGCTGGTCTCTACCTCTACGCTACAGATCCATGATACCTTAAAGCTAAAGTGCTTTTTGTAATATATTAGTATTTGTTAATATCCTTAGCATTGGCTGTACCTAATAGCTGGTTATTAATCAAAATGAACACATTTTGTCGCAAAAATATTTGCGTCGCAACAATATTTGTGACTTAGATTGGAAAAGAAGAGAGTTCATACTATAACACAAGCTTTGCTTGTGAAAACAATGAAAACTTTAAAACATAATATACTAATTTCATTTTCAATCACTTGTACATGCTTCTAAGATAGTTTTTGTGAATACATTTCTCTGCCAGATAAAAAATTATTCAAAAATTCAAGTTTTACACTTCTTTTGCCAAAAATTTTGGCTTTTGAAATAAATTAAAAACACTGTTCGAAGATCAACAAAGAACTCTCCAGCTATTTAACTTGAACCTGCCACCTATTGTAATATGTTTTTTACAGCATCCATTTGTAGCAAATTTTCTTCATTTTCTTCGAAGCGAATCAAGAAGTTTCAACACTAGTTGATAGTAATTTCAGGCATACAAAGGTATAAAATACAAAACAGATTGGGTTTGACATCGCTAAAACTCAGACAGCTTCTCTCGACAGAAAATTGAGAAATATTTTTGGAATCACTGCTGAAAGGCGCTTTTACATGATATCACACTAGAATTTTAACCGGAAAAATCATGATTGCACACTAGAAAACAGTTTTCATACTAGCTTAAATGGCGAAAATGAAATCGACCCTAAAATATAGTTCGTTCAAATCATAAAAATATCTGGTCAAAATTCATCAGACCAACAACTTTTACCAACAAACTAATATAAGCTTTAAAATATTTATTTTTGAAAAAATCTTGAGCAAATTCGAAATCAAATCTCTGTTTAATGTTATAACTGGAAGTTTCAGTTGTCATAAAATTTTGTAAATCGTAATTTTGCGTACAACATAAATGATGAAGTTAAAAATGTAAACTGGTTACTTTCTATTTGCACACTAGTAGTTTACGAGACTAACACTGATTCATGCTCATAATGCCACTATTCACGAATGTATTCGCTGTGAAGCGAGAGTTCGCTACTTCCCAACGATAATTTCGAACTCAGATATACGAATAATTACCAGTAATGAATAGTAGCTTTTAGAGCACTAGCAAAATATCACAGTTTACGAATATTCAGAAGTTACGAATTCGAGTTGTCGTCCAACCCACGATGGAACTCAAATCACCGATTTCTCAATTGGAATACGCACACCGCCACATTTATTACCGCCATTTTCATGAACTATTTAAGCCGAGTTTTTGCGTTCACAAAATTAGCGAAAAAAAAAGAGTTTCAGGAAGGTTCAACAATGCGTTGCTTGAGCCTTGTGAAAAATATATGGGAAAACTCTTGCTGAAAAATATAAGCATTCTGCATAGATTCCCAAAAAATTGGATGATATTTCTTGTAAAAAAACGTACCCTACAGCAGATAATGTCCAAATACGTAAAATAAAACTTGGGGCTTTTTTTTAATTTCCCCCACCTGCGAAGTGAAAATTTCTTTCACATTGTCGCATTGTTACTAGAAAAGACTTAAATTGGCATAAAAACTAATTATGACGTCACAAACATTTTTGATTCACAAACTCACATACCTTCTAAAACCACTTGTTGCCCAATAAAATTGACATATTGCTGAAATAATTGCAAAATAATGTTCAACAAATTGCAATACACGCCTTCTCTCTACATTTAATCGAAAATCCGTTCTAAAAATCTCCAGAAACGTTTAAATCAGCACTCACTGCCGGGTCAATGACGTTTTGTAGCATTACCATTCAGTTAACAAAATGAACAATTAATTTACTGAAGGAAAAAATCATCAGGTAAGTGAGCCTAATATTAGTTTGACCATTTCAGTTCTTACACAAAGCTCACATAGCAGCATGAAAATCTAAATGTGCCACGACCTCATCAAAGTGATTACTGGTTTCAAATCATAAGAACTTCTTCAACTGTTCTTTTTGATCCGATCACTTTTGTCATCGGGTGTTTTAGTTTTTTTTCTATTTTCCACGCAAAATCAGGTACAAATAATCCACAGGTACAGGACGGATATTCAAAATGCTAACATGCTCATAATATGTCTATTGCAAAATTTGCAACAGACGGGACCAAAAGACGTGTCCAAGAAATGAGTCTAAGAAAAAAGTAAAATTATGGGAAAAAACTCTAGTACCCGGTTGTAATTCACTTGCTTTCGAAGTGTAACAAATTTTTGATCGACAAAAACACATGATCAAAGCACTAAGTTTACATCCATTGTGACTGCTTTGAAAAATATGAAATAATTCAGGTCTATTTTCGAATCAACTCAAAATAGTTCAAAATTTCATCACTGAAAAATTCAGCTTATTATAACTTAAAAAAACAGACTTGAACTATTACCATAACAAAAAATAACATTTTTCAAGCATTCCATTCAAATATCGAAACTTTGAATCCATTCGTGTTGAAGTTTCCAGGCGCTCGAGAGATGTCACTTAGAATTAACTCAAATATATTTGAAAGCATACTCAAATATATTTGGGGCGGATCTAGGATTTTCTCGGGGGGGGGGGGGGGGGGGGCGTATTTTCGTCGACCTTTTTTTAGGTCGCCGCCAAATTGACTTTCCGAGCTCTCCTAAAGCAGTAAAAAGAGGCTGTTTTGCCCATAATTTCTGCGCCGCAGGCAAACTTTTGAAAAAACAGGACACTTTTTTGGGCACTTTTTGAAAAAATTTGACCAAAAAAAATTGCGTTCTTTTTTGGCGGGCGCTCCCCCTAAAAGTTAGTATATATGGGCGCCAAAGGCGCGATTAGAAAAATTTTAGGGTCAGTCTGCCAAAAATGGATTTCTTAAAAAGTACCAAAGCGGGGACCCTTTGGGTCGTCAGGGGGTCGAACCCCTGAGGGGGGGGGGGGGGGGGGGGGGCGGACGCCCGCCCCCCTAAATCCGCCCCTGTTTGAAAGCTTTATAAAGTTCGCGAAAATAATTGAAGGCTATTAGAGCTTTCACACATTATCATACTTGAAGACTTTCAGATTCTCATTTGGAGCTAACAGAAAAACTTCAAGCGCGATATCGAGCAACTCAGCTTGGAAACATTTCAAGTAAAAAGCAAGTTGAAACGGAGCTTTGAAAAAACTTGCTTGTTTTCTTTGCTTGAATTATGTTGCTAAGAGTTAACTATTTTAAGCAAGCTCATAAAGCTATTTTGAGGTAGCATTCAACTATTTAAAAATGTTTCCACAGCTTGAATTGGTTCGCATAAAGTTGAAAATTAAAAACATACCAGCGTGAATAACGCAAAAGTAGCTCAGAAAAAGTGCCACAAAGAAAAAAAAACAAAGGCAAAAGTAGCTCAAAAAAGTGACACAAGGAAAAAAACATAAGAAGTAAGCCTTGAAATATGAAACTTCTGCACTAAGCGGGAATCAACCACCAATAACGAAGCTCCTGTTCAGATGTAGTACCGGTGTAGTTTCTTCGTAATGATTGCATTGAGAGAGCGTTTAAACAGTGTTCGATCTTCAGTGTACCTTAGTAAGCGAAAGACTGAGAAAAGCGAAGTCGCAAATGCTAAATAACAGGGTAAGTCGCCGGGTCTTCGCATCTGCACCATTGACAATACTTAAACACTAATCACCAAGCTCCTTTCTTTTCTGAAATTCTTTTGATGGAAGTCATTTCAAAGGTCTTTTCAAGTTTTCATGTTTAAACTGCAGTAAAGATGTCAGCGTGAGCGGGTGAACAAAACTTGACTGATTGTTACATACAAATATCCGTGTGAAAAATTTTTGAACTGTTTTATTTTGTAATTTCACGAGAGGGTGGGAAACTGGAAAAGAGCCCCCACCAATATAGCAGAGATAACAGATGCCTCTAAGTTGCCAATGCTATGCAACAAGTGCCACCAGATGAGCGTTTTACTTCAGAGCTGGGTTAGAAAAAAATGCACAGTATAATATTACACTACACTTGCAAGCTCCAGTAAAGCTTCAAAAATAAAAGTTCAACGCATAAAAAGAGCCAACAGAAATAAAGTGAGCTAATAAAAAGTAAGATAAGATTTGAATAAGTAATACTTTTACTAGGTGTCGGATGCGAACCAGGAACTCGAGATTTGGAGTCTCACGTCCTTCCCTCTCAACCACGGACACTTAAAAATCGGCAAAAACTAGCCATAAAAAAGCAGAGACCGATGATATGATAGTTCCAAGGCTACAGATGGTTTTTTTTACAGAAAACGCCACCAATTGAACACTTTTATTTGCGAGTTTCATTAAAACAGTTGTTGCGAAACGTATAAAAAAACGGTTCAAAAGATATGGAAAAAGAGTCATACATAAAAATCGGCACATTAGGTCAGTAAAACAAAAAAAACGTCTGTTTCATTCAAATTTGTCATCCGCAGTGGGTCGAATCCCTGAGTGGCTGAGGGGGGGGGCGTCCCCCTCCCCCTAAATCCGCTACTACATCCACTTAATCTCACGACTTTAAGTATTGTGAACAGATTTGTTCTCCAAACTTTACTTCGTCACATCAGGCATATAGCCATTATAACTCATACACGAACTATGAAAACATAAATTTTAAAAAACGAGGGGGAGAGAAGGAAAGTGGAAAAGAGTTCGCACTTGCACTATGACGAATTTCCTATTGCAAAAAAAACAATAGTAAGACAAAAAAAATGAACCTGATGGATTCTTTTGTTTATGCGATCTGTTCCCACAATGGTTTTTACTCGTAAATAACAATTCTTCAATGTTTTGAAATCAGTCTCTGTGAACAGCTTAAATGAATGGTATTTTGACAATACTAGTTTATCTGACTGACTCAAGATGCGTGTCTGACTGACTCATGATGCGTTTTTTCAGGCACTTTAAACGCCTGAATCTTGCCAAGTAACACTGCCGATTAGTAACGGGTTTACATACTCAGTTCATTTTCGGTTCGTTTATTATTCGGCTGGTCTGTCCACACTGGGTGCAATTACACCTCGCTTAATCAAGCTCCCCTATCAACCTAACGCACATACAAAGCTTTTTGGAACTGAAACTTCAGCTCAGTAAAGTTTAATTTAGCTCAATTCAAGCTAATACTTTATGAGCATTTAAACGGCATAACTATTGAGACATTGACTCAAAACAACTGCTATGAAATTGAGTAACAGATTTATGGCATTGGTTCGCGAATACCTATGACAGCTGGTGAACAAGCATGTTTGATCTTATTTTGAATTCTTTCGGGTATTTTTCTCTTTTATGTTTTTCGCAATTTTAGGATATTTTGATCATTTTACTTGGGTCTAATTGTCTAACTTGCTCAAAACGGGAAGAAAGGCTTTATTAAGCAATCTATTTCTTATTTAGGATCTTTTAACAAAAAAATATATTTTTTTCTGATCAAATGGTCGTCTACAACAAAATTGACACTTGAATATTTTCCAGAGCTGATATTTGGTTCGGTTCCTAAATTTTGTTCTTCATAAACCATACTTACAATTTAAAGCATGATAAATAGAAACCATTCAAGCGCAACATATGTTGTGAGGAGCCACAACAAATGTCCATCTACTTTATCCATATTTTGTTCAAGCTTCCATGCAAAGTAAATATGCACTTTACTCTGATAGCAATTTTATTTCTGCCATGAGTAATAAATCAGATGCAAGGGATTCGATTTTCGGTGTCAGCTGCTTCATATCTCGAGAAAGGAGATAAATAAGTTATGCAACCGATTCCGTATCTTATATTGGTAATAAATCTACTCGCTGCTAGGAGTTCAAACGGAGGCAAAGTCAAAGTTATCAATCAGGTAGCAATTATTGACACTGTTATGCTGAAATTATTGACCCTTAGAAAAAGTTTATCAAGAATAGCCGGTTGCTGTGTTTAAAAAACTAAACATAGCTAATTAACAGTTTAGCCAATTAAAAGAAAAAAAACATGCACTTAAAGCTCTTTGAATTTTCAGAACAATTTATGATTGACATTTTTTTGATAAAAAAATAACCCAATTTGAGAAAACTGGATCAACAAGAAAATTTTTCGCTGGGAAATCTGAACAATAAAATCCTCTTTCGAAACTAGAAGTCGATCACAATAGGCGAATTTTTAGAAGGCGATCATAATCGGCAAATTTTTCGCTGGGAAATCTGAGCAATAAAATCCTCTTTCGAAACTAGAAATCCATCACATTTTTCGTGACTTTTACACATTTGTTGTCGATAGCGGAGCCTTAACTACGTTCATCGAATCTTCATATAAAATTTAAAGTAAATAAAGACAGCTGGTTGCTGTGCAAGTCGCGCAGAATATTCCGACCATATTCATTAAAAAACTGCCAAAAAAGGTTTTCTTCTTTGAAACTTAAGTCACTTTTTTTAGAGTGGTGTGATCAGAGAATTATACATACTCGTTGGAAGTTTGTGAACTAGACATTATCGAAAACTGTTTTCTTTGATAAGTTTTGATCAAACAAAAAACTAAGAAAATCTTTAAAATTAACTAAAAAATAGTTCTAGTTTATTTTTTTTAAATTTCGAGCAAGTAAAGCAAAAATTTTTTGGTCATTTTATGTTGTTCGAATCACGATTAAAAAGGCTTTTATATGATATATCACACGACGCTTTCCAATAATTATTTGGCTACCTGATTTTTCGTGAAAGACAAAAATTAAAACACACCCAAAACAAAAATTCCTCCTCATTTTCAATGGTCGGAACAACTAACTCAAATTAACTAAAAGATCAATCCGAGCTCTCCTAAAGCAGTAAAAAGAGGCTGTTTTGCCCATAATTTCTGCGCCGCAGGCAAACTTTTGAAAAAACAGGACACTTTTTTGGGCACTTTTTGAAAAAATTTGACTAAAAAAAATTGCGTTCTTTTTTGGCGGGCGCTCCCCCTAAAAGTTAGTATATATGGGCGCCAAAGGCGCGATTAGAAAAATTTTAGGGTCAGTCTGCCAAAAATGGATTTCTTAAAAAGTACCAAAGCGGGGACCCTTTGGGTCGTCAGGGGGTCGAACCCCTGAGGGGGGGGGGGCGGACGCCCGCCCCCCTAAATCCGCCCCTGTTTGAAAGCTTTATAAAGTTCGCGAAAATAATTGAAGGCTATTAGAGCTTTCACACATTATCATACTTGAAGACTTTCAGATTCTCATTTGGAGCTAACAGAAAAACTTCAAGCGCGATATCGAGCAACTCAGCTTGGAAACATTTCAAGTAAAAAGCAAGTTGAAACGGAGCTTTGAAAAAACTTGCTTGTTTTCTTTGCTTGAATTATGTTGCTAAGAGTTAACTATTTTAAGCAAGCTCATAAAACTATTTTGAGGTAGCATTCAACTATTTAAAAATGTTTCCACAGCTTGAATTGGTTCGCATAAAGTTGAAAATTAAAAACATACCAGCGTGAATAACGCAAAAGTAGCTCAGAAAAAGTGCCACAAAGAAAAAAAAACAAAGGCAAAAGTAGCTCAAAAAAGTGACACAAGGAAAAAAACATAAGAAGTAAGCCTTGAAATATGAAACTTCTGCACTAAGCGGGAATCAACCACCAATAACGAAGCTCCTGTTCAGATGTAGTACCGGTGTAGTTTCTTCGTAATGATTGCATTGAGAGAGCGTTTAAACAGTGTTCGATCTTCAGTGTACCTTAGTAAGCGAAAGACTGAGAAAAGCGAAGTCGCAAATGCTAAATAACAGGGTAAGTCGCCGGGTCTTCGCATCTGCACCATTGACAATACTTAAACACTAATCACCAAGCTCCTTTCTTTTCTGAAATTCTTTTGATGGAAGTCATTTCAAAGGTCTTTTCAAGTTTTCATGTTTAAACTGCAGTAAAGATGTCAGCGTGAGCGGGTGAACAAAACTTGACTGATTGTTACATACAAATATCCGTGTGAAAAATTTTTGAACTGTTTTATTTTGTAATTTCACGAGAGGGTGGGAAACTGGAAAAGAGCCCCCACCAATATAGCAGAGATAACAGATGCCTCTAAGTTGCCAATGCTATGCAACAAGTGCCACCAGATGAGCGTTTTACTTCAGAGCTGGGTTAGAAAAAAATGCACAGTATAATATTACACTACACTTGCAAGCTCCAGTAAAGCTTCAAAAATAAAAGTTCAACGCATAAAAAGAGCCAACAGAAATAAAGTGAGCTAATAAAAAGTAAGATAAGATTTGAATAAGTAATACTTTTACTAGGTGTCGGATGCGAACCAGGAACTCGAGATTTGGAGTCTCACGTCCTTCCCTCTCAACCACGGACACTTAAAAATCGGCAAAAACTAGCCATAAAAAAGCAGAGACCGATGATATGATAGTTCCAAGGCTACAGATGGTTTTTTTTACAGAAAACGCCACCAATTGAACACTTTTATTTGCGAGTTTCATTAAAACAGTTGTTGCGAAACGTATAAAAAAACGGTTCAAAAGATATGGAAAAAGAGTCATACATAAAAATCGGCACATTAGGTCAGTAAAACAAAAAAAACGTCTGTTTCATTCAAATTTGTCATCCGCAGTGGGTCGAATCCCTGAGTGGCTGAGGGGGGGGGGGGGGGGGGGGGGCGTCCCCCTCCCCCTAAATCCGCTACTACATCCACTTAATCTCACGACTTTAAGTATTGTGAACAGATTTGTTCTCCAAACTTTACTTCGTCACATCAGGCATATAGCCATTATAACTCATACACGAACTATGAAAACATAAATTTTAAAAAACGAGGGGGAGAGAAGGAAAGTGGAAAAGAGTTCGCACTTGCACTATGACGAATTTCCTATTGCAAAAAAAACAATAGTAAGACAAAAAAAATGAACCTGATGGATTCTTTTGTTTATGCGATCTGTTCCCACAATGGTTTTTACTCGTAAATAACAATTCTTCAATGTTTTGAAATCAGTCTCTGTGAACAGCTTAAATGAATGGTATTTTGACAATACTAGTTTATCTGACTGACTCAAGATGCGTGTCTGACTGACTCATGATGCGTTTTTTCAGGCACTTTAAACGCCTGAATCTTGCCAAGTAACACTGCCGATTAGTAACGGGTTTACATACTCAGTTCATTTTCGGTTCGTTTATTATTCGGCTGGTCTGTCCACACTGGGTGCAATTACACCTCGCTTAATCAAGCTCCCCTATCAACCTAACGCACATACAAAGCTTTTTGGAACTGAAACTTCAGCTCAGTAAAGTTTAATTTAGCTCAATTCAAGCTAATACTTTATGAGCATTTAAACGGCATAACTATTGAGACATTGACTCAAAACAACTGCTATGAAATTGAGTAACAGATTTATGGCATTGGTTCGCGAATACCTATGACAGCTGGTGAACAAGCATGTTTGATCTTATTTTGAATTCTTTCGGGTATTTTTCTCTTTTATGTTTTTCGCAATTTTAGGATATTTTGATCATTTTACTTGGGTCTAATTGTCTAACTTGCTCAAAACGGGAAGAAAGGCTTTATTAAGCAATCTATTTCTTATTTAGGATCTTTTAACAAAAAAATATATTTTTTTCTGATCAAATGGTCGTCTACAACAAAATTGACACTTGAATATTTTCCAGAGCTGATATTTGGTTCGGTTCCTAAATTTTGTTCTTCATAAACCATACTTACAATTTAAAGCATGATAAATAGAAACCATTCAAGCGCAACATATGTTGTGAGGAGCCACAACAAATGTCCATCTACTTTATCCATATTTTGTTCAAGCTTCCATGCAAAGTAAATATGCACTTTACTCTGATAGCAATTTTATTTCTGCCATGAGTAATAAATCAGATGCAAGGGATTCGATTTTCGGTGTCAGCTGCTTCATATCTCGAGAAAGGAGATAAATAAGTTATGCAACCGATTCCGTATCTTATATTGGTAATAAATCTACTCGCTGCTAGGAGTTCAAACGGAGGCAAAGTCAAAGTTATCAATCAGGTAGCAATTATTGACACTGTTATGCTGAAATTATTGACCCTTAGAAAAAGTTTATCAAGAATAGCCGGTTGCTGTGTTTAAAAAACTAAACATAGCTAATTAACAGTTTAGCCAATTAAAAGAAAAAAAACATGCCCTTAAAGCTCTTTGAATCAGAACAATTTATGATTGACATTTTTTTGATAAAAAAATAACCCAATTTGAGAAAACTGGATCAACAAGAAAATTTTTCGCTGGGAAATCTGAACAATAAAATCCTCTTTCGAAACTAGAAGTCGATCACAATAGGCGAATTTTTAGAAGGCGATCATAATCGGCAAATTTTTCGCTGGGAAATCTGAGCAATAAAATCCTCTTTCGAAACTAGAAATCCATCACATTTTTCGTGACTTTTACACATTTGTTGTCGATAGCGGAGCCTTAACTACGTTCATCGAATCTTCATATAAAATTTAAAGTAAATAAAGACAGCTGGTTGCTGTGCAAGTCGCGCAGAATATTCCGACCATATTCATTAAAAAACTGCCAAAAAAGGTTTTCTTCTTTGAAACTTAAGTCACTTTTTTTAGAGTGGTGTGATCAGAGAATTATACATACTCGTTGGAAGTTTGTGAACTAGACATTATCGAAAACTGTTTTCTTTGATAAGTTTTGATCAAACAAAAAACTAAGAAAATCTTTAAAATTAACTAAAAAATAGTTCTAGTTTAATTTTTTTAAATTTCGAGCAAGTAAAGCAAAAATTTTTTGGTCATTTTATGTTGTTCGAATCACGATTAAAAAGGCTTTTATATGATATATCACACGACGCTTTCCAATAATTATTTGGCTACCTGATTTTTCGTGAAAGACAAAAATTAAAACACACCCAAAACAAAAATTCCTCCTCATTTTCAATGGTCGGAACAACTAACTCAAATTAACTAAAAGATCAATCCGCTCTTCACCACTTGCTCAGCGCTACACTTTTTTCAGACTTGAATAACAAAAACTGACTGTTAATAAAACCTTTATTCATTAAACCCATTCGGACGATTGCCCAATTCCTATACATAAACATCAATACGTCTAATGTTTCATTGAACATAAGATAACTTACTATCATTCATGAAGCACAAATAAATTTTCATAAAATAAAAACTGCTCACTGGTATGATTTGATGAGGGAGAAAAGTTAGCTTTTGCTCCGTTTTCCCAATGTTCTTGGAATAATTGCATGAACCATTTTCTTTGAAGATGGTTACGCACGGGAATATTTTCCCCAGATATGGAGTAGAAACACCGATGCAATGAACACCAAACTCATTACCAGTACAGGTACTGGTCCAACTTTGATTCCGGGCGAATCTTCCGTGTAGAATTTCCACATGTTAGTATTACCAGCATTTCCACGGCTGCTTCTGGCTGATGTTGCACCCGACCCAGCACCCTTTCGTTGACGAGCACCAGAAGCTCCAGCTCCGCCTGCTTTAGTTACCATACTGATGTCTTAAAAATGAATCAGAGTCCAAGAGTCGCCTAACAACTAGAGTATTTTAGCGAGAAAAAAAATTGTGCCATTCAACCAGAATGCCTTTCGCTTTTATTTGAAATAGAGTGCACGATACTAGGCTAGGTCTTTTACCAGACCGGCCTTTTACCGACCAAAATTTAACCAATCAGAACGCTTTATTTTATTCAGAACGCTTTATTTTAGTTAAATAAGAACACAAAACAGATGAATATATTATTTTGGAAATACAACAAAACAAAGGGTTTTAAGTCCTGAATAACTGTAAGTTTTAAAGAGTTCGATGACAAATTAGCTCTATTCCATCCCAATAATCGTACTCAGATATATTTCCCTCGCGATTCAAAAGTTTCAATCTCAAAATTCTCGGATCCAATTGTCGGAATTTTCTTTACATAACGGGCAATCACCTCTTACCGAATAACGCGAAATCATCTCTTCGCAATGGTGGCGTGTCACGGAGCCGAATACCCGAGAAAGAATTTCTTTCCCGGATAGCCGAAAAACAAATTCGTTCCCGGATAGCCGAAAAATAAATTCGTTCTCGGATAGTCGAAATTTTGGATCGACTCAACAATTACCCCCCCCCCCTCTAGCCCCTTACCCATTTGAGTATTTAAGCACGTTAATGCTTGTGCCAGTCGGTCATATTCGGAAGTTTGACCTTGAGAGAAGCAAAAAACACTTGATTTTGGAGTGAAATTTAATTTTTCAAAATTTCGAATGGAACCTGTCATGCACGATTTTCTAGCGATAACTGAAAATCAGAAAAGAGAAGTCAGAACGATCGAGTGACAATCGCGGGAAAGTTGCTAGAAAAATCAGTGGGAAATTGCTATTCGCAATTTCAGTAGCAATAATAATCGAGAGTAGAGCTGTCCCATCTGAAACAGAGACGAGCGCATTCCCACGAACTGGATTGTTGTGACTGGAGTACTATTATTAACTGGACCAGAGTAAACCTTCGGTGGAAAGGTGGACAGCTAGAGTGTCCCAATGGTTCACGAGAACTTACAGTCTAGAGTAAAAACTTGTTCTTGTTATTGAAACTGACTAACATTAAACTCATTTTAGTTACTTTATTGATTCTTGAGTTGCTTACCGACTTATTTACTTCCTGGTTCTTGAGCGTGCTACAATGTGAGTACTAATTTAATTTTCTAGAGTGTGTTTTATAATTGTTATGTTGAGGTAAGGCGAGTTTTAGGTTGATCCATCTGAAATGGATCAAAGTTCCACTGTCTAATAAAAAGTAACTTAACGGATTGTTCCAACCCGGTTTTTAACGGCGTTCATGTATTTTGGGTATCTAGAGACCTGAGTATGGGGACGTTATTAATTCTAGAGTGGGGGGATATTTTAGTAGTAGCCTTTAAGCTGTAACGGGTCGTAGTCTCATGTCACAAGCGAACCGAATTGGCTCCGACTGATTTGAGGTACAAAAACACAAGAGATAGTGTCCCTGACTCTTGAGCCAATGGTTATAGGGCCTATTTTTCTTAAGCCTCATGTGTGACTGCGGTAGACGAATGTTACATAGTGTTTTTATGGCGCTCCTGGGTGTTTACGACATCAAGACTACGGAGTCGAACCCACTTGAGACAGCTTCGGGCTGAATGCCCATTCTAGAGTACCGGCGGTACGGTTCGACAGGAACGTGCAAACCTTCCGGTTGTACCGTGATAGCTTTTTAAGAAAACTCAAGAAAACTTCCTGGTATGCTCTCCGAACGAGGCTTAGCTAACCGAGTAAAGGGGGGCAACTAGGGGGACAAAAACACGAGCAAAAAGACAAAAAGCGAAACAAAAACCATAAAACGAAAAAAGACAGTGACTTTGACACCAGATTAGTTGGATCAAACCTTTATATTAATTAAATAGTATACCCATACTGTTTTACAAGTTCGATCGTTTCGATCAACCTAGTAATTTAATCCAGTAACCTTAATAAAGTGCCCGAGTGTGGGGCGTTGTCAAGGGTTTTCAGATTGCTTGGAACTTAGCTGGACAACAAGGAGACTTGACTGGAAGAGGTGACCAGCCGAGTGGGAAGGTTGTTCAGGAGCACTTGATCTGAACCAATAGGAGACTCGACTGGACTAGGTGACCGGCCGAGTGGGAAACTGGTTCAGGAAAACTTGAGCTGTAGGAGACTGAACCAATAGGAGACTGAGCTGGAACAGGTGATCAGTCGAGTGGGAAAGCAGCCAAGAAGGATTTGACAGTTCTCGAGTTCTCAAGTTGGGCAGAACGGGTATCGTTACAATTCACATTACATTATAGGAAATAAGTGTAAAATTGGATAAGCGATATCCCCCGGTTTTGAGAAACGTTTTTACTTGAGCAGGCCTGGAGACAGGTCTACGGTTTTCTCTTGAGAGGTTTAGCACCCGGCGCTTAAGGTAATTTTAGGTTTAAGAAGGGGGGCTAAAAAGGGGGGAGGTTAGAAGGGGGGCTGGTTAAGTTAGAGGTTGGCGGTAGTAAATTGTAAAAAGGGGGGAAATTAGAGTAACTAATTAGTCGACATCGTTGATTTAGTTACATTAGTCATTTACACGCGTTGGTCATAGGAAGCGGATATCCAAAATTGGAATTAGGTTAAGGTAGGTACCCTGGTCGGATCGGTAGGGGGGAACGGACATAGACAGTTTTTGTGATACCCCATAAGATCGCTAGCAGGGGGGAAGGAAACGCGTGGCAATTAGGTACCAGACATTTTTTTCGATAGAAGGTAGACATTCGTCACCTTTGAATTTTAGGTGGGCTCATCTTTCTGTTTTTATTACTTTTTCTTGCTTTTGTTGCATTTTGGTGAGGATTTGTGTTAAAATTTTGTACGAACAGGTGATCACAAGATACCTGCGCACAGGTTTTGGTCTCAAGTTACTTGGAATATTGAAATAGAGGTAGCCAAAAAGAGAAATAAGAAAAAGGGGGGTCAGCATTTGGCTTTTAAGAGAGGATTTTGGGAAAATTTTACTAGAGCTTGAGTGGTGGTACAAGGTACAGTGAATCAAGAAGTCCCCATAACGAAGAGGAACGAAGTCCCACCACCCAGACACTTGTCAACAGTCTTGGGACAGTGCCAAAGAAGTCTTAGGACAGAGCAGTCTGGGGACAGTCTTGGGACAGTAGTCTTGGGACACTAGCCTGGGGACAGTAGTATTGGACAAGAGTCTTGGGACACTGCCGGAAAGTACTGGGACGGTACCGAACAAGTCTTGGGACAGGAGAAAAAAGCCTGGGACGGCACAAAGAAGAGTAGGGACGGCAATTGGAAGTCTTGGGACAGTATAAAAATCGAAGTAAAATTACAAGAAGTGTTTTAAGACAGAATTAAGATAGAACAAGACTAATTGGAACCAGGTACAAATAAGGAAAGTTTCTCGAAAAATTAATAAAGAGAACTGAAACAAGGTTTTCACCACGTTGTATATTTTTATTAAGAATTTTTTTTTCTCGAAAGATTTTATTCTTAGAATAGGATTGTGTATATAGTAAAATTGTAAATAAGAGCAATTGTAAATAGAAATAATGAGGCGGAGCAGGGTACCGGTAGCTGAAAAAAGACCTACCGAAGCAAAGTATAATTCGTCGCTACGCAAAACAACATCAATGGGCCCAGAGATAACAAAGAAGAACTTTTCAGTTAACATGGTCAGCACAAGGAGTGCAGCGGAGAACAGGGCAAAAGAGGGCACGGAAGGGGAACGAGTGGAACCCACCATCGAGATTGATCTAGAGACACCCGATCAAAGTGTGGATGAAACAAGGAACATGGCGACGGAGTCAACTCCGATGCCCAATGCCGAAGAACCAAATCCGAAACCCATAGAGTTCTCACCCATAGACAATGCGGAAGATGCAATAGGCAACACCGAAGAAACGGTGAAAGAAGACTCTCAAGTAAAAAAGACATCTTTTACGGAAAAATTGGCAATGATGGTCGGAATAAAAACGAAAGAAAACGTGACTGAAGAACCAAAAGCTGAAAGAGCACGAACATTTGGGACAGTGAGCACGAAGACGACAGAAGCCAACCCAAGAGAGGAACGAGCTAAAGCGGAGGCTACGGCCAAAGAGAGACCGACGGCTGACCATGAAGAGGCTACCATTGAGCTGGGTGACTTGATGGCGAAACTGAATCAAATTGACAAAAAACTAAAGCACAGTGAAGAGGACAGAGAGGTGATAAGAAAAGAATTAAGATACAACAAGCACGAGTATCTGGATAGTTATTTTAACCTGGCTAAGGCAACAGATGAGAGACTCAAGGAGATGTCAGATAAGGTAGAAACCACCAATGAAGAACGAGATAAGAACATCAAAAAAGACATGCAACAGTTGAAAAACCGATATGATGATGTCAACAGCCAATTAGGCAGCCTGGAAAAGAGAATGGACACAATGAGCAAGAATCAGGCCGAAAGTTCATGTGCAATACAGACGAAATTGGATGCAATCTTGAGAAATTCTACCTCACAAGAAAGACCGGCAGCGGATCGCACGCAAGGCACCAGAGTTGACTTCGTGGAACCACAAAGGGGCAAACGGCAATCGACACCGTTGCCCTTAACCCGGGATACGGTGAGCATAGCACCAACAGCTGCTAAAACAATCATGAAGAATGGAAAGTCAAGCACAACGACTGGCCCGGGGGACTCAACAGCTAACACCAACGCAGGTCCGGATGCTATGACATGGGCAAGCACTTGGGAGATGATGAACAGGACTCTAGAGGCCTTCGCCACGAGGAACACTGACTCGAGCGATAGGAGGGACGGAAAATCAAGATAAACTTTCAAGAAGCCAAAGGAATTCAAAGACGACTCCGATGGATGCATCGACACTTGGGTGGAAGTGATGAGATTACACCTAGAGCAAGACAACTTAAATGATGAAAGACAAGCATGCACGGCCATACTTAGCAACTTAGAAGGCACGGCATTGAAATGCGTGGTCGCAAAGAAGGAAGAAGAACGCGACACCGCGGACAAGATCTTCGAGATATTACTGAATCGATTCGGGTCAGGAATGAAGGGTCACCAAGCGATGATGCGATTTGAAAAGAGAAGGCAGAGGGACGACGAATCAATAGATCGGTTCCTAGATGACCTCGAGAGCTTGAGAAGAAGGAGTGACCCAGAGGAGTCGACAAACAGAAGAAACTTCAGCATTACCTCGAAGTTCATTGATGGGGTAAAAAGTGATGACTTAAGGACAATGTTAGCTACATACTACACATTGTCGAAAGACAGCGCACCAACCCCAGAAGAAATGAGACAGAAATCAAGGGAATACATGCTGATGAAGCCCAAGAAATACTCATATTCGGAAAACAGGAACACACAGGGGGGAACCCAACCCCAGAGGTCATCATGGTACAAACCTAGAGATGATATGGACAAGCGCAGATCATGCGCGAACTGCGGGTCAGCGGACCACCACGTGGCTGACTGCACAACATACAAACAAGGCATGAAGAGCCTAGGATACGCACCGGATGAGGAGGACATGAGCCAGATGGAGGAACACGAGTACTACAATGGCTTAATCATCAAGATAGGCGCTAGATGCTTCTTCTGTAACCAGGAGGGGCACTTCAGAATGGATTCTCCCTTGTTCTGGGAAGCGGTCAAGGACCAGAGTCACCCCAAACATAAGTTGGCATTAGCGGCGGTGCAGAATCAGCGGAACAGGCAAAACGAATTTGAATCGAGGAACTTAGGAACAACAAGCACGGAATTGCCAACGAAGACAGTGAAAGCTGTAACACACGTTAATGGTGCGATAGAATCCGCGGCAGGGAATTCTCTGGTTATAAATTATGAGAAAGCGGCGACGGAAGCAATTGCCAAAGTGAAACAGGATCTGGCTGCGAAAGAAATAGAGCAACGACTAAAGCTGGAGATAGAAAGACAGAATTTTAACGAAGCATTAACCGGATCGAAACAAATACCAGAGGCTGTACCAGGCTCAACAAAGACCGGGAATTGCAATACTGTGAAAATGGTGTTAGGTAAACCTTTTGGCATATCGAAAATCGGGGCAAGGATAATGTCGATAATCACAGTGGGCGGCCACGAGGTAACCAGAAACTTGAGCGAGCCGAGCGACCAGACGATAATGCACATTGACGTGTATGCAGACTATTTGAGTGGTATAAGCCCACAAACGACTTCTAGAGCACTGAGAGCACTACTCATGAGAGGGGGCAGCAAGTCGGTACGTGTTGATAGCAGATATACTGAAGCTTACGGTCCACACGAGGTGATGCTAAATATAGATGGGATTAACATCTATACCAAGACGATGATAACATGTGACGAAGACCTAATTGGACAAATCTACGTAGGGAAAGAAGAATTGAAAGTGAGATCGATTGGACACTGCGCCATGCTTGAGGAAGATGCAATGCACATCGGGACGGAGGCAGATGTGACAGGGCACGTGCTGGATATAAGTGGCAAAAAGACTCAGTTGCGTGGGTTGCTTGACACGGGAGCAGTCTTGAGCGTTATACCAATCGAAACTTGGGAGAAGATGGGCTTTGACAAAGGTGACTTGATAGACTCGAGAATACGGCTGTCAGCTGCAAACAAAGGGGCCCTACGGGTGCTGGGCAGGACGCCGATAATAGCCCTCAATTTGGGGGAACGTAACCTGTGGATGAGCTTTATCGTGGTAGAAAACCTAGATGAATCTGACCAATTCATTTTGGGCAGAGACTTCATCAGGAATTTCGACGTAACGATTGATTTAAATAACGCAATGTTCAGGATACGGAACCCGGATAGGAGGTACGCAATCAAACCGGTAAATTTAATAATGGCAAATGAAAACAAAGCACCGGTATTCTTGAGTAGGAGGGTGAGGCTAAAAGCTAATGAAGCGGCAATCGTAAGTTTGAGGATGAAAAATTACAATGAACTAAGTGACAACAAGCAAGTGTGCATAGTTCCGAATCCTAATAGTCAAAGTGCTGCTGTTTTAGGAAGATCATTTTCGATAACGAAGAGCGGCCTCTGCGTCAGTGTCTTGTTGAATACCCTTGATATACCGATCACGATACAGAGAGGGAGGAAAATGGGATATGCTTTACCGGTTAAAACTCGATATGAAACAATTGAGAACTCAAAACAAAATGAAGTTGTTGATTGTCCCAATCACAGGGACAAAATTTGTATCTTGAGACGATTGCAGAAAATAAAAGATTCTTCAGGTCTTATTAAATCACTTAAGTCAGAAACGGATGATGGTCTTTCGAGCTGTTCGAACTTTCCAGAACGACCCACACTAGATGAAATGCAAAATGAAAAACCGGTCCTGCCGGAGATTGAACATTTGAGGGGCAAACTGAAAGATGAACAGCTCGAAGCCATCAAGGACGTACTAGAGCGGAACGAGGAAGTTTTTTCGAGGCATAAGGCGGATATCGGCTGTTGTAATTTCGTTGAGTATGAAATAGAACTTGAGGAAAACGCGGTACCACACAGGGAGGGGGCGAGGCGCATGACCCCACACAAATCGGACGCGTGTAGAAAAGAGATCGAGACGTTACTAGAGTATGACATGATAGAACCATCCAAGTCACCGTGGGCGTGTGGAGTAGTGATGGCCAAAAAGAAAGGCGACCAGTTGAGGTTTTGTTGTGACTTTCGATACCTGAACTCCGTCACGGTGAAGGATGCCTATCCCATACCTAGGATTGATGAGAGCCTCTCGAAGTTAGGTGATGCAAAATTTTTTACGACTCTTGATTTAGGCTCGGCCTTTTGGCAAGTACCACTAAGGAAGCAGGACAGGGACAAGACAGGGTTTGCCTGCGAGTTGGGTCTGTTTCAATGGAAACGGATGCCGTTTGGACTTTGCAATGCCACAGCCACGTTTCAGCGGTTGATGGCACACGCGCTGATAGGCGTAACGAAGAAGTATGGCAACCTGGTAATGTGCTACGTGGATGACGTGGTAATAGCGACGCCAACACTGGAAGACCACATTGAGAGACTAGACGAAGTGTTTGCATGCATGAAGAGGTCGGGGCTAAAGTGTAAACCATCAAAGTGCGAGATACTCAAGGACTCAATAAAATACTTGGGCAGGATGGTAGACAAGCACGGCATCAGACCTGATACGGACGCCGTGGAAGCAGTCCTGACCTGGAAATCACCGAAGACAGAGCACCAGTTGATGAGCTTCCTGGGTTTCGCTAACTATTATAGAGAGTTCATCAAAGGCTATGCAGACAAGGTATACCCGATGCAACAATTAATGAGACACAAGGGCAAGAAGTTCACGTGGAACAACGCAGCAGAAGAGTCATTCCAGAGGATAAAGAAAGAGCTATGTGAGGCACCAGTACTGGGTATGCCGACTGAGAAAGGGATGTACGTGCTGGACACGGATGCGTCGGTGGTCGCGATTTCTGGGATTCTCCACCAAGAACAAGAATGGAATGGGAAGACAGTCTTGAGACCAATAGCGTACGGGAGCAAAGTCCTGAGTGACACGGAAATGAAGTACGGAGCACCGAAAGCTGAGATGTTCGCGGTGGTTACCTTTGTCGAGAAATACAGGGCATACCTGGGCAGTGAGCCATTCAAGTTGCGAGTCGACAACAGAGCACTGAGCTGGCTGAAAACGTACTCAATGGACCAAAGTTACATTGGGAGGTGGATAGTTCGCCTGGACGGATACAACATGATAATTGAGCATAGAACGCGAGATAAACATCAGAATGCCGACAGCTTGAGTAAGAAGACGGAGTTCTATGAGAGACAAGAGCAAAGAGAAGCAGACAGACCTGAAATCAAAGATGGCTTCTCATTCATGGACAAGGAAACGTACGACAGTCTTCCACTCACGAGATGGCTGGACAAGTCAGGCAAACCGATAGAAGATCATCGTGAATTGCCTAAAGAGCCTCCAGAGAAGACCATCTTGAGGAAGAGCAAGAGGATTCCGATTGAGATTATACTCAAGTCGAAGATCGTGAAGGAGACGCTCAAGGCAAAAGGCTATGATCTTAACCAGGTGGAAGCAGGAACTGCACAGATAGATGATGACTTAATGAGGTTGCTCGAGAAACTATCAGATGATAAGCCAGTGATCCAGGAGAAGGGTAAAGAGAAACCGGAATTCACTATACTTCGGAGAAAAGAGACAGTGAACGATACTGACTCATCAAGAGGAAGCGTCACTGACAGCAAAGATGTCGTGCGGTCACTAGTTGACAAAATCCCCGAAGACATTCTGGAGCAGACCAAGGTTAGGAAAAAGAAAGTGACGTTCAAGGAAGATACTGAACACCTGGGACTAGGTCAAGAGTCCGGGGAGTGTTCCAGGTTCACGGAAGAAGGAACCGGAGAAGGAAAATTGTCCGGGGAGCGTGAAGGATGGGATGAAGACTCAGATGAGAGCAGCGAAAACCAAGACAGTCTGTGCATGATACTGGCGGAAGAGAAGACAAGGCACCACGACAGGGAGTTACAGACGGATCCATCTTCAGGAACATACAACATGGACATACAGGAGATGCGAGGTGGTGAGGAACTTGAGAAAATTGCGGTCGCAAGGAAACCATTCAGGGAACTATCATGCAATTCAAACATCAGAACGAATCTGGTGCCAGAAGATGATATGAAAATCGTGAAAAGGATGATATGCGTGAAACTGAGTGATGACATCCACAACCCTGGGGAGATGAATGGACAAATCATGGCGCTAAAGGAGCATGTCAAGGCGAGATATAGGCTGTCAGACCTAATAAGAGCCCAGAAGAATGACAAAATGACAAGTAACCTCTCCAAATGGATCCAGTCGGGGGTCAAGGAGAAGGGGGAACTTGAGGAAGACAGCTACAAGATCTTGAGCCAGTTCTACAAAGAAAAGAAAGACTTACTTTATCACACAGCTGAGGGGGTGGTAGCGTGCAAGAGGAGAGATGAGGAAAAGATATTACACAAACACAATCTCATCATACTACCACAGTTGTACCAGACGGAGGTGCTTTTCAGATCACACGACCAGATGGGCCACCAGGGGATAGACAAAGTACAACAAAGGATACTTCACAGGTTTGATTGGCCAGGAATGAGAAAAGCTTGCGAGAGATGGGTGAATGCCTGCCTGGCATGTCTCCAGGTAAAAGACCCAAGGAAGATGAAGTTTCCACTCAAGTCCGTTGAGAGCTCGGAGTTCAATGAAGTGGTGCAGATAGACCATCAAAAAATCTGCATGACAGAGTCGGGATACAACCAGATACTGGTTATAATAGATCACTTCACAAAGTTGGCGGAAGCGGTTCCGTGCCAGACAGCCTCGGCCGAAGAGACATGTGATCATCTGATAACGCATTGGATATCGCGGTATGGTTGTCCAATGACTTTCCAGTCGGACAACGGCAAAGCTTTTGTGGGGGACTTGACAAAAGAATTGATGAAGAGATCGCACATTGCTCAAGCACACTCTACGACCTATCATCCGCAGACCAATGGGTTGGTAGAGAGACAAAACAGGACACTGGTCAACATGTAAAGGGTGTACTGCTCAAGATACATGACGGACTGGGACAAATACCTGCCACAGGTAGTAGGAGCCTACAACAGTACACAGCACTCAACTACGGGCATCAGTCCTTTCATGATGTTGACGGGCAGGGAGAGAGCAATGCCTCTGACATTCTTTTACCCGGAATACGAGGGGAAAAGGACGTCGCCTCAGGCATACGTGAAAGAAGCGATCAAAAGACAACAGGAGTTGAACGAGCTATGCAGGAGGAACACGGCGCAAGCGCAAATGAGGCAACGCAGGAAATACGACGAAAAAATATTAAGAGCAAAGCCATATGAAGTGGGCCAATATGTGTGGGTCTTCCAAAATGTAATACCGCCCAAGGGAACAAAGAAACTACTCAAGAAGTAGAGGGGACCATTCATGATTACAGAGGTTCATCAACAAGGACGGTTCTATCGCTTGAGTACTGGGCGAGCGGCACATTATGAAAATCTGAAGCCTCACGTCCCATCCCCAGAGGATTGGTGCATACCGAAGGACATGGAGGGTCTTGAGTACCTGGTGGTAGAGCCAGCGTGTGAAGTGAATGAGAAAGGCACTAGAGAGAAAAATGATGGTAATGAGAACTTGAGTTTGGACGACAATGAAAAGATAGGAGTGGAGTCTGATGCAGGATCATTTGTAGAAGAAGACTGGAACGACCCGGAGCAAGACGAGGTGCCGAAATGGATGGAACCGGATCGAACAACACCACCGGAAACCAGGACTGGCAATCGTAAACGCACAGGCATGAGGTACAACAGGTACGGGGATGACTTCTTGATCGATAAGATACAGCCAGACAAATTGGGCGAGGAATTACTGAAGGCAGGCGAACTGGAAGCAGGAGAGGAATGGCAGGTCATTGACGATGGTGGTCATTATCCGCAGGATGACTACTCGACGCCAGAATTAGAAACGGATCTCGAACAGAGTGAGATAGAGAGGAGGGAGAACACGAACTTGAGGATTCTAGAGTGGATGCGTGATGTCAAAGACGAGAGCCGCGAAGGACAAAGCATTCAGCAAGTCGATGTATCAGCAGCGAATTACATGAAGACAGAGGACCCTCTTTTCGGATGGACGGCAACAGACAGGCCACTGGACATTCCTCAGGACAATTCAGACCCGACAACATCGACGGGGACGTCGATAAATATTTTTGTCCGGGGAGTGGGGGTAGGACTTACCCACACCGAAAATTTGATGATAAAGAAGCTCAAGGAAGTGAGATAAACGAGCGAATTGGAACTGGAGGAAGAAGAGCCAGAGCCTACTATAGGTCGGAATTTCAAAACGAAATTCGAAATACCCAACGAATACTCGGAGAACATCATGATAACGGATAGCGACTTCATCCTGTCAAACAGGACCAGCACGATCTGCATCACGGCGGACATGAGTTTCAAATCAAGATTGGAAGCTGACTTCGAAAGAGAGTACCAGAGTTTCTGTTCAGACAGAGACCAGGACTGGGAGGGATGGCAGCGCTTCCACCGTCAGTGGCACAAGTCCCGGGCAAATATCTGTGCTTCCTAGTAACGAGGGTCAATGACAGGAACACAATCAATCCCGAACACGTGATATTGGCACTAACAAGATTACGAGACTTCATGATTGAAAGAGGGATAACAGAAGTCTCAATGCCGGTGTATGACCCAAACAGGGGCAAACTGAGCCCGAGGGAATTGTACGCTATTCTACATGTGGTCTTTGCAGAAACTGAGATAATGGTGTATCTTCATAAGAAGTACTACTTGAGCATCGCCTGAGTCGGGTACATGGGGGTATCGAGTCGGGTGTGAGGGAGGAGTCTTGAGTTAGGTACTGGGGTGCGGCGCAGGTAAAGGGATCTTAAGATATGATTGGCATGACAATTGAATTTTATAAAAGAGTTAACGGTGCTAAAACATAAAATGAATCTGCATGCTTTTAAGGAAATTCCAATTGAATTGTTGTGAGTGATATGAGAATGATAAGATTTTAACCATACTGGTAAAAGGGGGGTCCCTAGGTTAGGAACATGACATGTCAGGTTTCAATATGCTTTCTGTTTTCAGATCAAGTTTGAAAAACAAAGTTGAGAGTCCAACTATACTCAAGCGAGAAACAGAGAGAGAAACCTTGATCGAACTCGCGATAATCGGCACTTACAGCAAGTATTTGCAAGGGAACATTTCGAGAGAATTCTTGAGTTGGGTAATACTTGAGTCGGTAAGGTAATTCTTGAGCCGGTAAGGTAATTCTTGAGCTGGTTAACACATACCTGTATACATCCCGAAGTCACAGAGAATGGCAGACAGATTCTGGAAATCCATGCCCGCGGCCCTGAAGAAGCCTACTCTTGATGAGCTGTACAGACGCCTGAGGGACCTGGATTATACCCAAATAGACGAGAGAATGGCGATAATGCTGAATGCCATCCTCCAGTTGGAAGACCAGGGTGAATGCAGGGAGTCTGCGACGGAGGCTGTCTTGATGATCGGCTACACCACCGAGGGAATATCGAACCAAGAACAGACCAGATGGTTGTCTTGGAATGTGGATGGAGGAGTAAGGGGTTTTGACTTGGCAAGGAATCCTGGCCTGAATAACAATACCGAATATGGCGCAGGGGAATTCCCACTACCGACTAGGCCAACAGTAAGATCCACAAGCCAGAGCTCGAGTAGGGTGCCATCGATGTCACGAACGCAACAGACTACCGAGGCATATCCGGATCTAGGTGTTCTAAAGAAAGAGCTCGAGAAGACGCAGAAGGAAAGGAATAAGGCGAACCTCGATCGGGTTCAGGCAAAGCTGGATCGGGAGAAGGTTCAGCTGGAAAGGGACCAGGCGGTCAACGAGCGAGACCAGGCTCTGAGGTTGCTTGAGATGCAAAAAGCTGAACATCAACAGGAGTTAAGGGTGCGGGAGAACGCCGCAAATCGTGATCAACTGAGGTCGGAATTGGACAGAATAGAACAACGACAACGCGAGCTTGATGCACAGAAGGGAGCCAGGCCGAAGGAGCGAGTGGTCACCAGCTCGAGGCCAGAGTCACGTATGGAGGTGGATGAAGCCCCCAGAGCAAGAGCACGGTTCAACCTTGACCGCGAGGCCCGAGAACACATGAGTGAAGGGTTGGAAGTCTGGATACCGAATGACGCAACGTCTTCCTTGCGTAGCCTAGAGACGCAACCCATACGCCCACTGATGGATGTGGAGCTGCCGGGATACACCCCAACATCGACCTCGAGTGACAGTCAGGTGAGCGGCGGCTCATCGCGTCTGAAAGAACTGGGCGAGAGATTGCGACAAAAGAGTCGTGAGAGTTCGGCAAGACCGGAGCTTCCCCCGACGTGGAGGGAACAGCCGGTTAGGAGTGTCGTGACCTCGAGTTATAAGAAGAATACAGAGGGGAGGTACCACAGGCACAATCGGCTGGACTGGAGTGCGGAGCAGAAAGCTAGGAGAGACTGCTTTCATGATGCGGCCTGGGTGCAGTACTTGGCGCCATCCCGGGTACCAGAAGGTGCGGTTCACCTAATCGTAGGGGACAGCCTGGTGCGGGTGTTGACCCGGATCCGATCGCACTGGCAGACGGGAATCTTGAGTTTCGCTGGAGCTGCCACGCCACAGATGTTGGCAACGCTTGACATGCTGGGGATGACCAAAGTATACACGGTGACCCTGATGGTCGGGACCAACGATGTATCAAGGGGTGAAGCGAGGAAAATAACAAGGCTGCACGATAAGGTGAGCTGCCTTCTTGAGGAACTGAGGATTCAGATGGACCCCATCCTGTTGACGATATGTACTGTCCCCTACAACATGATGTTTGATCAGCACGCCTTGGAGATGAACGAGAAGGTGCGGAACCTAAACAAGGTGATAAGAGACATCCACCGGAAGAGTGTGCTCCCTGTCAGACTGTTGGACGTGGCAGAGCGCATGGAGAAAGAGGGATTCCCTGAAGACACCTCCAATGATGGAATCCATTTTGATAGACCAAGGGGAGCAGAGTGGCTAAACGACGTCTTCCAAGAACACATAAACGCGCTAGAGGCGGATCTGCTAGAGACAGCCCAATTCACATTAGGACCACCTCCGAACCCACCATTCCTTGCCTCAAGGGCCTTGTCTGGTCGCTTGGGACCGAGAGTTGACACTAGAGACAGTTCAAGGAGCAGCCAGACCAGATTGCAGAGTGCCACGCCAATGGAGTCTGAGGAGGTGACGTCATCAACACCTCCAAGCTCGGCGATATCCTCAGTGGTAGTGGCGGAGAGCAAACTGGAAAAGAAGTCTATGGAGACCGCTCGCTTGAGATATCCTGAGAAGGTGAAAGAACTGGATCTAGAGAGTTTGGAATGCAGGCGAGAATTGGCGGAAACCCTGGGGATCGAACGAGGTTCACACGAGGATTTGAATAGGCATCATTGCGTGGACTGGTTGAAAGCTCATGAGGCGCACTTCTCGAGAGCGAAGTTGATGGAGACCACAGACCTGACTGGAATTCCCACAAAAGCGATCATGGGACCCATTAACTACAGACCTCTCAAGCTGCTGGGGAGTCCTGGACTTATAGCAGAACCTCCCAAGCACCGAACTAGCATCGCCAGGATCAGGTTGGCAACCCCGGCACAGTTAAAGGTGGTAGACAAGCTACTCAATCCGGGAGGAACGGGATTGCCAGATGCCGCTTACGAAGGCTCGAAATTGGCGGAAGATCCCAGGTACGGGAAGCCCTGTGGGAGTACCCAGCTGGCCAAAACCCTGGCAGTTTATGATAGAGCAGATCCAGCTGCTGCGAGAGTAGTCATTGTGGCGGGATCAGACTTCGAAGGAACGTCTCCCAAGTTGTTCTGGCCGGAGACTTTGATATACTCTTTGCCAGGAGCTGAATTAAATCAGATGTTAACTCTGGTGGTGGCAATAAAGTCGGAGATGCCCTGTGAACCTGAGCTGCTATTGTTTGCAGGAATGAATGATCACCTGCACGCGATGGGACTTCTTGAGCAACTAAAGGGCGATGAAATTCCGACATCGAGGAAGATATGGGAAGCCATTCAAGCGTTGTTTGCGACGATGAATGAAGTGCAAGAGAATGTTGTCTCGAGATTCGGGTCCAAGACGAAGGTGGTGTTTGCCACATCCCCTGGATACGCGAATATGCCACCCGCCCTACAGTTCGTGTACGCGGTCTTGATCCTGATAGCAGAAGGGAATGAATGGCGGATTCTAATGGCGGCTCCCAATCGGGAGTTGGAGCCATCGAACCTGAGGCTTCGCAAGTCAGAATTGGCGGCGGCATGGGCGGACATATCTCATGCACTGAGGGGCTTTTATGGACTAGCCGACATCCTGATCGTATTAGACGAGGTGCTCTTGCTAGAGATATCGAACTTTGCCAGGCAACTCAAGTTCAGCCCAGTCATCGGGGACGATCACCCGGCGATAAGCAAATTAACGGCCAGCTTGTGGTTTCGGAGTATGGACGTGAAGATCACAAACTCCACCAGCAAGTCTAGAGGTCCCAGTAACGAGAGAAGAAATGTGGCCGAGACGGAAAAGCAATTAGAATCGATGAAATATCGTTTGACCCAAGAGAATGGCTGGTGGCCATTTTTGACACCAAGGCTGGAGAACGCCACGAACAAGACAAGGGAGGAAGCACCACCCCTCGTGAAACAAGTCTGGAGTTTTCTGGAGAAACAACTGGAGCTGGCCGAAACAAGAGACATGACGGTGGCTAAATTTGTCTCGGCCGCCAATGAAGTGACGATTGGAGGGTTCTGGAGAGAGCACGCCAAAGGCGAATTGAAGACTAGGAGGGATTACGAGATTCTCAAGTTCTTGAGTCCTTGCTGGGAGAAGGAATTCTTGGCAGGAATATTCGGTACCACGGCGACTATCTTTGGAGCCTTCGTGCAGGAGATACTGGGCATGCCCATCAGCCTGCTCTTGGCCCTGTATTTGGTCTACCCCAGATACTTGTTCAAGATGGGCCCAGCATACATGTTTAGTCGAGGAGTGGAGACACTTCGAGTTGATGGGTACCTGGCACTAGTACTCTTGACCCATGGGGAATTGGTGTCGTTTCATCGATTAATGGAATATGGAGAGCCTCTGTCTATGGGGAGAGTCCACACGAGCATTGAAACCAGCTCCTACAAGTGTGCCGCAGGGTTGAAGACGTTGCTAGTACAATACCTCATGATGCAAAATCGGCACATGACGGGTGAAGATGAGAATCCAACTTCGAGAGAAGAATGGAAGAAGACGAACAGAGGGATGCCTCTGCTGACGGACCTATGCCTGGCAATGAGGTCGGACCCAATGGGGATAATCCGGGGCCTAGAGGAGGTGGTGACCTGCATTTATGGTCCAGCAGTGACGTACGCGTTCCCAGACCCCCTGGTGACAACGTATCGTCTTATCAGTATACTGGATGGGACGGCGTTGAATTGGTGTCAGCAGGAGGTGCTCAGAGGGCGAATGAGCAACACGGTACTCTTTGGAAAGGTGAAAGATGCCGAGCTAATAGTGTACAACTTCAGGGGGCAAATGCAATGTAGAATGGCAGGCAAGCGAGAGGGTCCCATCGAAATGTATCCCAAATTCTGGAACTTGAACCCATTGACGGCAGACGGACGAGAAATCTTGAGAATTCCTGCCTGGAAGGAGTGCTTCGCATTGGTGAAGAGGGAGCTGGAGACCATAATGGAGAAAGAAATCCTCCCAGCCACCATGCCTGAGTTCCCAATAGTCAGGAGGATGACCTTAGGAATGAATAGTCCCTTGGTAGTTCCCTCCATAATGGCGAGGATGACGACGGAGGAAATGCAGAAGGGTTTCACTGATGGCTGGGACCACCTGTTCATCGGCTACACGGCGGCGGTCTACTTCCATACCAGCGAGACGAAGGTAAATTCGTGGACGACGCAAGCGAAAAAGAGTAGAGGTTCGCAGCCCCCAGGATATGAGGTGCGGAAGGTCTTGAGAACTCTAGAGAAGGAGGGACTTGAGAACATGTTACCCATATGGGATGATGGCAGGATGATCGTGATGGAGGGGCACGTCGCATTGGTGGACGACATGAAATTTGCCACGAGAAAATATAAGGCACCCTATGGCTTGGAACAGGTGGAAATAAGACAGGAGGGAACAGAACTAGTTGCAGCAGGTCAACTGCATGTAGCACTGACGGAATACAAAAAGCTGGATCCTACGACACCATCACCACTGTCAGTGGACACGCCTGGAGACAAGAGGAGTGGACCCGTCGAGGACCGATTTAAGAAAATTCTCGAGAGAAGGAGACATGAGTCAGAAGAAGAGATTATGGATGAAACTCTCAGTGAAGCCGGTGAAGACATGGAAGTGGGGAATACGGCTGAACCAGGGCCATCAGGGGAGGAGCTCACCACTCAAGAGCTGTTGAAAGACTTGAGCGAGGAGAATTGGGCAGATACGGCCACCCCACCCCTGAATCCGTCCCCCCGGAAGAATCTGGAATTGCCATTGGCAAGTGAAACCTTCAATATGGGGATGATACTCTTGAGCTCGGAGGAAAGGGAAAGGAACACTTTCGAAGGGAACAGGGACATATTCCTGGGATCCCTGAAGGACGATGCTTGGCAGGAGTTCTTGGAAGAATTCAATCAAGAAGTGGGCAGCGAGGCGACGCTGGACAAATTCAAGGAGGAACTGTGGGACACAGTCGTAAGATTTGGAGAACCGCTTCTGATAGGAACGGGCCTGGATGAGAAGGCGAGAAAAGAGCTACTGAGCAAGCTGGAAGAGCTGAGGAATTCACGATCGAAGACTAGAGAAGAAAAATGTGAGGACAGCTCTACTCGGAGACAAAAAACTGTAGATAAAATGGTTGATGATATAAAAAGGGATAAGGTTGGGACTAGTAATATGATTAAAAGTACTAATATCCTTAAGGCTCGAGCAGGGGGGAGGCAAGAGTTGGAAGGAGTGGATGGAGAGGTCGAATCAGTGATGGTAGCCACAACACCCTCAAGTAGAGATGTGAAGACTCGCAAGAGGAAGAGAGAAGTGGAAGGATTGGGTAGTCCTTCAGTGGATGCTGTTTCGGAAGGAAACTTGAGAGAGACGGCGCCCATGATTTTGGCTCGATGCAAGACGGCGGCATACAAGAGCAGCTCGGAGCTCAGAAGACCACTTGAAGTAGAGAGGGAAATAGAGGTTTCCACCAGTTCGACATCGGAGGAAGACTTCAAGCCTCAGAAGATAAACGTGAAGAGAGGTTCAACGAACGGACAGACATGGGAAGTAGATGTCGACAAAGAATGGATCTCGAAGGCACACCAGGCCACGGGCAAGCGAGTGACAAGTGATCCATTGGAGAGGAACAAGACGAGGAACACCTCCCGGACGTGGTGGGTGGCCCTTGAAACATTGAAAGAAATGGAGGACTGCTGGAAGAAGTTGGACAGTGGAGTAGCTCGCAAGCGACGCAATTGGGCCACCCAGCAAAAGGCCGAGGTTAATAAAATAGAAATGGCAACTCATCTGAAGAGGTCCTGGCAGAGTTTGTTGAAGGATCATTTTGAAGAAGCAATGAGGACACCCTCATCAGCACCACCATTAATGGCGAATCCCTTCGTTAGAACTGCAGGACAATTAATGTTCACCTGGAGTCTGGTGGGGATAGAGTTGGAAACGCTGACCTCGTATGACAGGCTGAAGTTGGGAAGCAAGAAGCTAGATGTGTATCAGGCACTGATGCAACACGTAGCCAGGGATAATTCAGGCTTGAGCCTAGCTAGAAGAAAGGACGCCACGTGTTTCTTGAGATGGATAATGTCAATGATGTCTGATAGCACCATCCTGGCATGCCAACAGAGAGCAAGCGTAAGCAAAACCATGGAAAAAAGAGTCTCAACGGTCATCTTGAACGTGGATCAGAGCACAGGAATAGAAAAGGAAGAGGGTTCCAGACTATCCCTAGAGAACCATAGGAAGCTAGACGAGGTGCGGAGGTTTTATAATAAGAAGTTCGAAGAAGAACATGATGTTCACCGTAACCTGGCCTCGTCAGAGCAGTACTCGAGGCTCAGCGAGAAGGGGGAATACCAATATGTGTCTGGAGTGATGGGAATGGCCTACAACCCCTTCTTAGACTCGGAAGCTGGAGGCGCCCACAGGAACCATGAGGTAGCGGAGCTACTGAAGTTTTGGACGGAAAGAATAATGAAAATAGACGCGGTGGAAAAAGAGGGGCCGAGCCTGGGCCTGATTCTTGAGAAAACACCAGAGGTGGTGAGCATACCGCGTTCAAACAAGAGAGTTGAAGTGAACATGGGCGATGGAAATGGCTTGTTAACCACGAACTTGGGAGTGGTATGGAAGCTATTAAGACCCTCCTGGTGTCCACATCCCCACGCGAGTCTGATCGAGGAAACCACCGAGCGAGTGAGGTTAGCACCAACGGAAGATGAAGATCTGGCAAAGTTGAGTGTGCTGCATAAGCTAATTTCACCTCAGATGCAAGAGCCAGGCGAAAAGACTAGTAATCCCGGGTCAGCAAAGAAATTGGAGCCGGGTAGCTGTCTGGATTCGACGTGTGGAAACGGAGAGCACACCTGCGATGGACGGTCATGCGTTAGAATACTGTCATTTCAAAAAGAAGACCTGGTCACTTGGTTCGAAGACATAACAGAAAGGGAGAAAAGTGAAGTGCAAATAGTAGCGGAGTGTTACGCGAGAACCACGGTGAATATAGCGACAGCTCTCGGATTCTTCTCGAGAATGTGTAGTCTGCAGTCACTGGAAAGACTAGAATCTGAACATCATTTAGTGACGGCGTTGAGCGTAGAATCATGGCCCGGGGTGTTGCAGGTGACTCAAAAACACATCCGGAGCTGGAAGGTTGGTCTCGAGGCGGAAATGGGATTTCCCATGAGCGAAGCTTATGGCTTGCCATTGAACGCGAAATCGCTGATAGGTCAATGATGGCCAACTTGTGCGGAAGTCACTACCCACTGCACATGGTGATGGTGGAAGCATCCAGCCAGAGAGTACTGGTGGACAAGGCCTTCTCAGTGCCCAAGTGCGTAAGGTTGGCTCGGATATCGCATCACTCGCACAAGTTGTTGAGAAAAATCAGAGGGACAGTACCAAAAGAATTGAGAGATGACTTGAGTGAAATCTGGGGAGAAGAACTTTTGAAGTTGGAGAGAGAGAACACAAGCGATCACGAGAGACAAAACGTGATCGGAAAACCTGTGGGAAGTGCTCCAAACCTGGAAGATAACGACACGATGCATGAGAAAATGATGGAGCTTGAGCCTCTCTTGGAAGCCTCGGGGGAGCGTAACCTCAGGAGCATTGAAATCACCCATGGAGAATGCCCATGCCACTGTTTAGCGCAAACGGTGTGGTATCCAGATCACAAGAACCTTTGCCTGGTGTGGGATATGGAAGAAATCCGGTCGATCGGACTACCGGATCACCGACAGAAGGTGACGATCTTGGTAGTGAGTACGATGTTGGCTCTGAGATGGATAGAAGAGAATATAACGAAGTATCGGGAAGCGGGGACGCCAACGGCTGAGTCAATATACGCGATAGACTACAGTAGGAGACTCGAGTTGTTTGACACTGCGTGCAAGGTATTCGCCATACCAACGGAAATCAGACATGTCTGGAGCCGTTTGAGGTACTTCCCATGGTTTCGGGCGACGCTGACGTCCTGGTTGTACATGACAACGAAAGATCACATGAGAAAACATCGAAAAGAGTATCGACAGTTCCAGGCCGAGATTGGGCCGGAAGCTTTCAAGAGACCCCTGTTAACCCATCGTAATGCAATCACGACAGGATGGAAGAGAGTGGGTAAAATGTCTAGAGACAATACCAGGGCGAGGGAATCGATACTAGAGGAGGACCTGGCGAAGAACGTGAGCTTGAGCCTGCACAACTCCTTTTGTTTGAACCGGGAATCTAGGGTGAAGGCACTACCCAACCAAGCAAAGAGGTTGCAAGAGCAAAGAGAATGGATGCGATCCTACGAGCAGCTGAAGGCTTGGGAGGAGATTGTGATTAGCTCCGATGATGAAGAGGAACTGTTGAGACAGTTTGCCGTATCTAGTACTTCAGGGTGCAGTACCTCCAAGGCGAAGAGTGCGAGATGAGCAGGTGGCTCGAATGGATCTTGAGTCTTGAGAGGGAAAAGGGGGCTTGAGCGTGGATCCGGGTGAAACTTGGATTCACGAAAAAGAAGTTTTAACAAAGCAAATATTGTTATTAATATACTATATTTATTATATAAATCAAAATGCTGCATGACAATTTCCTGATTGAGTAGGACAAAAGAAATTTTAAATGATTGGCTTGGAAAGCAAGAATTCAAAGGTGCAGGTGTGTGCAGATTTTGATTGCTGTTTAGCGATAGTGTGAAAATTTTACATGGCTGTGAATTTTGGGGTGTAGATAAGCTTAAGTCTGCTGCAAACTTCTGTAAATGACCACTGGCACTGTATCTTGAGTAACACTCGGTTTTCTGGGACTCACTGGCAGAAGACAGCACGCGATGAGGACATCGATCTCGAGTCCGGGGAGTATGTGCCAGTCGGTCATATTCGGAAGTTTGACCTTGAGAGAAGGAAAAAACACTTGATTTTGGAGTGAAATTTAATTTTTCAAAATTTCGAATGGAACCTGTCATGCACGATTTTCTCGCGATAACTGAAAATCAGAAAAGAGAAGTCAGAACGATCGAGTGACAATCGCGGGAAAGTTGCTAGAAAAATCAGTGGGAAATTGCTATTCGCAATTTCAGTAGCAATAATAATCGAGAGTAGAGCTGTCCCATCTGAAACAGAGACGAGCGCATTTCCACGAACTGGATTGTTGTGACTGGAGTACTATTATTAACTGGACCAGAGTAAACCTTCGGTGGAAAGGTGGACAGCTAGAGTGTCCCAATGGTTCACGAGAACTTACAGTCTAGAGTAAAAACTTGTTCTTGTTATTGAAACTGACTAACATTAAACTCATTTTAGTTACTTTATTGATTCTTGAGTTGCTTACCGACTTATTTACTTCCTGGTTCTTGAGCGTGCTACAATGTGAGTACTAATTTAATTTTCTAGAGTGTGTTTTATAATTGTTATGTTGAGGTAAGGCGAGTTTTAGGTTGATCCATCTGAAATGGATCAAAGTTCCACTGTCTAATAAAAAGTAACTTAACGGATTGTTCCAACCCGGTTTTTAACGGCGTTCATGTATTTTGGGTATCTAGAGACCTGAGTATGGGGACGTTATTAATTCTAGAGTGGGGGGATATTTTAGTAGTAGCCTTTAAGCTGTAACGGGTCGTAGTCTCATGTCACAAGCGAACCGAATTGGCTCCGACTGATTTGAGGTACAAAAACACAAGAGATAGTGTCCCTGACTCTTGAGCCAATGGTTATAGGGCCTATTTTTCTTAAGCCTCATGTGTGACTGCGGTAGACGAATGTTACAGCTAATTTGCGCTCAATCCGGAAGGGTCTCGGGGGATTAGTGAAGAAGACTGATCCGGCAAGCAGTTCAAGGAGCGACAAGAAGGGGCTCAAGGAGAACATTAGTCGACTGTTGGGTATCGTTAAAAGTTTTTTATCCCTTTTGGTACAAAAAGTAAGATATTTCACTGTGGGGTGCTCGACAGTGACTGCACTGTAGTGACCCTTCACCGAACTGCGGATTTCCGAGTTAAGCACCTTAATTCGGACATTGAACAAACCCGGAGGGGTATAGTATTACTAGTATTATTAATTATACAGCCTCTATTAATACTCCTATACCGTTTTTCAGTAAAAAACACAATAAACAGACCGGTTTTTAGGGTGTCAAAATAGCGATATTTTAATCCCCCCACAAATCGCGATTTTTTGAGATATGAATATTTTTGAAACGGAAAAAAGCGCTAAATTAGTGAGTTACATCGTAAGTGTACTAGTATAATAGGCAGAACCGGTGAAGTTTAGTTCAGAAGTGGTTGGAACTAATTGGGGATGGAGATGATGATTTTTATCTACTGAACAAAAACAATCGTTATGTAATAAATAGTAGTAGCCCTGTTTTTAGGAGTGACCTCGTGGTCGGGGGACACTGAGACCCAGCAATGAGCTCAATATTCTCCCATATAATTAAGTTGATTTGAGTGTTTTGACCGAAGCCGGAAACAGTAACGTATTTGTCGACCCGATGTTAGGAAAACCACCAAAATAACTGGCTTTGGCAGAGACGATGAAAAGCATGTAGAGCTGTGTTTAGACGCTAGCCACTCGTTTTAGAACCTAGATTTCGTTTCCGTCGATATGTACTTCCGGGCGAATGTTAAATAGATGCTTTTATGGCGCTCCCGGATGTTATTTTTTTTAACATCATGACCGGCAGAACCGTTAACGAGCACTCCGCGCCGAGAGGACGCTCACGATAACGCCCTTAATAGGGCCCTAACCGCCGGCGCGGAAGGGTAGTTTGGAAGGCTGCAGCCTTCCGGATTCCCGTGAATAGTTTTTTTAACCTAGTTAAGACCGAAATTTCACGAACCAGGAAGGGTGAGGGGATTCGCGGTCCCGTCATTTCCTGACTTGTACGTGATCAAAAACACTTAAAAATATACAAGAAACCAAACAAAAATTAGTATAGTACTTAAGAAAAACAAAAAACATAAAAATTAACCGAAAAAACCAATAACAAAAAAAATTAAAATCAGTAGAAATCATCCCCCCAGACGAGATGTGATCCGACCCTCCGGTTTGTTGTTATTAGATATATTGTTGTTACAGGCATTTATATCAGTCAGGATCGTTACGATCAATTTTGTGGCCAGTTTGTTGTGCTTGTACTGTAGGGTTATTTGAGTATTTAAGCACGTTAATGCTAATTTGCGCTCAATCCGGAAGGGTCTCGGGATTAGTGAAGAAGACTGATCCGGGAAGCAGTTCAAGGAGCGACAAGAAGGGGCTCAAGGAGAACATTAGTCGACTGTTGGGTATCGTTAAAAGTTTTTTATCCCTTTTGGTACAAAAAGTAAGATATTTCACTGTGGGGTGCTCGACAGTGACTGCACTGTAGTGACCCTTCACCGAACTGCGGATTTCCGAGTTAAGCACCTTAATTACTAGAGGTATTGAAAACAGATTAAGAATTTAGTAATAGACGATACACCAAATAGCGACGTTATTGGAACAATTAGACGAATCGGGAAGGGTTAGTTTTAACTGACATGCTAATTTTAAAAATCTCGATTTGGACGTGAACGACACGTAACCTTTTTTTTATTTCGCACACACTGAAACGGCGAAACAGAACAACAATAGTGGCAGTGAGAACAACTACGAGAAACTAACGAAAGAATGAAGTTATAACTGGAATTTGTCAGGAACCATTCCGAGTTGTGACGATTGTGCAGCTACAATCGTTACAACGCGAATCGCGAGAACAATGAAGGGTGTTGGGACGGCGTGTCCAGCCTTCCTAAAAGAAATGAGGACGTTATTCCCCCGGATTCCAGAATCCGGAGGGGTCTCGGGCCCAAGACTCAAACTGTTATATATTAACTTTTAGCTTCCTGGTCATGTCCTGAGTTGAATTTAATTAACATCCCGATTCATTTTCAGAGAATGAGAAGCTAGGAGTGAGGGATAGGGTTGATCCATCTTCGATGGAGATGATGATTTTTATCTACTGAACAAAAACAATCGTTATGTAATAAATAGTAGTAGCCCTGTTTTTAGGAGTGACCTCGTGGTCGGGGGACACTGAGACCCAGCAATGAGCTCAATATTCTCCCATATAATTAAGTTGATTTGAGTGTTTTGACCAAAGCCGGAAACAGTAACGTATTTGTCGACCCGATGTTAGGAAAACCACCAAAATAACTGGCTTTGGCAGAGACGATGAAAAGCATGTAGAGCTGTGTTTAGACGCTAGCCACTCGTTTTAGAACCTAGATTTCGTTTCCGTCGATATGTACTTCCGGGCGAATGTTAAATAGATGCTTTTATGGCGCTCCCGGATGTTATTTTTTTAAACATCATGACCGGCAGAACCGTTAACGAGCACTCCGCGCCGAGAGGACGCTCACGATAACGCCCTTAATAGGGCCCTAACCGCCGGCGCGGAAGGGTAGTTCGGAAGGCTGCAGCCTTCCAGATTCCCGTGAATAGTTTTTTTAACCTAGTTAAGATCGAAATTTCACGAACCAGGAAGGGTGATAGGATTCGCGGTCCCGTCATTTCCTGACTTGTACGTGATCAAAAACACTTAAAAATATACAAGAAACCAAACAAAAATTAGTATAGTACTTAAGAAAAACAAAAAACATAAAAATTAACCGAAAAAAACAATAACAAAAAAAATTAAAATCAGTAGAAATCATCCCCCCAGACGAGATGTGATCCGACCCTCCGGTTTGTTGTTGTTAGATATATTGTTGTTACAGGCATTTATATCAGTCAGGATCGTTACGATCAATTTTGTGGCCAGTTTGTTGTGCTTGTACTGTAGGGTTATTTGAGTATTTAAGCACATTAATGCTAATTTGCGCTCAATCCGGAAGGGTCTCGGGATTAGTGAAGAAGATTGATCCGGGAAGCAGTTCATGGAGCGACAAGAAGGGGCTCAAGGAGAACATTGGTCGACTGTTGGGTATCGTTAAAAGTTTTTTATCCCTTTTGGTACAAAAAGTAAGATATTTCACTGTGGGGTGCTCGACAGTGACTGCACTGTAGTGACCCTTCACCGAACTGCGGATTTCCGAGTTAAGCACCTTAATTCGGACATTGAACAAACCCGGAGGGGTATAGTATTACTAGTATTATTAATTATACAGCCTCTATTAATACTCCTATACCGTTTTTCAGTAAAAAACACAATAAGCAGACCGGTTTTTAGGGTGTCAAAATAGCGATATTTTAATCCCCCCACAAATCGCGATTTTTTGAGATATGAATATTTTTGAAACGGAAAAAAGCGCTAAATTAGTGAGTTACATCGTAAGTGTACTAGTATAATAGGCAGAACCGGTGAAGTTTAGTTCAGAAGTGGTTGGAACTAATTGGGTTTCAAAAACCGAATTTTCTTGATTTTTGAAGAAACGAAACGCTACAAAATAAGAAAATTTTGTAAAATTTTTGAGTTAGGACAGTAAAAGTTGTTGTTTGGACAACGTTCACTAGTGAATCGACAAATTTTAAAACCCGTTTGCCGATAACCTTCCGGGTTACAGTGAAATTGAATTTAACATGTTTGATTTAGTGGATTCATCAATCCGGAGGGGTCCAAATTGCTTTGTTTTTTGGCAAATTTCTTCAGCTGGAACGTTTTAGATTGGGCTTTTTGCATTGAACTAGAAAAGTATAGGCCTTCTGAACTCAGATCAATATTTTTTAGGACGAAAAGAACAGAAAAAGATTTCAGAAAAAAGACGTTTTGGTTAATAACTTTAGAACTACTAGACAGATCCAGTTGATCTTGGTACCATTAGATCAAAAATTAGCTGAGCTTACTCATAAAATTATCAATTATGTAAAAAAAGTAAGCGTGAAAATTTTCTAAGAGTTTTTTTTAGCAAATTCACTAATTCGTGAAGGTAGACCCTTCACTTTTTATAATTTTTTTTTTGGAAAGCCCTTACACCCCTACCAAAGGGTATCAACGGCTGAATAAGGTGATTTTACGTTGTTCTAGACAAAAAGGGAAGGCTAGGCAAACCAGAAAACCATAGTCGAGTCGAAACTAGGCTAGTGATAAGACCCTTCACAGTTAAGGTGAATTGTCAAATAAGAGGCTTAGCTTCAATCCGGAAGGGTCTTGGGAAAAAAAATACATCCTTCCTAGTTAGTTCAAACAGCATAAGAGCATCGGAGAACGTATCCGGAAGGGCATCGGGTGAAAATTTTGAAAGTCTCTGAAAAGCTTTTTTTATAAACCCGGAGGGGTCCCAATCCAGAAGGGTCTCATCTTTGCCAATCCGGAAGGGTCCCAATTTTGCCAATCCGGAGGGGTCCCAATTTTGCCAATCCGGAAGGGTCCAAAAATTGCCAATCCGGAAGGGTCGCAATTTTGCCAATCCGGAGAGGTCTTAGTTTTGCCAGTCCGGAAGGGTCACTATTTTTGCTAATCCGGAGGGATCCTGTTTTTGCCAATCTAGAGGGTACTATTTTGCGAATCCGGAGGTGTCTTGTTTTTGCCAATCCGGAGGGGTACTGGTTTTGCCAATCTGGAGGGGTATTATTTTGTTAAGACTGAAGTAGACAGAAAAAAGACAATAGTGAAAGGTATTTGGTTATTAAGAGACAGGCTAGGAACCAGTGACTGCACTGGTAACTTGCCTTTTATAAAAGACCAGACCAAAACAAAACAGGTCTAAGCTCGGATATTCGCGACACTAAGTCTAAATTGAAAAAGAGTTTGTAACTGATTTGTGTGGATTTAATTGCAAATCGTTTTTGGGAAAGTGATTGCCCTGAGGATTTTAGTAGGTCTAGCTCGGGCAATCCGAAGGCAGATAGGTAACACAGGACTCGGTGGGTGCAACAGACGCCCACTTGAGAAAGTTACTGCCTTCAAGTTTTGTCTGTTTGGTGCAGCACCGAACAGGGAAAGCTCTTTCTTTAGAAACAAGTTCGACTAACATATATTCGAATATCTGAATATCATCAGACTGTGCTAGCTTCATATTTTACAACTAAAAATCAATTATGGTGAAAAAATTGTATACACGCTGTACTATTCAAGTGAAACTTTTGGAATTTGTTGCCGCATTTATTGTGTTGTGTTATTATTATCAGTAGTCAAACAATAAGGACACTAGCAATCGAATTGAGTTTATAGGCAGTAAGAGGTGAAAAATTGAAAATGAGTCTAGACAAGTCAAGAATACCTAAGCTGAGTGATAGCTCCAGGAAATTCATACCAGAGAAACAGAGAAGAGCAATGAACGACCCTTTTGTGGAAAGGACCACACGAACCCGGACCGACAAAGGGAAGAAAATTTCAGGCAGAGTGGTTGAAACCAGGATTCAAAAGTCTTCAGAAGGACAGAAGGCCGAGTTAGAGGTAGAGGTCCATTCGGACCCTACCATGGATGAGAACCAAGAGGGACATGGACCGGAAGGTAGAGGAAACAGAAGAATAGCAAGTGAATCTACTCCGGTAGAACAAGGCCAGGATTTTGGCACTTCCACCGGGACCCTGGAACGAGAAGAGATGTCGGAACTGTCCGACATCTCAACTGAAAATGTGGCGACTACAATATCACCCACAGACAACACCATGATGCTTGGCGTGGCAGAGAAACCGGCAACGTCCTCATCGTTTTCAGAATGAGTGAAGAACACTTTCGGAAACTTCTTTCCATTTACCACGGGAACGGGTGCAGGAGATGAAGCAGAAACCCAGGAAGTAAAAGAGGACAATGACGGGCAAGATGACTTTGGATCTCAGGTCAACTTCAATAGCTCGACTCAGGAGAAGGACGCATACACATGACGAATTCGGGAATGTGAACTTCGAAGAATAGAAACACAGGTCTATGTTACGCACCTGCGGATCCAGATGTGGATCATGAAAAGACTTCGAGGCAGAGAAATAAAGAGTGAATCTCGACCAGCACCAAGCTACCTGGGATCGACTGGGTGACACCGCCACTGGTGACGCCATTAGTGGATAACGGAGCATCAATTGAAGACGCCTTGACCAAAATAGTGGGCAACATAGGAGAACAGAATGAACAGATGTCCTTAAGAATGAGTGAACTAGAAAGGGCAGTCCACGTCGAGAGAGAAAATCTGCGGTAAGAGATCAACCGCAACAGACAAGAAATTAGAGGAAGCAAAAACAGCTTGAAGGAGAGAAAGGACGAACACTTGGCAAAGAACTTGTCGCGAATGACGAGGGAAGCTGAGCAAAGAGAGTTACGATTGAGACACGATATGGAGAAGTTGAGAATTCATTAAGAGCAGACTCTTGGGACTCTTGACACGAAGATAGATGCGATGATGGAGAGGTGAATTCAGGCTATCATGGATAGGTTGGACGGGCTACTAGGCAGCAGGAGTGGATCAAAAAATGAGCAAGATACACATGCGACTGGGAGATGTGATTCCAGGAACAGGAGTCATGCGAGTCAAGGAAGAATCAATTCCAGCGACCAGGACAGGAGGGAAAATCCAGAGCCCTTATCAGGAGGCAATGATACTCAAGCGGGGCATTCAAGAGACGCTACATCAATGGCCACAGCCTTTGAACCTCTGAACAGGTCTTTGGAAACATTTCTTACGAGGTTATCTAGAACCAATGAATGCTTTGAAAAGTCCAGCAGGGTTTTTAAGAAACCGAGAAACTATAACGATGAATCTGATGGCTGTATTGATACCTGGATAGAGGTGATGAAACTGATTTTGAAGAAGAGGCTTTGTGAGAAAGACAAGAATGCAGTGCTCTTACCAGCAACTTGGAAGGGGCAGCCCTAAACTGCGTGATGTCCAAAAAGCAATACGAGCGGGACACTGCTGAGAAAATCTTTGAAATGTTGTTAAATCGTTTTGGCTCAGGGGTGCAAGGACACCAGGCAATGATGCGCTTCGACAAACGGAGGCAACGTAAAAATGAGACGATAGACAAGTTTCTAGACAATTTGGAGATGCTGAGAAGGCGTAGCCAACCAGATGAGTCAAACAGAAGGATGAACCTGACAGTAGCCTCAAAATTCATCGATGCTGTGAAAAATGATGAGCTTCGCACAATGTTAGCGACACATTAGACACCACTCTCAACCAATCCGCCAACACCAGAGGAATTGAGACTCAAGTCAAAAGAATATCGAGATCTGGATATTACAAAAACAATTATGGCAATTTTAACAATGGACCAACAAACCAAGGAAACAACTGGTACAAACCGAGGGATGATATGGACAAGAGACACTCCTGTGCCAATCGAGGATGAAGATGAGTCAGAGGTCGATCATGAAGATTTCATGAGAGGAATAATTGCAAAATTCGGCCCAAGGTGTTTCGTCTGTAACTTGGAAGGTCATTTTAAATCGGATTGTCACACTTATGGGATGCTGTGGCAGATATCAAGCATTCAAGGCATGAGGAAGCTTTATCGGGTGTGAAAGCCAGCAAGGCTCGCCTGTTCAGCGAAGCGGAGGCACGCAGAAAAGAAAAACAGCAAGAGCTGGCAACGAAGAAGATGTAGGCGGTAACTGCAGTGGATGACTTCAAGATCGACTATAGGGCAGCCGCGAGAGATGCTGTAGTTAGATTCCAGCAGGAATTGGTGACGAAGGAGATCGAACAAAAGGTGAGCTCGAACTAGAGAATGAGAAAATTCAGGAAAAGCTGAACGCCTTCGAGGCATCAGAAGTCGAAGAACAAAAGAACCAAGCAGTTTGAGCATGAAATTAATTGTGGTCTCCGGGCAGATGCTTGGTATGGTGCCGCAGGGAAGTAAAATACAATCTATAATCTCGGGAGCGGGACACCAGGTAATCAGAAATCTAAATGAACCATCAGAATTCACTTTGATGCTATTGGATACGTATGCAGATTATCTGAGACAGATGGAGCCACGCACTGAGTCAAGAGCTGTGCGAGCGCTACTAACAACGGGTGGTCCTCGAATAAAGAAACTTCACGTGGAAGTCTGTGGACCGTATCAACTGAACGTGGACGGAATCATTATCTACAACAGGACCTACGTGACGACAGACAGTGACCAAATAGGCCAAATCTATTTGGGTGAAGAAGAACTTTAAGTCCGTAGGATAGGCCATAATACCATGATGGAGCAAGACGCGGTTCACATTGGATACGAAGCAGTTGTGACTGCACATCTGCTCGACACCAACGGGAAGAAAATTGGAGTCACAGGGCTCCTGGACACAGGAGTGGTAGTGAGCGTGATGCCGATAAAAACTTGGGAAAGAATGGGCTTCACGAGGGAAGACCTAATTCTGACGAATCTCCGACTAGCGGTAACCAATCGTGGAGCGATTTACGTAGCCGGAAGAACACGAATAACGGTCCTCCACATGGGAGGACGGGATCTTTGGATGAGCTTCCTGGTGGTAGAGAATTTGGGCGACTCCGACCAGTTCATCTTGGGCAGAAATTTTGTCAGGAATTTCGACGTGATGATTGACTTGAACAACGGTCTAATAAGAATTAGAAACCCGGACCGGAATTTTGTTTAAGAAACCAATCAATAGAATAATAACAGATGAAAACAAGGTATCAATCTTTTTAGACAGAAAGGTAAAACTACAGCCGAGACAAGCTGTAATAGCATTTTTTAGAATGAGAAATTTAAATTTGTTAAGTGATATTAAACAAATTTGCTTAGTACCGAATCCAAATAGTCAGAGTTCGGTGATTTTAGGCCGGAGCTTCTCGGTAACGCGAAACGGACTGTGTGTCAGTGTGTTGTTGAACACACTGGTCACCACGGTTTCAATCCAGCGTGGGAAGAAACTTGGTTACGCTTTGCCGAAGAGGACCGACTATGAGAGACACAAAACTTGAAGAGATATAGTGTGAAAGACTGCCCTTATCATGCCAATAAAGATATAATTTTTAAAAGAATGAATGAATTTAAATCTATTCATAAACAGTTTTCAATGAAATCCGAAACGGACGACGGCGTGTCGAGCTGCTCGAATTTTCCGGAACGCCCCTCGTCATATGAACTAGAATCTGACAAACCAGTTTTTGCGAGAAATAGAATACTTAAAAGAGAAAATAGGCGAGGGAGATTTTGAATCATTGCGGGCGGTATTAAATTGGAACGCAGATGTAATTTCAAAACATAAGGCGGATATCGGTTGTTTCAATTTCGTCGAACACGAAATTGAACTAAATGAAAGCGCCGTTCCCCATAGGGAAGGCGCAAGACGAAGACACTACAAAAATCGGAAGCGTGCCGAGTGGAAATAGAAATGTTACTCGAATACGACATGATAGAACCCTCGAAATCGCCGTGGGCTTGCGGGGTAGTCAAGGCAAAAAAGAAGGGGGGCAGCTTAGGTTCTGTTGCGACTATCGCTATTTGAACGCGGTGAAAATAAAAGATGCGTACCCTATACCGCGAATAGAAGAAAGCCTCTCAAAATTTGGTGACGCCAAGTTCTTCACCACACTGGACTTTTGTTCTGCCTCCTGGCAGGTCCCTCTGTGGAAGAAGGATAGAGAGAAGACCGGATTTGCATGTGAATTGGGGCTGTACCAGTGGAAAAGGATGCCCTTCGGCTTGTGCAACGCAACGGCCACTTTTCAGAGACTGATGGCTCAGGCTTTGACCAGAGGGACGAAGAAGTACGGGAACCTTGTGATGTGTTACGTGGATGACGTGGTCATAGCAACACCCACCCTGGAAGACCACATTGATTGGCTCGATGAGGTCTTTGGCTGCATGAAAAGAGCAGGCTTGAAATGCAAATGATCGAAATGTGAGATACTCAGGGATTCAATCAACTATCTAGGAAGAATGGTGGACAGGCATGGCGTGAGGCCGGACCCGGAAGCAGTAGAGGCTGTGTTGATATGGAAGGCTCCCAGAACGGACACAAAACTCATGAGCTTCCTAGGATTCACCAATTATTACCGTGAGTTCATGAAAGGATATGCAGACAAGGTGTATCCAATGCAGTAGCTGATGCGCAACAAAGGAAAGAAGTTCGAATGGAACGAAGAAGCGCAAGCTGCCTTCGAGAACATAAAGCGGGAACTGTACGAAGCGCCAGTGCTAGGCATGCCTACAGAGAAGGGCATGTATGTTCTTGACACAGACGCATCAGTAGCAGCCATCTCAGGAATACTGCATCAGGAGCAGGAATGGAATGGAAGAACAGTTCTCCGTCCCATTGCATATGGCAGCAAGGTGTTGAGTGACACTGAGATGAAATATGGTGCACCGGAAGCAGAAATGTTTGCAGTAGTCACATTCGTGGAAAAGTACCGCGCATAATTGGGGAGCGCTCCCTTTAAGTTACGCATGGACAACAGAGCGTTATCTTGGTTGAAGTCATACTCTATGGATCAGAGTTTTATTGGTAGATGGATAGTAGGATTAGAAGGCTACCACATGATAATCGAGCACAGCATGCGTGATAAACACCAGAATGCTGACAGCCTCAGCAAAAAAACCGAGTTCTATGAAAGATTGGAACAGAAGCAAGCCAATCAGGCAGAAATCAAGGAAGGGTTCTCGTTTCTGGACAATGAAACTTATGAAGCGCTTCCCTTGACGAGATGGTTAGACAAGTCTGGACATCCGATTTCAGGACATCCTGAGTTACCTGTAGAGAAGGCAGCCGAGATAAAAATTCTATCCAGGAAGGACCCGGTGCCCTTGGATCTGTTGCTGCGCTCAAACCTGGTACAGCAAGAACTCTCTCGCATGAACATAAACAGCCTCTCATTATTGGATAAAACGCTGCAGGTCACACCACAAGTGATGCGGATAATGGGTGGATTGTTGGAGAGAGAAGTGACCAGATATGACCCCGAGTGAGCAGCAGCCATGGCATCACTGACAGTTAGCGAGAAGGTGAAGATCATGCCGTCAAGACGACAACACAAAAATAATGAAAGGGATTGTAGGACTATAGTTCAGCATCTAGTGTCCTCGATACCCCAAAACGTCTTGACAAGCACATCATACAAACGGAAAGAACATGGGAACGATACGCCAAAGAAAACCATTACCTTTGAGGACCAAGATAAGGAAGGTGAGGAGGTTGAACAGAACCTAGGGCAAGAAAATTTGTCCGGGGAGACGAACGGTGAGGATAGCAGGCGAGTTCAGGATGAAAACCCGGGATAAGAAAGCTTGTCCGGGGAGTCTGATGTAGAAGAGAATGTTCCCGATGAGGAACAAGAAATGGAGGATAAAATTTCGTCCGGGGAGTTCAAATGGATGAACAGAACACAAAGAATTGATCCGAAGGAGGGAACGTGCTCCATCGCAGACTCTTTAATTGAGGACAATTCCCAGATTTCAGGAATTGACACCTACTCAGACAGGATTTCGAGCTCAGGATCGGAACTGTCAGAGCTAGCGATCCACACACTACTAGTGGAGACTCGAGCAAGGGATCTGGACAGGGAGGTATATCAAGACCCTGACGGTATCGCTACCTCATACCAGGTGAAAGAGTATTTGACAACGCAGCAGATGATCTGGAAACAATAGCAGTATCGAAACGTTCGATAAGCTTGTTGCCACAAAAAGAGGTAGTCAGTACTGATCTTCAACCCTTCGAACAAGAAACACAACCATGGGCGAAGATTTGGTGCGTTAAGATGGAGGATGACACGCATCAGCCAGATGAAATGAATAGTCAGATGATGGTCATGAAGACGTACTTGAAGGCGAGATACAGACTCTCGGACCTACTAAGAGCATAGAGAAATGACCGCATGACGAGCAACCTGAAAAGGTGGATCGAAAATGGAGCTCCGGACCTCCGGACAAAGGCGATCTGTAGGAAGACAATTATCGCATTCTGCGACAGTGCTTTATGCAGAAAGAGGGAAGGTTATATCTGAACAAGGACGGGATTGTGGCTTGTAAGAGAAGAGAAGAGGACAATTTCCTGTACAAGTATAATGCGATAGTGTTGCCGCAACTCTATCAAACAGAACTTTTTTTCAGATCACATGATCAGATGGGCCATCAGGGAATCGAAAATTCATACCAGAGGATTCTGAAACGCTTTGAGTGGCCTGGAATGAAAAAGGCACGCGAAAAGTGGGTAACAGCATGTCTGTCATGCCAACAGGTCAAGGATCCAAGGAAGTTGCGATTTCTCTTGCAGTCGATCGAGTCATCTGAATTTAATTAGGTGGTGCAGATTGATCTTGAAAAGATATGTATGACAGACAATGGTTAAAATCAAGTCTTGGTCATGATAGATGACTTCACGAAGTATGCATAGGCCGTGCCCTGCATAACTGCCTCAGCAGAAGAGACTTGCGATCACCTAATCAATACGTGGATAGCGAGACATGGTTGTCCGATGACGTTTAAATCGGATAACGGAACAGCTTTCATGGGAGAACTTACGAAAGAGCCCATGAGGCGTTCATAGGTGGCTCAAGTTCACTCCACGACATACCATCCCCAGACAAAAGTGGAAATGCAAAATCGATTGTTAGTGTCGATGCTAAGGGTATATTGTTCCAGGTACATGACCGATTGGGACAGGTATCTTCCGCAGGTGATGGGAGCTTACAACAGCACGCAACACTCCACCACCGGAGTTAGTCCACACATGATGTTAACTGGACACGAAAAGTCTTTGCCCATGACTTTATTTTATCCAGAGTATGAGGGGAAGAAAACATCACCACAAGTCTACGTAAGAGATGTGATTAGACGTCAACAAGAACTAAACGACTTGTGTAGACGGAACACACAGCAGGCACAAGCAAGGCAGAGGAAACGATTCGATAAAAAAGCAGCTGATGCAAAAGCTTACTCGGTAGGAGACTATGTATGGGTATTTCAGAACGTTATACCACCAAAAGGAACGAAAAAGCTCCTAAAAAAGTGAAGGGGACCCTTCATGATAACGGAAGTGCACCAGGAGGGACGCTTTTATAGACTGAGTACTGGCCGAGCCGTTCACTGCGAGAACATTAGGCCACACAACCCATCGACTGGTGTATACCGAAGACATGGAAGAGGGAGATTAACTGATGATGGATCCTGCTTGCGAGGTCAGCGAGAAGGGCACCAGGGAAAAGAACGATGGAAATGAGGTCGTAGAGGACTGATCGAGTCCACCACTAGACATGGATCCCAACGAGGTGATTGAAGCAAATGAAGAAACCTTACCCTGCGCGGAGGAGGACTGGCAAGACTCCGAGCAAATGGAGGTCCCCAAGAATTTGGAACCAGATCTTCCATTTACGATACAGACTCGACAGGGTGACAGGACAAGACTCACGAAGAAATATAATCCTTACGGAGATGACTTCGTAGTGGACAGGATAGATCTGAAGAAGATAGTGGAAGAAAGTAGTGAGTCTAGAAGAAATAACTGTGTCACAGGACATCGACATTGTCAACGATCACGACGAGGAGTGGGTCGATGACCGGTCCAAGCCCGAGGTAGAATTCGACGACGAGCAACAGCAATCCCACGAACAAGACTTGACAAATCTGCGGGTCTTGGAGTGGCTGGATGAAATGACGTCGGACCCAAAGGAGACCAGCGTCACGATTAAAGATGTAGATCGTGAAAGCATGAGATACATAAAAACCGAAAGGGATGATCCTTCCTGGGCTGCCCAGGAAGGGAAATTACTCATTCCTGCTTCCAACCTCGATTTGATATCCGGTATGCAATCGACGGGGAAGTCGATGGATATTTTTGTCCGGGGAGTGGGGGTAGGACGTACCCACACTGAAAAAAAATTATTAAAAAAAATAGGAGTAGCAGGAGAGACAGGTGATCTGGAAGCAGAGACATGCGAGGACCCTAAGAAACCGGACATAGGGAGAGTAGTTGAGTAATATTTTAGCTAACCAAATGAATACTCAAGTAGTATAATATTGACAGATAGCGATTTTATACTCACAAATATAACATGTGCGATAGCGATCACGGCAGATATGAGTTTAGACAGCGTTAGCAGCGGTATATCAAGACCCTGACGGTATCGCTACCTCATACCAGGTGAAAGAGTATTTGACAACGCAGCAGATGATCTGGAAACAATAGCAGTATCGAAACGTTCGATAAGCTTGTTGCCGCAAAAAGAGGTAGTCAGTACTGATCTTCAACCCTTCGAACAAGAAACACAACCATGGGCGAAGATTTGGTGCGTTAAGATGGAGGATGACACGCATCAGCCAGATGAAATGAATAGTCAGATGATGGTCATGAAGACGTACTTGAAGGCGAGATACAGACTCTCGGACCTACTAAGAGCATAGAGAAATGACCGCATGACGAGCAACCTGAAAAGGTGGATCGAAAATGGAGCTCCGGACCTCCGGACAAAGGCGATCTGTAGGAAGACAATTATCGCATTCTGCGACAGTGCTTTATGCAGAAAGAGGGAAGGTTATATCTGAACAAGGACGGGATTGTGGCTTGTAAGAGAAGAGAAGAGGACAATTTCCTGTACAAGTATAATGCGATAGTGTTGCCGCAACTCTATCAAACAGAACTTTTTTTCAGATCACATGATCAGATGGGCCATCAGGGAATCGAAAATTCATACCAGAGGATTCTGAAACGCTTTGAGTGGCCTGGAATGAAAAAGGCACGCGAAAAGTGGGTAACAGCATGTCTGTCATGCCAACAGGTCAAGGATCCAAGGAAGTTGCGATTTCTCTTGCAGTCGATCGAGTCATTTGAATTTAATTAGGTGGTGCAGATTGATCTTGAAAAGATATGTATGACAGACAATGGTTAAAATCAAGTCTTGGTCATGATAGATGACTTCACGAAGTATGCATAGGCCGTGCCCTGCATAACTGCCTCAGCAGAAGAGACTTGCGATCACCTAATCAATACGTGGATAGCGAGACATGGTTGTCCATGACGTTTAAATTGGACAATGGAACAGCTTTCATGGGAGAACTTACGAAAGAGCCCATGAGGCGTTCATAGGTGGCTCAAGTTCACTCCACGACATACCATCCCCAGACAAAAGTGGAAATGCAAAATCGATCGTTAGTGTCGATGCTAAGGGTATATTGTTCCAGGTACATGACCGATTGGGACAGGTATCTTCCGCAGGTGATGGGAGCTTACAACAGCACGCAACACTCCACCACCGGAGTTAGTCCACACATGATGTTAACTGGACACGAAAAGTCTTTGCCCATGACTTTATTTTATCCAGAGTATGAGGGGAAGAAAACATCACCACAAGTCTACGTAAGAGATGTGATTAGACGTCAACAAGAACTAAACGACTTGTGTAGACGGAACACTCAGCAGGCACAAGCAAGGCAGAGGAAACGATTCGATAAAAAAGCAGCTGATGCAAAAGCTTACTCGGTAGGAGACTATGTATGGGTATTTCAGAACGTTATACCACCAAAAGGAACAAAAAAGCTCCTAAAAAAGTGAAGGGGACCCTTCATGATAACGGAAGTGCACCAGGAGGGACGCTTTTATAGACTGAGTACTGGCCGAGCCGTTCACTGCGAGAACATTAGGCCACACAACCCATCGACTGGTGTATACCGAAGACTGGTGTATACCTGCAGACATGGAAGAGGGAGATTAACTGATGATGGATCCTGCTTGCGAGGTCAGCGAGAAGGGCACCAGGGAAAAGAACGATGGAAATGAGGTCGTAGAGGACTGATCGAGTCCACCACTAGACATGGATCCCAACGAGGTGATTGAAGCAAATGAAGAAACCTTACCCTGCGCGGAGGAGGACTGGCAAGACTCCGAGCAAATGGAGGTCCCCAAGAATTTGGAACCAGATCTTCCATTTACGATACAGACTCGACAGGGTGACAGGACAAGACTCACGAAGAAATATAATCCTTACGGAGATGACTTCGTAGTGGACAGGATAGATCTGAAGAAGATAGTGGAAGAAAGTAGTGAGTCTAGAAGAAATAACTGTGTCACAGGACATCGACATTGTCAACGATCACGACGAGGAGTGGGTCGATGACCGGTCCAAGCCCGAGGTAGAATTCGACGACGAGCAACAGCAATCCCACGAACAAGACTTGACAAATCTGCGGGTCTTGGAGTGGCTGGATGAAATGACGTCGGACCCAAAGGAGACCAGCGTCACAATTAAAGATGTAGATCGTGAAAGCATGAGATACATAAAAACCGAAAGGGATGATCCTTCCTGGGCTGCCCAGGAAGGGAAATTACTCATTCCTGCTTCCAACCTCGATTTGATATCCGGTATGCAATCGACGGGGAAGTCGATGGATATTTTTGTCCGGGGAGTGGGGGTAGGACGTACCCACACTGAAAAAATATTAATATAAAAATTAGGAGTAGCAGGAGAGACAGGTGATCTGGAAGCAGAGACATGCGAGGACCCTGAGAAACCGGACATAGGGAGAGTAGTTGAGTAAAATTTTAGCTAACCAAATGAATACTCAAGTAGTATAATATTGACAGATAGCGATTTTATACTCACAAATATAACATGTGCGATAGCGATCACGGCAGATATGAGTTTAGACAGCGTTAGCAGCGGATTTTAAGAGAGAATATAAAAACATAGAATTACTTTGGAAGCAAAGACCAGGAATAGGAGGCGTTGCAGCTTTTTCTTATGCTTCTTGGTGACGAGGGCGACGGAGAAGCGGCAGTTGGATCCTGAAAACCTAGTCTTGTCCTTGACGAGGTTGAGAAACTTCCTTGTGGAAAGGGAAGTAAAGGAACTTTCGCTTCCAGTGTACGATCCGAACCGAGAATGACTGCATCCAAGGATGCTGTATGCACTTATACACGTAATATTCTCTGAGACTAATATACAAGTATACTTACATAAGAAATGTTATTTAAGTATAGGCTGAGTTTAGGTTGCATGCAGGAAGGCGTCATACTAGGGGTTTTGTGTGTGATATGTGTGTTATGTCAAGTTATGTATTATGTTATTAAGATCCTGGGTAAGAAGGAATTATCGACCATGAATAACAGAATGATGATCTTAGGAATAGACCCAAAGTTTGGACTGTCCATTCTTAGGTCGAATTCCAAAATTTTAGCAACAAACTGATTTTAATAAATTTTAGGATCAAAATCTTTTTATATGACTGTTCTAAATAAATTTTAGTATGAAATTAGTGTAAAGCTGACAAATGTGATATTCGTGACCTCTTTTCTAGATCCTGATTGATCATTTAATTATTCACTTGATTTCAATTCATCAAACTGATAATAGAATCGAATATGAAAGAACATGGACAACTTGTTTTGAACGCGTACATAGACCGGGCAGAGGCGTACGTAGGGCCGATGATAGATGCGATCTATCGTCGGCTGATGGACCGAAACTTCGCTCGGGAGGACCCAGAGGTAGTCATGTTGCTGGCCGCCTTAATAAACATCTTGGGGCATGATAACCGTGGGGACCGCCCCACTGAAGTCTTATTGATTTCAGCATATGGAGAAAGGGGAGTAATAGACCGCCCGAACATGAGAGTGACGAGGTGGAGAAACGGGGCTCTCTCAGGAAAGGACTTGGCGAACGAACCTGGATTGGGAAGTTCGAGGACCTACCAACCAGGTGAGATGCCTTTGCCCACCAAGCCTAGGCCTGGATTGAGGAGGATGCATCAGGAAATGAACAGCGAGGCTGCCTCGTCTAGTTCACAACTGAGAGCAGCTGTGCCACCAAAGAGAGCAAGAGTAGAGGAGGAGGTTCAGACGAACGAAACCATGCAAGATCTTAACGAAACGATAGAAGAACTGGAGAAGACTAGAAGAGAGCTGGACGAAATGACCAAGGCCATGCTCAGTACAGAAGAAGATAGAGACATGTGGAATAAACTGCTTGAAGATTGTAACAAGAAACATGGTGAAGAAATAGAGCGCATGAGGCGAGAGTACAAAGAGCGATCAAAGCGGCTGGCGTTGACGACAGCCGTAGAGAATTTGATACCTGCAAGGAACGTTCCTCGTGGGCAACTTTTGAGGCCTCGCGAGTTGAGTCAAACGACGGAGACGCGACTCCCAGCCTCGACTGGTCGAGTGACAATCCCGGACCCGAATGACACCCTAGGTGACCCAGTCGTGGAGCAAACGGTGCGAAAAATGATAAAAATAGCTGGACGATTGGTCGCTAATAGGAATGTGCCAGGTTCCGGGGTGACTGCCCCTATGGAACGATAGATGACACGGGCAGAGTACAATTATCCCAAGAGATGATGACGAGAACGGAAGTTAATGAAACAACGTTACCGACAAAGAGCTCTAAGGTCCCAGACAGAAAGATACGAGAAGTACCGATGAAGAAAGTGTCCCGAGTGATTGACGTGCAGAAGAACAACCAGTTGAAGTATAGCTTCACGGGAGTTCCGGACACTGATTTGCGAGCCTGCTTCAATCGATCCACTTTGAGGCCAGCAGTAAACCTGCAGCAACCGCCACTTGGGAAATCACATCTGATACTGGGTGACAGCTTAGTCAGAGTGCTCCAGAATTTGAGGACCTCCTGTATCACTACGGTGATGTCCTTTGGAGGTGCAACGATAGCCCAGCTATTTTGGATGGTGGGGCTGATGAACCCAGGGAGGATCCCTAACATAATGATCCTTATAGGGACGAATAATGTATCAGGAGGCTCAGAGGAGGAAGCGGCACTATGGGAGTCGATGATGGTGTGCCTATTTACTACTCTCTGGTATAAATTCAAGTGCGCGGTACTCACCGTCTGCACCGTACCAATGAGCACAAAAACGTTGACAGCGACAGGAAGAAGACATAATGAAGGTGTCGTCAGATGGAACAATATGAAATGGAACAATGAAACAATGAAAAGGAAGTCGAGCTCTTTGACACGGGAGTGCTGAAGAAGGAAGAAACCAAGAATGAGCCGGCAATTTCAACCTTTGTGCCCCTAGCTTGGAAACACGTCTGGGAACGTTCCCAGCCGTGACGATCTACAGGCTGCAAAAGACATATGTACAAGATCGATTGGGGCAAGCGCCAATGAGAAGAACCGTCCATCCAAGACGAAGATTAGGACCTGTCAATCCGACCGCGGAGACGACCGGCACCTAAAGGTCAGAGACGACGAGTACCAGCCGAGAGGAGCGACTCCATACAGGAGCTCTTTGATGTGGTCGAGACCCATACCTTCTCCCTCGCATACATACAAACAGGATCTGATGAAATTGAAACTTCAGACGGTGAGCTTTGAAGCAGATGCCATGAGGATCTTAAATGGAGCAAGATTGTCTGTTAACGGACTGTATTCAATAACAGGCGTGGACTGGGTGACAGCCGCTGGCATAAACTTCAGCTCTTCAACCGCCTTGAGATTTGCCCACTTAGAGGGACAGCCCTCAAACAATACAATGGGCTCAGTGAATAAAAGACCATTGCAAGATGTGAAGCTGAATCACGTTGAAGGAAATCGGGAAGAAAGACCCGGAAGATTCTTGACAAAAAGGGCACCAATAGGACAACACATAAAAAAGTTCAGGCAGATAAAAGCACCCCCAGGTCACGTAAAAGAAAGAGCGTACCCGAAATAAGTAAACCAAGAATTTGATGTTCAGAGATACGGTGGATTGAAGGCGATCAAGAAAGATGAGACCATCTTTGCTGCGTATGACAAAGCAGAAATGAGGAAGGCAAAGATCATGGTTGTCGCGAGCTCAGACTTCATGTAAACCGCCAAGTCTCTGTTTTGGCCTGATGTTATAATGTTGGCAGCGGTCGACCTGGATCTAATGCAGTCTGTGTCGATGGCAACCGGGGTACAACGACAGACAGAAATGAACCCAATCACAATTGAATTTGTTGGCATGAACGACCATCTACACAGTAGGGGTTTCCTGATTAGACTCAGAGAGCCTACGACTGCCGAAGACGCTGTGTGGCCGGCTAGAAAGGGTATCCTCGAGTCAATGGGTGAAGTAGTGGATACTCTGAAAGAAGGTGCTTTCACCAAGATAAACCGAGAGCTGCACAGCTCTCGGATGGACTAAAGTGTATATCTGCGGTGGTGGCTCTGCTCTCGTAAGGGAAATAAGACGTGATCATATCCACCCCAAATTGCGGAATAGAGATGGAGAATCTGAGGCCACTCAGGGCTGAATTACCTGCGGTGTGGTCCGACAGCTCAAATGCGATGCGAGGATTTAAAGACCATTCACTACAAATGCTAGTGTTAGACGAGGTACTGGGGTTGGAACCGTCCAACTTCAGCCTACAGCTCAAATTGAAGCCAGGAATTGACGATGAACATAGAGTGACGATGTCAAACGATTTATGGTTCTGATGCATGGAAATAAAAGAGGAAGGAGAGAGAAGGAAGAACTCCAAGGAGACCAGAGCTCACTTGGAAGCGATGGTTTTGAGAACGAAACCAGAGGTTAACAAGTGGCTGCACTTGACCCCTCGGATAGCAGCATTGGGCGCGGATGCTTTCGAGCGAGGCCCTTTGATGATCAGGAAGATCCATCTCTACTTAGTGAAAGAGGTAAGCCTGGCCGAGAATGCTGAAGAGAAATCAGCCGAGTTCGTGAACAGAGTGTGCCAAGTGACCCTGGAAATTTTCTGGACACAGAATGTGAAGGGAGAAGAAGGCTTTGACCGGACTGACAGCATGTTGGAAGGGCTAGGAGCGTCCTTCTTGGCGAAAATATAACCTTCCCTTTCTCGATATCTGATAAAAGAATTCCTCCAGGTAGTCGTAGAAGTATCGATCGTGAAATTACTAGCCCTGCTCGTGACGTTTGGATCAGAGAACTTTGTGAAAAGACCAGCGATACTGCTCACCGAAGGAGCGCAGAATTTGCCATTAGATGGACTACTAACGTTGATCGATAAAGCATGGAAACTTGGTAGGGTTGATGACTTTGACAAGCTATCGGAGCAGATGAGGTAGAACTAGAGGAAGTTTGACGTGAAACGATCTACGGATTGCTGGAACAAGATAAGGGTTTGCGACAAACTCCTATCCAGTACATCCTGCAGCAGAATCGCTTTGGAACAGGAGAGGACGAAACGATTCAGTGGGAGGAAGTCGTGCGACGTCATCTTGGGGGCATGCCCCTACTAACTGATCTGAGCTTAGCTATGAGGACCGATCCCTTAGCATTGATCGGAGGAGCCACGGAGTTCGTGACAGTCATATATGGACCTGCAGTCACGTTTGCGTTCCCTGATTTTAAGGTGGAAGAATACAGGAGGGCGATGCTGCACCTAAACCTCATATCACAGGGGACGGAAGTGCGCTGAATTGGTGTGAGCAGCATGTACTACGAGAGCTCATGAGCGAAGACCTATTGTTCGCAAAGATATCGGCGCCAGAGATGACGGTCAATAATTTTGACGATCACTTCCGTGATCGTATGGGAGAATTGGATAGAGGCCACATCGAAGTGTTCCCAAAAGCTGTGGAACTTAAGGCCGCATGATAAAACGAATGGCGAGAACACGAGAATTCCTCGTCTAATGACCGCGTACCATAAGGTGAGAGAAGAGACGAAAGGCTGGGGTGATTACAAGAAACTGCCGGAGGAAATCCCTGAATTCACTCTGATGAGAAGGATGCTGCTCAGAGCAGTCTCCGCAGTGCAATCCCCTAGGATGGGAGCCTTTGAGACTAACGAAAGGAGAATGGCGAAATTCTCTGAAATGATGGATCCGTGTTTCATTGGCAGAAACGTTGAAGTGCTGCAGTATACGCAGTTTATTTACACTGATGAAGCAACGAGGAGACGAATGAGCAATGCCGCGACTCCGAAGCCTGGGAGGTTTGACGAGGAATGGGCGAAACTGGGTCTAGCGCCTATGATTATGAGAGGCAAAGCTGACTTACCAGAAGCCTCGCTAATCTTGACGAGTGTAAAACCAGGGTTAACGGTAGGAGGAACCCTACAGACTAGAACCATGCTAACACCCTTCGGACATGAATGGCTCCGGAAGACAAAAGTGCCATGGAAGATTATTTGGAGACGACGATGAAGGCACCACCCTGAAGCAGAAGGCATACGGGACTCTGGTATTGTCTGAAATGCACGTGGAAACGATCGAGCAGTTGGTGAGCCTGTCATGGAGAGCGGTAGTGTTACGATACTTCGAAGAAGAAATGAGAACCATGCCGAAGATACACGCACTGATAGCAATACCCTATGTGAGAACAGAGTTACAACTGAGGTTCGCTTGATGCATGACCGGAATGACACGCGGGGAATACGATTCGGAAGAAAGAAAAAGATCGAAGGGAGAACAGGTGTTCTTAATGACGAGTATGAGAGATCTGATAACCCCAGAAAGAGCAGCAGTAGCGTGCGCGAAGTGGAGAGACGCTCTCTGTTTCATTCGATTCATGATAGAACAAATATCAGTACCAGCCTTGAACACTTGTGTCAAGATGCTAAGAGAAAGTGATGAACGAGCGAAAGCTTTGCTCTTACTAGCGCTTTTGGACATCCATCAGAGTAAGCCGATGCGAGTGAACATGAAGGAGCCTGTGGAGCTCGAATCTATTAAAATGATTGACGAAATAAGAAGATTCTCTAACAAGGAGATGAGGCTCACAAAAGAATCTATGGGAGCACTTCCGAAATCCAGTGAATACTGTGGACCGATCAGGAAGAAATCATACAATTACGTATCCGGGAATGTAGGGATGGCGTACAACCCTTTCATAAATGAAGACATATTCGATTGATTCTTTGATTACGAGCAAGCAGTGCTGCTAAGATTCTGGACGTCAAGAATTGCAACAATAAGAAGCGCTGCTAACCAGCAGACCAAGCTGGGACTAGTCTTGGAGGAAAAAGTGACTGCACCTTTAGTGCCAAAATCGGACAACCGAGTGGAGTTTGGACTGGTATTCTCGGACGAATTGCTGAGAACGAGTTTGATGGTAGTATGGGAACTAATGAAACCATCGTGGTGTCCGAGTCTTAGCGCTGATTCGATATTACGTGCGACACAAGACGTGCAGAGGGAACTCAACTCAGACTGTAACTTGCGTGACCTGAACATCATCTATAACTTGATGACGACAGCCTCTAAGAGCAACGGAGAAGACAAGGTAGAGTTGCCTGGCTGGGGACCAGACGACTGGGTCAAACCTGGTAGCTGTCTGGCAGAAGTCTGTGGACCGGAAGGTCACATCTGTGGAGGTCTGGATTGCGTAAAGACCTTGGAGAAGTAACACAAGCAATTGACAATATTGTTTGGGAACATTGTGATGAAGGCGAAAACAGAAACGGAACTGATTGCAGATTGCCATCGAGGAATGATATCCCCTGCCATTGCTTGCTACAAACATGGTGGTACCCCGGGCGTAGTAATCTGGTGCTGGTCTGGGACTGTGGAGAGCTGTTCTCCATAGGTTTACCAGAATCATCACAGCCCATAACGATAGTGATAGTAGGAGTTATGATGGCGATACGATGGCTGGAAGCTTATGTAAAAGAGAAAAATGGACGGGAGGCGCCGACGAAAGAACAGTTGCAGGAATTGTATCGTCTAAAAGATTTAGATCTTTTTGTTACAATCTGCAAAATCTTAAACATTCCGATAGAAGTGAAAAAGATATGGGCCAGAAGACGACTGATGCCATGGTTTAGAGCCAACACGAATGCATGGTTGTATGAGTATGCTAAGAAGCATATGTCGAAGCACAGCAGAATGTACAGTCCGTATCAGCTGGACATTAGAATAGGAGCCTCTAAGCAAGCTTTTGTAACTCATCGGAATAAAGTAATCATCGCATTGAAGAGAACTTCTAGGACAAGTGAATGTGAGAGAAGGGAGAAGGAAGAGATGTTGAAGGAAGACATGGAGAGAAACGTGACGTTGTGCCTCCACAACAGCTTCTGCCGAAACAGAGAATCTAACGTTGATCCTCTACCATGTTGTAAACAAAGAGTAGGAGAGCAGAAGTGTTGGAGGACTGCTTCCAACAGCGTCAGAATAGCTATCGACGTGTTGCAAGACACAGAGACTGAAAGTGCGGAGTCAATGTCGCAGAAGGAGGAGATGGAGCGTTGACAAATGGCCGAAAACCAAGAACCAAACAGAAAGAAAACTGGAAGAATTTAGAAGTTTTAGAACTTCTAAACGACGAACAAAGAAAGAAACCAAGAAGCGACGAAAGAGAAGATGTTAAAACTCAGAATTGTTTTGTATGAAAAAAAAACTCAAATGGGAAACAAAGCAACTAAATTTGCAATTGAAACTGAAAAGAAAATATTTAATTGAGTTTTGAAGATTAAAGAATTTGTTGCATTTATATGATTGCATTTTGATTTTAGTTAATGGCTTTAGAAACACTTACTTTTTATTTAGAAAGGCTTGAAAGAAGAATATAATAAAATATTCCAGCCTGCATGATTGTTTTTAATCAAATAGGACAACTGATCACTTTGTGGTGACATGAAATGATTGGGTAATCTTTTGAAAAAGGAGATTATTTCATTGTTCCTTCTAACCACCGAGTTTCTTAATTTTAAAATTCAGGGCCAGTAACAACTAAGTTTCCGAAGGGAAGAAGCATAGTCGGATAATTTTAGCTTGTGGGTTGGCGGGACTGTCCTGCGTTCCTACATTTTTAAACCTAGGAGAAAAAGTTTTAAATCTGGAGATAGACATTGGAAGTCTAAAAAGACGTTTTATCTTAAGTATATCCTCGAAAAGTGCAAATTGGTGGAAAAATTTGGAAGGCTATAATAGTGTAGTATGATGCCATTTACATTCTGCAGTGAGTCGATATGACGTGGATAAAAGTGACCTTATGCATTTTGTAAATTTTGTTCGATGTCGTTGTACCATTTCGATGAAAACTAGGAGACTCAATGAAGACATTGACCGGATTGTCCGGGGAGTATGTGACATTCGACCGGAATGTAGGAAAATGCAGTTTCGCATTCGAATTTTTATCGACCAGAAAAAGAACATCTGACCTGGAAGATTGATGTTTTTGACGGATTAGCGACGTCATTGGAACAAGTAGATGAATCGGGAAGTGTTAGTTTTAACTGACATGCTAATTTTTGAAGTTTCGATTTGGACGTGAACGACACGTAACCTTTTTATATTTCGCACACATTGAAACGGCGAAACAGAACGACAATAGTGGCAGTGAGAACAACTACGAGAAACTAACGACAGATTGAAGTTATAACTGGAATTTGTCATGAACCATTCCGAGTTGTGACGATTGTGCCGCTACAATCGTTACAACGCGAATCGCGATAACAATGAAGGGTGTTGGGACGGTGTGTCCAGCCTTCGTAAAAGAAATAAGGACGTTATTCCCCCGGATTCCAGAATCCGGAGGGGTCTCGGGCCCAAGTCTCAAACTGTTATATCTTATTTTTTAGCTTCCTGGTCAAATCCTGAGTTGAATTTAATTTACATCCCGATTCATTTTCAGAGAATCAGAAGCTAGGAGTGAGGGATATGGTTGATCCATCTTCGATGGAGATGATGATTTTTATCTACTGAACAAAAACAATTGCAATGAATTAAGCCCTGTTTTTAGGAGTGACCTCGTGGTCTGGGGATACTGAGACCCAGCCAGGAGCTCACTATTCTTGCATATAATTAAGTTAATTTGAGTGTTTTGACCGAAGCCGGAAACAGTAACGTTTTTGTCGACCAGATGTTGGGAAAACCACCAAAAGAACTGGCTTTGACAGAGACGGTGAAAAGCATGTAGAGCTGTGTTTAGACGCTAGCCAGTAGTTTTAGAACTTAGCTTTATTTTCCGTCGATATGTACTTCCTGGCGAATGTTACAAGAAATCTGGAAATTGGTTTCATGGAGCGTGTGTTTCTCTATCAGCTGACGAAGTATCAAGGAAGGGTTATTTCAAAAATTGCCTTTGGATTAGTGATAAATGCCTGGAAGTGGATATCTTCAAATGCAAAGCTAATTATTGTACCATGTTTAACGAGACAACCGATTTGATAAAAAACAAAAAGTCTAGTTTTATCTTCTGTTGAATGCGAAATACCGCGTATTATTGAAAATCCTTACCTGCACAAATAAACGAAATTGTAGTGAAGCATTCGGTGTCACTCCACCTTCCTATTGTGATGTATTAACTAATGGTACTGGCAATACTAAGACGTCACCTGCCGACATACAAAAAAATGTGAACCATTTTGTTATCAACGGTTTGCATGAGTTGGGTAACATTTTCAATGCTCGCGTCGAATCTGATGCCACTATTATTGCGGAAATAGTACAGCATATGAGTCTAAAATCTGAAAATAACATTACTTCCGCTCGAAGACTTGGGAAATCTCAAATAGCCAATAATGAACGTCGCATGTGTCGCCCATTATTGATTGCGACGAATAATGCTCATTTCATGGATCGCTGTTTCGCCAGGAGAGATCATTTGAAGGAATGTCGCATTCCTGTTAACGTTAAAAAGTTTCCTTCGAGCTCGGACAGGGAAATCAAAAAGAAAGTTCTTGCCAAAAGATATCAGATGATAAATTTGGAAAACAAGGAGAAAAAATACTTCCGAATTAAACAATTACAATTATATTAAAAAGGTCAAATTGTCAACTTAGAAACAAATGCTTGACTAGAAAATATAAATTGCGTACTTCTGAATTGCCAATCCATTGGCATTCGCGAGAAACGACAAAAACTTATTCAACTACTAACTGTTAACAACATTTCCATTGCTTTTTTTATCGAGACTTGGTTATCCAAGGAAAACATGAAATCCAAAATTTGTCAAAGATCCTTCAACCAAATTGTATCTAAATGTGACTGTAATTATGGTGAATACGGTGCCGTTCTTATTATATCGGACAATAAAAACCTTTCTATTAGCGACCTTCCCATTCCCGATTTTCGATTCTCTGTTGCATGTGTCTCGATTTGCGAGTCTCTCGATTCCCTCTAATACAAGTCTGATGTTCTTCCTCCTAATCTATAATCATGATTCTAATTCCCGTAATCATGTGTCGATTGGTACACTTACAGCATGCCTTTCAGCTTACAGTCATTTCTTTAAATCGTATTCTACATCTAACAATTATGGTGCAAATTTTGATGTTTTCATTTTGGGTGATTTTAAACTATCTGGTATTATGGGCAAACAAATGCCGGAAAAACGAGATTCGAAAGAGCTTTCTTACATATGGTCAGTGACTTTGGGCTAAACCAGTTCATAAATACACCAACTCACGTGAAAGGAAACTGTCTTGATCTAATTTTTGGGACAGTTGATTCTCTTCCTTTCAGTATCCCAATAACTAGATTGTCGGATCACTTTCCTGTTATCTTTCAAATTGAAATTTTATCGTCCATGAAGTCTGTTAGTAATTTTGATAACTTTTCCAAATCAACCTTCTCCAAACAAATGTTTAATGCAACCAAGCGATCTTCTCATTGGTATTCTCTATTACGCGCAGCTCTTTCAGCCTCTTCCAAACGTAACGTCAAAAATGTTTACTAATGCCACCTTATTTTTCATCTCACGCAATATCTCGCGCTTCAAAAAAAAGAAAACTGAAACAAAGTTGGAATTTAAATTTACCTCTAAAACAAATGAGAATAAACTCTGATCTATCTGACGCCATTGAACTTGATGAGATAATTTAGGTAGAAAGTGTCAATACTCAAGACCCAAACCCTTGTTTTCAGTTTCTTAGATTATTACACCAATACTCTTCATGTCCCTCTGTCATGAAATTTGGTAACAAAACTGCTACAACTCCCAAATCCAAGGTACAACTGTCTAACGAGTTTCTTGGATCAGTCTTTGGTCCGAAAGTTATCGCTGATATTATGTTTCCTTCCCTTAAAATCTTTCAACTGGAAGATGTTTTGACTGCAATTGCTGATGTCAAAGGACTGTTAGAAGCTTGTTATGATAGTTGCTCAATGAAATCTGATGCGTATTTTGTCATGAAACAATGCTCCGATATTTTGTCCTTAGCTAAATGCATTTTGTTCAATTCAATCGTTTGTAGTTGTTTCTGGCCATCTGAACTGAAATTATCTTATGTTACACCCTTTTACAAGTCGGGATCATCATGTGATATCACAAACTATCGAGCAATCAGTATTTTACCAAAATTGTCGCTTATGTTTGTGCGCATCCTGTTTGATTACATTTATCCTAAAGCCATAAAAATCATTAAACCACAACAAAATGGATTCATGAAATCTCGAAGTGCTGTATCGCAGAAAATAACTTATTTGGATCTCATTTATGCCAACCTAGATAACAGCCTTCCATGTTGATCTATCTATTTTGACATACAAAAGGCATTTGATTCAGTGCCCATCATTTACTCTTAACAAAAATGTAAACCCTTGGCTCTGAATTTGGTTTCATTTAATTTGCTTACATCTTATCTTGATGACAGACGTCAATGCGTTAAGTTAGAAAATTCCCTATTCAACGTTATAGATGTTACTTCTGGTGTCCCTCAGGGTAGTGTTCTGGGTCCTGTCTTCTTCTTGTTATTTATTGATGATCTTCCGGATGAAGTTGTTCATAAGGTTTAATTTTTATTTTGCGATGATTTAAAATTACGTTCATCGCCTGAATCTTCAACGTGATTTTGACACACTTTCTGAATAGGCGAAGTTAAATGGACATTCGTTTCATCCTTCAAAAACCAAGACTTTGAGTTTTGGCTATCTAAAATACATTTTTACAATGAATAACGTTTCATTAGAATTTAATGAGGACAAAAACAATTTGGGCTTGATTATCAACAACTAACTCAATTGAATTTCGCAAATGACTTCAAGTTTGCCAAAAGCACCAAAACTTTTAATTTTCTACGAAGAAATGTGCCTTTTGAACTTGAACAGCAACATAAACTTTTACTTTATCGATCATTAGTTCTATCCGTGTTACTTTTTAGCTTCACTGCATGGTCATCTTCAATAAACAGCCTTCGCAGATTCGAAATTTTTCAAAAACGCTTTCTTAATTGGGTGTCAAATTCGAATGACTATGACAAATGCCTACAGATGTTCAACACTCTTCCTATCTGCTACGAACTTATTTGTACTGATGTCATTTTGTTATCGAGAATGGAAAAAAAAGTCGACATCACGGTTGAATTGGAATTGATTAAGTCCACAAACTCTACTCGGTCTGCTAGCACAAATCAGTTTTCATTTAAACATACAAGACGATTCAAAACTGACAACAACTTCTTCATCAGAGCTGTCCGTACTGCAAACGATCTTATAAAACTGAATATCCTAAACTTTGAATCTACCCTACCCAGTTTCTCAAGAGACCTTGAAAACTATCTGGTTCAAAGAAGAACTTCTTTTAACCTAAACATTTCGTATGCTTTTTCATTATATGTTTTGTTTAAATACCGATCATAGTTTGCTAGTATCTTGTTTTGTATTGTTATATTCTTTGATATCTACATTCCACCTAGTATCTACTGTACTTCCTTAATTGTGAATTCAAGTATTTTACTACTACTACTACTACAACTACTACTACTACTACTACTACTACTACTACTACTACTACTACTACTACTACTACTACTACTACTACTACTACTACTACTACTTATACTATAGAAAAAGGGCTGCTCCGACTTCCTTTTGCGATATTTGGGATTTCAAACAAAACCTTTGTAGAACATTTTACAGAATACAACTTTCGTAAATAGGTATCGCTCTACAACGCGGCAATGCTGCCTGTTTATAAGAAGCTTAAAAAGTGAACAATTAAACGGGCTATAGGGCAACTGTTTCTTAACATTTTGTTGTATTTACGACTACTGAATTAATTTGAGCTGTTTAAATTTGGAAAAAAATAATATTGAAAGATTTAAATATGTTGTCTATTTTTTTTTGGTTTCAGCAATTTTTGTTTTAATTGATGATTTTGTATCTGTAGTAAATTTGTCATTTTCAAAGAAAACTGTGATTGAAATAATCTGTACTTAGGTAATAAATATACTAACTGTAACCGATCTGTCGTTTGAACTAATTTTGTAAAAGTTTCTATTGATACTTTTTGGCGTTGAGAAAGGAATAGAACAATTGAGATCATAATATGTTCTGAAGGCGCTCTGAATTTTATGTCAAATTGTTTGGCCCGAGACAAATTGCCTGATTTTACTATGCCCAGATCTTTGTTTTAACTGTGCCATTTTCTACAGAAGCGGTCGAAATTTCAATCAGTTGAGTTCTCGTTTCATTGACATTAATTTTTCTTTTGCCCACTACAACAAGAATTCGAAATCTTTCTCGGTGTTCTGCTTTGTGTAAAACGCAATTTTTCTGTCATTGAATAATTGCAATCGAATAGTTTCTAAATAAGTTTCGGGTAAATCGTCGATAAAGATTATGAATCGTAGCCGTGCTAGAATAGAGCCTTAAGATACAACACTGGCCACTCTCCGAAAAGATGAATCAATGTTTCCAGTTCTTACAGAATGATAAAGTTTTTGTAGACAAGACGACAAAATTTTTGCAGATTACCCCCAATACCAATCTTCCCTAATTTTGAAAGTAGAATGTAATGAGGGACTCTATCAAAAGCTTCATGGAAACCGAGATTGCAAGCAAGTGAAGGCACAGATTCGTCAAAAACCTTGAATATACCATCTAGATAGATGAGTAGCTGTAGAATGGTCGATATGTTTTTCTGAACACTAAATTGATTTTTAGAAAGTTTCGGAGCTAGGTTTCATAGAATTTATTAAATAAAAGACGATCGAATACCAAAAAAAGTTCCGGAGGACTGCTGATTGGCAATAGTTGGAGAATCATCTTTGTGAAGGGGAGTGACTTTGGAGGTTTCCTTCTGCTTTGAGTACTCAGTGGTTTCTAGAATACAAGTGAACAAGCATAGCACTTGAGGAGATAGGGAACTAGCGGGTTGCAAAAAAACATCGTCAGCAATACCGTCCGGGCCTGTTCCGGGTTTAATTCTTGACATTCAAGTCATGACTCATTCAAGTCTTTCGACGGGAACACTGGATCCTCCAGCAACGAAGGCTTGGAATATGCAGAAACAATTTTTTTTTTATTTGGCATAGTGTCTCTGCTCTTCAGCAGGTTCATGAGCTTGTAACAATCGTATCTCCATTCCGTTTTCTAACAAAAAAGCCAATAGAGAGCAGTGCCGAGATCAACTGAAGCTTTAAATTTTTTTCCAAGTAGTTTCGGTAGTCGTGAGTCTGAGAGGCGATTGAACTTTTGATCTCTTTTCATACATGACTTGAATTGATTGTGCTGATTCACTGAACGAGAACTGTGAAAAATAGGGAGCTCGTTGTGTTTCTTTCTTTTTTGTTAAAGGCGTTCTTTAAGAATGTGGTTGAAGGTGTCCATCCATTCATCTACATGAATAGCGGAGTCGATAAAAAATAGAAGAGATAGGTTAATATGAGATAGACCTCAAGAGTCTGCGATAGCTTGAGGCCTAGAGTAATAAGTGACTAAGGAGAAATGCAAGGAGGGGATCACATTTCCGCAGAACTGAGGGTCGAACCATGTCTCCTTTATACATGCAATATCGGCATTTGCAGAAATAGGCTTGTTCAGCAGAGAAATGCTTTTTTCGATCGATAAGAGACTGCCATTATTAGATCTGCGATGTGAAACTCATTATAACTATACTTTAGAATTGCCTTATGGTTCACTCCAATACCCATTTAAACAAGTAGGAGAGCATCACAAATAATTTTACAATGGTCGGAGAAGGAAGAGTCATTTGCATTGGTAGAGGCTACGTGTGTGTTTCCATATGTAAAGAATATTTCTAGGAGAATGTGTTGGCGAAAAGACTGTCGGTTCGATTGCCTTTTCAATCCAAAACGAGATCAAAATATTTTCGTCAATATTTCGGCTAGAATAAATGTCCCAATTATCACCTGGGAAATTTAGTACTCCCGCAATGACGCATTCATGATAAGCATTAAATACGAGAAAGGAATTGATAAAGTCAGTAAGGTCTCTAGAGTTAAGTCTGTACCTGCATGGACTGGGTGGGTTATAGAGGCAGACAATTAAAGCTATCATTAATCCAAAGTGAAAAGTAGAGGCGCCGTCAAGTTCACAGACTGTACGGGAGGCTGTTTCAGCTGATTCCGTCTTTGATTATTACGGCAACAACTTCATGTTGCCCATGAGGTCTAGAGTAATCAGTGACTAAAGAGAAAGGTGAGGAGGGGAACATGTTTCCGCAGAACTGACGGTCAAACCATGTCTCCGTTATACTTGCAGTTTTGGTATTTGCAGAAACAGGCTTGTTCAGCATAGAAATTCTTTTTTCAACCGATAGCCGACTGCGAGCATTTGTTACAAAAAGGGTCTGAGACCTTTTGGAACCTGATCTAAACTACATTTTATGATTGGATAAATTAGATATTTTACCATTGTAAAGTATTTAATATTAACCAATCATGATCCATCTAACTAACAACCCACTTATTTGTAAGTGCTGAAATTACTTGTAATTTCAGCACCAGAGAGATTTGAATTTAACTTAGAAATTAGTTGACTCTCCAAGAGAACTTCAGCAGCCGCAATAAACCAGTATACCCTAGATCTATTGAGCCTAGCAGAGACTAGTTAAACAACCTGAGACTAGATAAGTATAAGAGTAAGATTAGGATCGGTATTAGACAAGGAAGTTGCACGAATCTATCCGGCCGAAAATAAGATAGCGTGACGAGCAGACGGTGTACCCTATCCGAAATTACTCTATGAGTTAACCTGCTCAGGAATAACTCATCTGGTGCGACCATAAGTCTCGAACAAGACCTTAATAGCTTAGAATTAACCAAAATTAGATTAGAATTTAGACAAAACATTTTTAAAATGTTATACGACGATAATTTAATCGAAATGTCTCTACGACTCAAAAGATCAGAGCCAATATTCCGAACGATAATAGAACTACCCGGAATTGGAAGAATACCTCGAACCAGAGACGACATACGACAAAGTAGAAACTTACCAAATAGTTATATGATAGTACGGCAAAAGCCAACACAGACTTTTGTATTTAGAATTTTATTAGCAATGAATTTAGATTTCCATTTGCAAACATAAAATCTTGAAGCCAATCTTCATGCTCATTACAGGCGCTAAACAAAATATTAATATACAATAACGATTGATAAAAATATCTCAGATCGTTTTCCTAAAATTCTGCAGTATTATATAAAACATGTTTGGAAAATATTTATTGAAAATCAAAATAAAAATTAGTAGCATGACAATAAACTGTTAGTAATCAGTTGTCTCAGCTTCATCACCTAAAACATAACAGCAATCATAAGCTCACTAAAATCATTAAAACACTAAATCTTTTTTTTAAAAAAAAACAAATTTAAACCATTTTAAACTTAAATTCACTTAATTTTAAAATCAGATCATCAAGGCTTATCCTTGGATCTTAATTCATTTTCTATTTAATTAAATTTAAACTTGATCATCAAGGCCTATCCTTGGATCAATAGAACAATTTTGTTCTCCCCCACCCACTTAGCTAGTGTCTAACGACCTCAAACGTCGATTCACTATCCAACCCTTTCAAAAAAACCCAAGACTAATAGAAATTTTTGAACAAAACTAATCATTCAAATTAGGATAAACAGTGAAGAACTTCGGTTATTCATCCTTCACTTGAACCCTCCTCTTACCAGACCCAGGATAAATCGTAGACTTAGTAAGTTTAAAATAGTATCTAACGAACTACTCGCGTTCTAATTATACCTGAACCTTGTGGATCGATTTACTATTCTCCAACCCTTGAACACAATCACTACCCTTAAGTAAGATTAAGTAAGTTAACACCTTAGCTTATACTAGCCACGAGAAAGTAAAAAATCATTCTTCGGAATCGATATACCTTTCTCTCCAACCCTGAACAAATAGACCCAGGTTAAGCTAACCAAAAAATCGTAAGGACTAACAATTTAAGAAATCATCTAACAACTTTTTGCATCCATCATCCTAAACCTTATGTCATTTAAAAATCTAGGAAACAAACAAACAATCGTTTTGCACAACTGTGAAATAGATAACAAAAAATACGACCTTGTAATCACACCTCACACACAAACAGTTGGATATATTAGAACAAAACGACAAACACTAAAAAGAAAAATAATAACTAAACAAAGACAAATAACACGAAAAAGATTTTCCAAAAATAGAAACGCATTTTCAGAATCAGAAGCCAGCAATTTAGACGAACTTTATAAATTAAAAGAATCTATAGATAAAAATTGCCCCATTCACGATCAATTATATTTTTCCGACTCAGAAACAACTTCAAATTCATCAAAAAGAGGAAAAAGAAGAATAAAAAAGCAATATAAACACAAACCAGTACATTTATATAATTGGAATCAACCAATTAGACACATCGATAATTACCTATTAACAGTCATTAAACGAAAAAATGAGCCAAACACACACTCCAAGTGAAGATATTCCAGATGATGACGATATCTTCCCCTTCCTCGTAGATGCACCTAATGATAGAGGACAGCATATACTTTGCAAGAATTTACTACTAAATTTATTTGAACCCGGAATCAGCCCATGTAAAGCAGAGTTCCCAGATGTAAAGATCAAAAGACAAATTATTGATCACTATCTGAAAGATATATGTAATTTGACACAACAATACGGAATCTACACCATAGAATTCAGCTCACCAAACCCGAATCACCGCAAATATGTAATTCAAACAGACGACCTTGATTTAGAATTTTCAAAAGTATTCTCAGAATACATAAAAAGCATACAATATCATAACTCACAAAGAGCAAACTCCATATTCACTAATGAAGTTTTTGCCATAATATATAGTTATATCTCAATATTAGAGAATGAAATTCCAATCCCAAGTGTCTCACCGACAGAGACATCCAAACATATAAAGGTACGACATGAAATCACACTATTTTCAACTTTTCTACATATAATTAAAGAAAATTTCACTAAAGATGATGTTTCACAACATACAAAACATGACTTACTAAAAATTTTGGCATGGTTTATAATAGATTATTTCACACATAATATAGATTTAATTTCACAAGCAAGAAAAAATTTCAGACCTCAAAATTCAAACGATGATACCGCCATCACAGAACAGTCAGACTACGTTTGGGACCCCGAATGGTCTCATTATGCATTTATAAATATCCCACAATCAATTGCAAGTCAAGCAATAAGTACAATATCTTATACCAGAGATTATGTAAGAGTAGTACCATTAACCATTGATGCAACACCATTAAACTACAAAACATTTTTACCCGATACGCGAAATAACAGCTTAAATTCGACCGTCATACACAATGAAAACCTTAATGGAACTAGGAACCTCACTCAACAAGATATTCAAACACGATCACACTTCATAAATGAAGAAATTGTACAAACAACAACAACTACACAACAAAGTATTTCACCAATACGTCCAAATTTAACAACACCAAGAAATACAAAGACTTCACAAGCACAGGTAACCTTACAATCAACCGTTAAACCTTCGGTTGCTCCAAAATATTCACAAATGGATTATCAAACATATAGACCCATGACAATACCGTGAAAAACACGCAGAACGTTCACAAGAAACACTTTTGCGGAACACAATTATAATTACGCACATTCATCAAAAACAAACTATCCCCCACGAAAAAATAATAATAATCAGATAAGATCTCGATATTGGGATAACCCAATGGCAACAACCAACTCAAGAAATTTTCAAACTAATTCACATCCTCCACAGGATCGTAGTGAAAATTACCCATTCTTTCAACAGAATAAAAATAAAAAGCAAGCATCTCATCAAACGGATTATTTATCCTCTGATGATGATTATTTACAACCAGATATATTTGCACCATACACTAAAGAATATCGTGGACAAGGAGTGCAAAAACCATATACATATCATAGAATTTTTTCTCCACACCCAACAGATACACAAAATCAACAACCAGTGCAAATGCAAAACCCAATTAATACACAATCTTTTCAACCAATTCAGCCACAAAACCAAATGATTACACAATCGTACCAACCAACAAAAATGCAAATTGAAATACCACTTCCATATTACCTTCAACAACACGAAATAACAAAAAATCAACTTTCGAATTTTTCACAAATGCCAAATGCAGCAGAATCATTACAAATGACAATGAATCCATACCTTATGGGTGGATCATCAATAACATCAAACAAACCATTAATGGTATTCACAGGAACAGACCCTGAATATTCTGTAGAAGATTATTTAAATGCAGTAACAGCAAATTTAATTTTAAATAGAGGACCTGAACCAATTAATACGCCACTACATCAAAATTGGATACATCGACGCACAGCGTTGATACAGACAACCCTAGACGGCGCAGCCCAAAAAAGATTTTCAGTATTGCCTATAGAAATAAAATCAAATTGGAAAAGATTTACACAAGAATTTTCAAAAATGTTTGACTCCGAAAGAAACAAACAACAACAAAGAGTTTTATGTAATGAAATTCGCAGATTACCAAATAAAACTATCAAACAATTAGCAGTACGTATCGAAACACTAGTTTGAAAAGCATACTCACTAAATACACACGACTACAAAAACACAAAAATGACAGAAATCTTAATGATGACCTTAACACCTCAATTAAGGAAAATAGCAATAAATAAGAGAGCATCCCATCCCTCCTCAATTCGAGAGCCCGATTTAGATTTTCGAAAACTAGTAAACAAACTAGAGCAAGCGGAAATCACAATGAAACTTGAAGAAACAGAAAATCTGAAATTACAATATGTTAACCGAATTGAAACAAAAACCACAAATATCAACAATATACAGGAATCAGATACAGACCTCGTTGAAAAAATCACTGAAATACTCAATATTTATGAAAAACACCCAAACTTCAAACAACCGAAACCAGAATTACCCGAACAATCGATCAAGGAATAACTCATATAATAGATCAAACTATAACAGACCAAACAATAATTATCAAAACAGATCACGAAATAATTCGCAAAATCGACATTCAAGTTATAATAACCGTTATAGAAATTATTCCCAATCACCACACAGGAATAATAACCATTATAATAATTCTAACAATCGCCACAGAAGTAGTACACCTAAACATCAAAGAAATATTAATCAAGTACAATCAAACCAAGAAACAACATCAGACCCCCCAGGTATTGATGACACAGGAAATAACGAACTACAACTAAATCAAATAAACTGTGAATCATCAGATTCAGAAAGTGATACAGAAAACACTATCTCCATCAATATGATAGCAGTCGAAAATGACTACGAACCTATTATATATGAACAACCTTTTTCATCACATATATATGAAAATCAATTAGAACTCCTTCACAATTATTATATTGAACCCATCCATTCTACACAAACGGCACAAGAAACTAACGAAATCAACACTAGAAATCAATCCAATGAAAATGACAAAACAAAATGCTTGAATACAAATCACATCTATCAAAATATACAAAAAGAACAACCCAAAGAAAAAATTTGGACAATACCATTTCTTTTAGAAAGCCCAAGAAACAAAGAATTTCAACCACCAGATCTTGAAATTGATTTTTTAATTGATTCAGGACAGAATCAAACATAATAAACATTCCCACATGGAATGAGATAAAATCACTACACCCAAAACTAACGCCTCTTGAAACCTCCAGTAAACTAGCAACAGCACAAGGATCAACATTGGTAAACTATGGAAAAATTCAATTATTTCTTCTCCCCACAAGAACAATAGAGCAAAATAAAATTTTAAATAAACCATTTAAACAAATATTTCATATCACTGATATTAAACACAATATCATTGGAATACCATTTATCTCTAAATATATACCAACAATCAATATTTTGAATAGTAAAATACTAATCAAAGATAAATACACAAAAACAAAAGACACATCCCTAACATTTTTTCAAAGATTAAATAAACAACCACCATTCTTTTCAAAATTTTATCCGATATATAATCAACAAAGAAAACACCTGAAACCACTATCAGGAAACATATATAATTTTTCAATAAAACAAGTTCAACAATATGATAAAAAACAAAATAGACAACAACTCTATATGTCAGATTTTGAATTCAAACCTATCCATAAGTTTTTCAAAATCACAATCTCATCCATAAAATATTTGAAAAACTCGAATTCAGATATTATTTCTCTACATGTATACAACAATACACCCTATCAAGTAACACTACCTTTAGGACTTTTAGGCTATTGCGAAACCAACGCTACGATATCACCAATACACGAAAAAGCATATCGCGTAAATAATATACTCCAATTATTAGATATTTGTCAATCCACAATTCTTAATGAAGAATTATCCATAAATAATATAATAAGTAATGAAAAAAGAAATACAGATTATTTCACAAAAACCCCATATTTCAAACCTACATTCAACATAAATAACTATACAGAGAATCAACAGAAATCTTTAACAATGTTTAACTTCCAACATTCACAAATAACACAAGACGAATTTGATAAATTAGCCAAACAGCTAATAAAATATTCATCAGTCTATGCAACATCCAAATTTGATGTTGGCAAAATTAGCTCATCACTACATCTCCCATTAAAACCTGACGCAGTTTTCAAAAAACAAAGAGCAAGTAAAGTACCAATTCATTTACACGATAAAGTAAACAGATAACTCGATATTTTAGAACAATACAATATAATCTCACCGGTAAACAAAGAAGAACAACCAAAAGGTAACACATTTATCAACTCTGTTATCGTCCTAGCAAAAGGAGAATCATTAAAAATAGTTCTAGACGCTAGATACCTTAATTCACTAATAGACGAATCAAAATGCAATTGGCCTATTGAACCAATACAAGTTATTTTAACAAAAATAAACGGAAAATACTTTACAACCGCAGATATGAATAGTGCATATAATCAAATGCCACTAGATCGCGACGCTTAACACAATTTGTTATTGGAAATCAGCAATATGAATTCAACCGCCTATTCTATGGAATATCCATAGGACCAGCAGCATTTTCAGCTTTTATGAGCAAAATTTTTCGACCACTAATACTTAAGAAAAACGCAATCACCTATTTAGACGATGTTTTTATGCAATCACAGACAAAAGAAGAAATGTTTAAAGTTTTAGAACACTATCACAAAATACTTCAGAACGAAAATCTGAAGGCCGCCCCCGATAAATCACACTTCTTTTTAACACGAGTTAAATTCTTAGGACATAATATAGAAAGAAAAACAATCACTCCATTAAAATCACGCATTGATGCTATTCAAAAGCTCCAACCACCAACAAACAAAAAGAAAATCCAAGAATTCCTTGGAATGTTAAATTTTTTAAGCAAATATGTCTACAAAATGCAATTATACCTAAGACCATTCTATAATATACTTAGACAACAAAATAATTTTGAATGGAACACAGAACATCAAGCAGAATTTGAAGAAATTAAAAAACTCTTAACTGAACAAATTTCGAATACAATTCCAGATCCAAATCAACCATTCTATGCAATGTGCGATGCTTCGAATTTTGGCATCGGCGCAGCATTATTACAATCACACAATGGTACAAACAAAATGAACCTTATATCAGCAAATTCTCGATTATTCACTCAAGCAGAGCTACGACTCTCAACTCTAATGAGAGAATGTACAGCCATAATATATACACTAACAGAATATGAATTTCTAATACTTGGATCAAAACATCCAACAGTTTTATTCACAGATCACAAACCAATCATTTTTCTCTTTACACAAAAATCTAATCCAAATCACCGAGTTTATAGATTTCAATTAATTCTAATGAAATTCCCAAACTTACATATAGTTTGGACAGCAGGAAAGAATCTTGCATTACCAGACACTCTAAGTCGAAATACACCACCTGAATTACTTACACGTAAAACTACAGTTGAAATACCCAAAAATATAAAATTTTACCTTGCAGAAAACGAAACATCACCCCGACTAGAATGCAAATATGCAGTAAAAACCGACGTTGAACAATCACAGATAAACAATCTACAACACTTCCCACTCTATTTAGATTGCCAAAATAACCACTACGAAGTTGATCTACTTGGAACATCAACTTTCAAACCAATTCCATACTCACAATGGATAAAAAATAACACCCAACAAAAAAGAGTAAAACAACACCCACATAAAAAAGACCTTTTTCCATTAATTGAAAAAGAAAATCTAACTGATAAAATAAATTTATCAGGACCACAAACAAACGATTCAAAATACACAATAAATCAAGTTTTTGACCTCCATGACCCACTTGATACAATTCCTTTATCTAAATTAGAAATTGAAAACATTTTTCTCCCCCCAACAGATAAAATTACAATTAATACTTTGAAACAATATCAAAATCTTGACCCAGTAATTCGACAACTAAAATCATGGCACAAATATAAAACTAAACCCGTCAAGGCAGATACAACTATTTTAGGAAATAAAACACTCCTCCGATATTTTCGAAAATTTAATAATACAACAATTAACGAAAACACAGACCTTCTAGAATACCAATTAAATGAATCTACAGTTCCCTGTCTCCCCCTAAGTATGATTCTTATAGCTTTTAATATTTCACATACACAAAACATTAAAGGACACTCTGGATCAGAGAAAACATATTCAAATTTCATACAAAACTTTTATTTTCCAAATGCACCAATTTGGATAAAAGTACTATGCAATGATTGTATAGTATGTCAGCTAAATAAACCTTATCCAAATCAAAAACGATTGCACAAAAACAAGATTTTAAAGGACAAAGTTTGCACTTTAACCACCGTATTTCATTTGATACAAAAGGACCAATTTCACCCTCATCCGAAGGAAACTCCTAAATTATGGTAATTGTTGACGCGTTTACCCATTATGTAGCACTTAACCCAGTACCACATTGTAACGCTTATTACGCTTACACAACACTCTATGAACACTGGATAGCCAAATTCGGACTACCAGAAATTTTAGTTACAGACAACGGTACAGAATTCATAAATAACGAAATCATCACATTATGTCATTTATATAACATCAAACACAAACCACGTACATCTCATGCACCTTGGACAAACGGCTTAGTCGAAGGAATGAACCGTTCACTACAAGAATATCTTAGATGTATCATCAATGGAAATGATACAAGATACACTGAATGGTCAGCAGATGTAAAACTATTTCCCTTAGCATATAATTCACAAATCACGACAACTCTAGGAATGTCACCATATGAAATGGTTTTTAATCAAAAGCCACGCAAACCAACTATGTTTACAGCAAACTCTCATAAAAATGCACAAAGTTATTGTCAACCGAATAAAGAATCAATTTGTTACAACTTACCTTTACATACACACGATGAAGATCATTTTCATCACCCACAAATTCTTAAATTAGCCTCCGGTACACACACCGAATGGATTTTAAACAGAGATAAAAAACACAATGAAATTTACCAAAAAGTAACAAAAAAGTTGTTACAAAGACAAAACATTAATGAACAAATAAATTCACGCTTTACACCAGCCTCCGATTTAAAAATTGGAACATTTGTTTTAATACCCAATTTTAACACTCAAAAAGCAATCTCTAAAAAATTACAACCCCTTCGAAAAGGACCATACCAAATAATTGCCAAACCCACTGATGTCACATATAAAATTACCGACTCAAACAAAAAAGAAATTGTTCAACACCGAAACAACCTATTACCTTATTACCCAAAAGAATACGCACTACGCGAACTAACTCAATTATATTCTTTCACAGGTTTAAAAGTTATTCAAAATACCCCACCACATACGGAGAATAAAACAAAAGAACAACATGACATTCATCTCGAAAACCAAAATAAAAAATCAACTATAACGAAAAACAATACAAAAAAGCTAGATCAAAATATACCTCAAAAAGAAAGAAAAAATAAAAAATTGACAGAAAAAATAATACCCCAAGAACAAATCGACAAATCAGAACATAGAGAGTCATCACGACTTAGAAATCAACCACGTAAAAACTATAAAACATTCATTCCACAGTCTAAAATATTAAAGAAAGTCGAATTTCAAAAACAGCTTTAATTTTATATTTCATAATCTTTGCACCTCTGAAATATTTTGAATTTTCATTTTTCAAAATAACATGCTGACAAACAAGCAACGATTCTAGTTCAAAATTAGCCAATAGGATTCATCCAATCCGTCACCTTCCAACTAGACGAACGATATTAAACTCCAGGCATATCTATAACTATAACTTTGCGACCTTCAGGTCAGAAATAAGCAAACCACTCCAACTTGACAACTAAAATAAATACCACCATAATATCATAACCTTCCCTTATCTAATAACCCAAAGATCAACAATATTTCCCCAACTCCGATCTCAAATACCCCCCAAACAAATATGTTAAATTAGCCTAAAGTAAAAGAACGACCATTTTAATTAGCCTAAAGTATAAAAATCTCAAAAATACCCCAGATCACTTGACAAATAAAAATAAAGACAAAGAAGACCTCCCGATCACCATAAAATTCGCCCCCAACAATTTTTCACAAAACTCAACCCACTTGTCAAAAAACCAATAAATAATTCGACCACACTTGAAAATTGCCTCAAACAACAAAAAATATTCGATCGAGAAGCCATTTCGTAAATGCTCTTCTCTCGACCAGTCAACATAATTCTTAACATTCTCATAAACTTTTTAACGATATTTAAACTTTTAATCATATTTCTTTTTGATACCTTCGAATCTTTTGTAATAACTTAATCATTTTTTGCAATATTTTTTTAATTTTCTATTCCATATTTGAACTATACCTCCAGCTTTCAAAAGCTATTGACTATATCCACAGGTACGATTCACAAAACTTATCTAAATGATACGAACCATTTTTAGTAGAACAGATATTTTTTTACTATTTGTAATTTTTATAACATTTCTATCATCCCTCATCTTGACAATATGCAAATGTATAAAGAAAGCAATCATCACATTCGCCCTAGCAACAATCCTCCTAATTCTTTTTCTAGAAGAATACTATAATAAACATAAATTTTTCCACTAAAAGAATAAATAAAAAACCATCAAAAATTGCTAACCAACAATCACTCAGTCAGTCTTCACCGACATCATCCCAAGATAACCCAACACCATCTTCAAATACCCAAAACCCCAAAAATCCACACGAATTTCTTTTCAAGATAACCCATATACCTTTGAAGAACGACACGCTTGCTTATCTGGACCACTAGAACCAGTTCAACGACAAGCACCTTTAAGCGAACCAACATATAACTTATACCCAACACTACCACAAGAATTAAGTAGAATACGAAATCCTAGTCAAAACCAAAATACAGTCGAAATAAATAGACAAATTATACATCCTCGACGAAACAGAAATTTTCAAACTCCCCGAGTTCATTTTGATATACCTCAATCCCCATCACAAAGTACTGCAGAAAACCCCATCGGTATATTACCAGAAACCCCTACGCTTCTTTCACAACGTAGCACCTCAAGCCTACCCTCAGATTACTTAGGTTCAACACCAACATCTGAACAAATACGTGAAAATCCCTTTAACCCTACAAACCAAACATCACGACTACCATATTGGACAACACATTCATTCACACAAGGTGAACCAAATTTAATCAATGATCCAATAGATATTTCTACGGATACAACAACATCCTCATCACTACCAGAAACATTATCACTACCATCAACACCATCAATCAGTCAGATTTCACCAACGCCTTTTAACTTCAATTTCCCAAATAACCTCGACGCTAGATACCGAGAACAATCATCAACAAATATTCCTTTAAGACTAGACTGGAATACATTCACAGCACCTCCACCATTATTTGGACAACACCCTGAAAGTAACCGACTCCACAACTGGGCACTAAATAGACTACAATATAGACAAGACATTCACGAAGACATTCGTGATCATAACATCCAAATACTCCAACAAAATAGTCTGCAATTAAAATTCGAAATCACAGTTAAATTAAACAACATTATTCAACATCCCTATCCATTAAACCCACCAAATATAACAGCTCAATCCCTACCACCACCGTTTATAACAACTGAAGTGATATACAAATACGACAGATATACCAAAAAGACAATTGGTTACATCACATTTTATAACCCATACTCAGGATTGTCATACACATGTATATTCTAAAAATTTTAATTTTTCTCCAACTCCTTTTTCTAATAACCTCCAATGAAAACATAAACCCTTCCCCCCGCACAGGACCCCAAGATTTATTAGTAACACATTACGATTGTGAAAAAAAACGAACAAAAAACACTACACAAATATGCAATAAATCAAGTATCACAATGCGAAACAGAACCACAAGCCATAGAAACAACAAATGTAATAGCGACACTTTATTCAAAAGCCCGAGCAACAACAGTTATAGGATATAAATTCACAGCAACATTTTCCGAAAAGAAAGTACATTGTTCACAAGTCTCAAATGGAAATAAAAACCGACTTGACCACGAATCATTCTACCAGAGTAATATCGAACGACTTTTACATCTCAATCCCGAAGATTGTAAAAACGAGTTACTAAGACTCAATATCACAAGAAATAAAAACACAGATAGAAAATTAGTATATTTCCAAATTTTTGCAGATTCTGTACATCAAGCAGAACTTGAAAGATATCAAGGACATATAAAATTAGATGAAAAATACCCATACAACGGCGCACACGGAAGATTAACTTATGATATACACGATAAAAACTGGATACCACACATTGGTATAAATGACCCATCAAACTGCAAAGCAGACACAAAAAATAAGGGATATCAAGAAATCATGTTTTTCGATTGGAAAATACAACTCGAAAAAATACAACTCACACGCGATATATCTGACAACACAATGATCTATCAAGGAATTAAATTACCCTGTAAAAACGATCAAGGCTATTGTGACCCTACAACACGAACACAAGCAACAATTGTTTGGTTCCCCGAAGACACTTGTACAACATTTCAAGTAGCAAAAATACACGCTCGTATGATAAAATTTCACGAAAATTATTTTATACAATCAATTCCATATGAACAAGTCCATCCATCACGAAGACAAAGTTCTAATTTTAGAAACATACACAATATAGAAAATAAATTGACACGTTTTCAAATATATCAAGAAACAGAACTTGCATGTAAATACAGAAATCCACTTCACAAAACACAATACTCCGAGATATTAGTTGAATACGAAAAAGGATTCGACATGACCACTGGAAAAGTAAAAATCGACCCATACGCCACAAGTCACCCCATAAACGAAGGAACATCATATATACCAGTTGATTTTCAAAAAAGTAAAAGTCGACCTGGTGGACATCTAAAGCCCCATGACACTAGAAGCACACGTTTACAAGAACTATCACTCATGAATAGTACATATTTCGGTAATATCCACTATGATATTCACCTAGATATGAAATTAGACTACACAATTAGCCGCATTTTTCAAGAAATGTCACTCTCTGAATTAGAAACACTTCACCAACTGTGCGAATTAGAAAGGACACAAATCCTACAATCACTTGCACTAGCAGTATTAAAAATACCCTACGCAGGATATTTACTATCAGGAAATAGATCAAATTTTTTAGACTATGAAGGAAACATTTTATGGTTTTATACCTGTACCAAAAAAGTATCACCACTATATGTTTTTGAAGATAAACGATGCTATAAAAGAATCCCTATCTTTTATAAGAATAAAGTACATTTCGTTGACACGCTTTCAAGACGAACCTATTTTTGGGATACCACAGTCCCATGTGGATCAGAAAATAGCCACAATGTAGTTCAACTAAACCCTGATGAAGATAAATATTACCTTCTTACCCCATATCCCACATTAATGCAATCACTCAAAAAATTTTCACCTGAAAGCATCAGAGCTATTGCTCGAAACCCAAATATTGACCTACAATCAATTGGAATATATTCAAAATCCGATATCCAACATCACATTAGAACACAATAATTCCAAGAATTATTAACACAAATGGACACTATACAAAGACAATCAATTGACCAAAACTTACGCAAACTTGCCGAAACCGCAGGATTTGCAGATATTTATACACAAGACTATAGCGGATATTTTAAAGACATTAAAGACTATATATATCTAAACGGTGAAAAATATAGAACACAAGATATTTCACCTATAAATATTTTTAGCTTTGTTACACTAAGAAATGAAATTCTCGATTTTCTAGGATGGCCCTACTACATCTTAGAAAAATTAACGTATACGCAATGTTTAACTTTATAGGATTTCTTTTTTCGCTTTTAAAAGGAATCTATAATACATGCGCTATACACACACAAGTAAATAGACAAGCAAGTGTAGCACGCATACTATTTGCAGGATTTTTTGGAATTTTTTCATCATCAATAAACAAAATTCTTTTAGACGCACAAATAAAAGAATACAACACAAAAATAGCAACAAGACAGAACACATACGACGAAGAAAATAACAATGTAGACATAACGCCTACAGCACCACAGTTACCACCCCTACCACATAACCATCCACTATCACTAGTCCCACGAAATTTTCGAAATTTAGCAATAACACACAATCCAAATTTTAGACCAACCATATCACAAAGTCCCATTCAACATATAATGACACACCATCCACTGGATGAAAATACATATGAACAAATTATAAAACAACCCCATACCACCGCTTTTCAGTCTCAAAATAATATTTTTTTAGCCCACGATGAGCCGACAACTTGGATCCCTACACCGCTCAAATTCCCACCCGACCAACCTCAACAATCCAATTACAATAATTCCACTTTTTGCTTTCCCGCCACCCGATTTCCCAACCAATAATGTAACATCAGGCATGAATTCAGACACTAATTCACATATCTCAGTTTTGTACTCCATCTCACAACTCAATAACCCAGATATTGAAACCCCTGATGAGTTTGCAGACTCTGAACCATCTCCATCCAATAATTTTCAAACCAACGCCTCAGTTTTTTCAAAACCCCCTTTTCAACCAATCCCGCCAAATAACCCACTCCCATCCATTTCTACACCCTCTTATGCTTCGCAAGTCACCCCAACCTACTCTTCATTTCATTCAGACCGATCATCCAATTCTCCAGATACTCCCCAAATCTCCCAGGAACTAGATAATTTTATCACCCTACAACAACAACCCTTCCACCTTGAAAAATCCACTATAAACCAAATTTCATCCACAATAGAATCATTAAACCCACCAACCCCTACACCCTCTTCAGCTTATACCGCATCATTAGCACCATCCTCCACATCCACCGAATCATCAAATAGCACTAATAGAGCTTATCGCACTTTCAAAAGAAAATTCCCGAACCATCCATTTCCAACAAAACCAGGAACAGCCCGTGAATATATTAATCATCCAAATCAAACTAACACGAAAGATTTTTTAGCCATCACCCTACCCTCATTTCCACAGTATACTTTGAACACCCCTCATGAGACTAACGACACACGTAGTTTTGTAGATGAACATGTTTTAATGCCTACACTTCATTGGACATCATATTATCATTTTACTAACCCCCTTTGCCTACCTTTATCTAATACTCACATCGATATAGAAAGAAATAAAGATATGCTATATCGACTCACCACACCACTAACACATAGACAATTTACTTATATAGGATATAAAAAGTCACTAAAAACATACACTGCACCCCGAGCTAACGAATACACGCTAGAATATTACGATCACAACATCATCCGAACTAACCAAGACCAATTTTTAGATGATGACCGTTTCGCTAACCCACAAATCACAGAAAAATTTTTCATCAAAACACCATATGTATTTACACTCAATATATTTGATCGCAAATTCGACCACATCATTTCTGAAGCACTAACCGACGCACAAGCTTACAAAAGTTTTAAAGAAAAATTTCAATTATTTTCACTAACCTTTCATTTCCTTGCACCACACGAACGAGATTTGCACTGCTCACACGACATTATGTTACGCACTAAACAAACCCACACATATACATATTATCGCTTCATACAAAATCACTTTGATCTACACACTCCATCAAGACAACCACACCACCGTTTTCAATTTATTAACTCTAAGTACACTTCACCATTTTTTCTTAACTTCACATATTGCATCAAAGATACTAACCTTCACGGTATTCTTCGCAATTATGATCCCATAACCCAAATGTATATTTTTTGTCCCATCACAAAGACCTTCAACGCAGAAGAATCCAGACCCTTCCTTATCCCACATGAATTTGTTCAACCTATAGAAATCCCCATGTTAGAATTCATCCACAACACTAAATATAACCACAAATTATGTAATCTCATCCAAAACTCACCTTATGAGTTTGCAGTTGGCACTGAAGAACTAAAAACCATTAAAGCACTTCAATTGCTTTGGCCACTGCTTCAAACTAAAAACATCATTCGCATACTAGCAAAGTTACTAACAAATTCCGACATAATCCACGACATCTTCCCCCACGGTTTTTTCCCCGACGACTAACAGGTAAGTATAATTTATACATATTCTTAACTAATAAAATTAAAATAAAACACTAACCATTCTTTATCCATGTTTTATTTAGATTTTTAGTCTTCATCTCACGATCATCTGCAAAATACAATAAAGAAAAATAAAAAATCGAAAACTTCTTCAAATTCTTCAAAACTCTATTAATATTTTACACTAGATAAATTCAATAAAATTCATACCAATGTAGTAAATTAATTTATAAATTATTTCCCTAAAAGCAGTAATTCTAATAATGATGAAAATTTGTAACTTAATTTTTCCCCAAAACTAGCAGTAAAATTGAAATTCTATGTAGTAAATTGATAAAACGCAAATGCAGTACTAACCTTTTGATATTCCATTCACTCGCACAAGAATTCTATCCATACTCGCACAGCTCGCCCACGAAGAATTGTTTAAATAATGAAATTCAGTTTCAAGCTTTCACACTCAACAACTCTAACACACGATAACAAGTTTCAAACTTTCCTTTAACCCGGTTGGAAAGGAATTATACACTAAACAAAACTAACCAATGCAGCTTGTTAAACACCACAACACATAGAATAACAGCATGACTAAGAAAAGGAAACCAACGGTACCCAAACCGGATTAACCCAGTTTAAAACTGGATAATTTATTCTTTTGAAGACTATTATAAAGTCTAAGAAAGAAATAATAAAACACAAAAAAGTCGTAATACAAACCCATACCAAAAACAATTTGATTTTTGAAAAAAGGACACAACCAACGAAACATAAGAAAAACCACAATAAACTCAACATAAAACGTTATCACATAACAGGACCTCTCACAGAAACCGCACGAAATCATACTCCCACTCCTGGCCTAACCCACCAGAGAGGACGTCCTGAGCATGCTCTATAGCCGGCCTAACCCACCGCGCTACATCCACGCTTTGTGACCACACTCCTATTTTTAATAAGAGGTACTCAAGGGTGAGTAACTCTTCAAAATAACCGAACTAAAACAAAAAGCTTTTGTGAAAACAACTAACCAAAATCATAATTAAAACACCGAACTAATAAAAATTTTATAAAATGTAAATTATACCTTGCAGTATATAGATCAGCATACAACACCCAAGACGAACATCCAAAGACAAAATGACCCCACTACACTCGAAAAAGAATGGCCAACGACAATGAATATGCCGTCCACAATCACAACTCAAAGGATTTAGAGTACGACTTGACTTCGCAGAAAAGGACTTCATTGAACTAGACCAATGACCACCTCGATGTTCAAGTATACGTACAGATCCGAGTAACCAGGCATCCCCTCCACGCACAATCTCCGCGCCATTCCCAGACTAGGTTGAACACAAAAGAAGTTCTCTACATGAAACAGAAAAACCTGTCATAGCAAACCATTCTGAAATCAGATTTGAGTTTGTTGAGAAAACCCAGTCGTTGTCATAAGAAGACACAACGATTGATCCTGGAACTTCTCTAACAAGAGAACCCAGAAGAAATATGATGTTCGCCAAATACCAACGTCCATCATCCATCCTTTGAATTGCAGAAAAACTATTCTAAAAAACTCTGTAAAACCCGGATGGGTGGAACCTGATCTAAACTACATTTTATGATTGGATAAATTAGATGTTTTACCACTGTAAAGTATTTAATATTAACCAATCATGATCCATCTAACTAACAACCCACTTATTTGTAAATGCTGAAATTACTTGTAATTTCAGCACCAGAGAGATTTGAATTTAACTTAGAAATTAGTTGCCTCTCCAAAGAGAACTTCAGCAGCCGCAATAAACCAGTATACCCTAGATCTATTGAGCCTAGCAGAGACTAGTTAAACGACCTGAGACTAGATAGTATAAGAGTAAGATTAGGATCGGTATTAGACTAAGAAGTTGCACGAATCTATCCGGCCGAAAATAAGATAGCGTGACGAGCAGACGGTGTACCCTATCCGAAATTACTCTATGAGTTAACCACCTCAGGAATAACTCACTTTGATCTATATTCATTGCTTGGTTTGGTAGTCATTTCTCCAACTCTAGAAAATTGCAATTATGGTAGATTTTCAGATTTCGTATTTTCACTTCGGCCTAATGACACCATTATCAGTCATCTTTTTCCGTTTTGCTTAAAACTTTAACTTTGTCTCGTTCAGGAAGCGATAAATCACAACCAATCAATATTTCATGGTTTTGGTTTGATTTGAGTTGGTGGGCTTTGTTAAGTAGCAGTCGAGCATCCTAGATGGAAGACAACTTCACTATAAGATTTCTGTTACTTCCAGTCTTTAACTTTCCTTGTCTGAAACAATCCTCAAATTTCACTCGAATTACCAAGTTTGTTTTGTGTAGTATTTCTTTGACTGTGGCTTTTTCTTCCATCTGACGTTTATTGACGTTTTTCTCCGAGGATTTTTTATACTTTTATACTAATATCCGGTCCAATTTTGTTTATCGAATTCTGAAACTGTGACGCTTTCTTCGTTGATTGCGCATTAGAGTCTGTGATAGCGCGATCTTCTTTACTGTTACTGAGATTCCTTTTACTGCTTCTTGTAATGGCTCAACTTTTTTCTGAACAATGTCTATGAGGGTCGCAGGGTCAAATTCAATAGCAGAAAATGAATTCTGGGAAATTGACAGAATGGTTTTCAATCGCTTAAAGTCTTCTGAGAGCCCATTGATTTTTTCATATGAGATCTTTTTCTTCAATCAAATTTTAAGTTGCGCGATGCATTCTCGAAGTCAGCAAGACAAAATAGGCTTGAAGAGATTCGTAAGCATAGAGTTCCTTCCGTTGTCCAATGCCCATAGTAGTTCCGAAATGGTATTTCAATAATGATTTGTTTGCCCTTTTCTGGTTGTTTGCGCTACGCAGGGTGCCACCATGGAAATGATATTGCTAAATGTATGATTTTTATAAGAGATCACCACTCAAATCACCATGCCTCGCTGGCTCATCCCTATTTAATTAGTTTATCACAATATCCAGGCCAGCAATCTCTGCCTCAAAGGCATTTGCCTTTTTGCCGGCGTTTTTATGTGTTTTTTTTGCTCTGACAATTACATGGCAAAGCGTTATTAGATGAAACATTTTTTCACTTGTGCTCCAGATTGAAATAGGCTTTGACTCAGTTTATTTGGATCAGGGCCGTAAGTCTCAAGTGAACGGATGGCTTGTTCAACTTTAAGAGCAATTATGTGATCAACGGTTAATGTATTCGAAGGAACTAATTTTTCCGGGCATGGTATAAGACTGTTATAAATAATAAGTTTGGCAGAAGGTAATCTTCCTTGTCTACTTATTTTACTTGCCGCTATTGGCAGTCCTTTTAAACGACTGAACCTCTTTGAAATCTACTCACCTTTTACATGTGCTCACAAGGTTCTTACACTCCTAGGTTTCAGTTGCTAATCTTTGATTTTGGTAGAAAGTTTTCTAAAGGTTTTTTCTTCGTCGTAAATCAATCAAATCTCTATTTTACAATTTTTAAGGTCGTCTTGCCATGATTTTAGATACAGATCTATCGGTTTTTGAACTGCTTTTTCAAAACAGCAAGTGCAAAAATGCCCTTGTTGCGTGCATCGCAAATCCGTTTTCTTGAATTTTGATTGACCTGTTTTTAATTTTGTTAAATTTTTCTGCGAAATTTATTTATTCTGTTTTTTGAAATAATAAAAAAAAGGTTTTTGGCTTCTTACGTTTTCAACAAAACAAAAACTAAATCCCTATGTTCACTATTAGTTCCGGACTAGGCTTTGACCATTGAATAAATACCGGGCCGAGGTCCGCGACCCATGTTGCGACCAAAATGGGCTTTCTGCGACCAAAATTCCATCATCCCGCAAGACGCTTGAGTCGCGCAATGTCGCAACATAGCTAATTTGGGTCGCGCAAGGTCGCAACATGAGTCGCGCAAAGTCGCAACCTGTGTCGCATAAAGTCGCAATATTGCTTGCGCAACCCGGGTCGAGGCGCTCGACTTATGTTTCGACTTTGAAAGTCCAGCAAGTGCAGTTTTGCAACTGAAATTCCGCGGCCGAGAAGCAATTTTAAATCGAGCGCAAAGTCGAATCATAACCGATTTTAGTCGAGAAAATCAAAACATAAATCGAGAAAGTCAGAAAATACCCATTTTCTACAGGAGCGTTAGAAATTTCAATCAGTTGAGTTCTCGTTTCGTTAACAATAGTTTTCATTTGCCCACTTCAACAAGCATTCGAAATCTTTGTCGGTGTTCTGCTTTGTATAAAACACAGCCTTACTGTCATTGAGAAATTGCAATCGAATAATTTCCAAATAAGTTTCGGGTAAATTGTGGATAAAGATAAGAATAGTAGCCGTGCTAGAACAGAGCCTTGGGATGCAACACTGGTCACTCTGCGAAAAGATGAATCAATGTTTCCCATTCTTACAAAATGGTAACGATTCTACAGACAAGACGTCAAAGTTTTTGCAGATTACCCCCAATACCAAACTGCCCTAATTTTGAAAGTAGAATGTAATGAAGGACTCTATCAAAAGCTTCTTGGAAACCAAGATTGCAAGCAAGTGAAGGCACAGATTCGTCGAAAACCTTGAATATATCATCTAGATAGATGAGTAGCTGTAGACTGGTCGATCTATTTTTCTGAAAACCAAATTGATTTTTTGGAAAGTTTCGGAGCGAGGTTTCATAGAATTTATTGAATAGAAGACAATCGAATACCGAAAAAAGTTCCGGAGGACTGCTGATTGACGATAGTTGAAGAATCATCCTTGTGAAGGGGAGTGATTTTGGAGGTTTTCTACTGCTTTGAGTACTCAGCGGTTTCTAGAATACAAGTGAACAGGCATAGCACTTGAGGAGATAAAGAACTAGCGTGTTGCAAAAAACATCGTCAAGAATACCGTCCGGCCTGTTCCGGGTTTAATTCTTGACATTCAAGTCATGACTAATTCAATTCTTTCGATGGGATTTTTTTTCCAAGTAGTTTCAGCAGGCGTGAGTCTGAGGGGCGATTGAACTTTTGATCTCTTTTCATAAATGACTTGAATTGATTGTACTGATTCACTGAACAAGAACTGTGAAAAATAGGGAGCTCGTTGCGTTTCTTTCTTTTTTCTTTCTACATGAATCGCGGGTCCATGAAAAAAAGATAAGAGATAGGTTGAGAAGAGATAGATCTCAAGAGTCTGCGATAGCTTGAGGTCTAGATCAATAAGTGACTAAGGAGAAATGTGAGGAGGGGATCAAGTTTCCGCTGAACTGAGGATTGAACCATGTCTCCTTTACACATGCAAAATCGGCATTCGCAGAAATAGGCTTGTTTAGCAGAGAAATTTTTTTTTTCGATCGATAAGAGACTGCCATTATTAGATCTGCGATGTGAAACTCATTTCAACTGAACTTTGGAATTGCCTTATGGCTCACTCCAATACCCATTTAAACAAGTAGGAGAACATCACTAATAATTTTACAATGATCGGAGAAGGAAGAGTCATTTGCATTGGTAGAGGCTACGTGTGTGTTTCTAGAGCAATGATGTTTCTAGAGTCAAAAATGTTTCTAGAGTAATGAGTTGGCGAAAAGACTGTCCGTTCGAATGCCTTTTCAATCAAGAACGAGATCAAAATAGTTTCGTCAACATTTAGGCTAGAATAAATGTCCCAATTATCACCTGGGAAATTTACCTCTCCCGCAATGACGCATTCATGACAAGCATTAAACAAGGGAAAAGAGTTGATAAAGTCAGTAAAATCTCTGGAGTTAAGCCTGTTTTTGCTTGGACTGGGTGGGTTATAGAGGCAGACAATTAAAACTATAATTATTCCAAAGTGAAAAGTAGAGGCGCCGTCAAGTTCACAGACTGTACGGGAGGCTGTTTCAGCTGATTCCGTCTTTGATTATTATGGCAACAACTTCATGTTGCCCTTGAGGTCTAGAGTAATCAGTGACTAAGGAGAAATGTGAGGAGTAGAACACGTTTTCGCAGAACTGAGTGTCGAACCATGTCTCCGTCATACTTGCAATTTTGGCATTTGCAGATATAGGCTTGTGCAGCAGAGAAATTCTTTTTTTTAATCGATAGCCGACTGCGAGCATTTGTAACAAATAGGGTCAGAGACCTTTGATCTATATTCACTGCTTGATTTGGTAGTCATTCATCCAACTCTAGAAGATTGCAATTATGGTAGATTTTTAGATTTCCTATTTTCACGTCGGTCTAGATGACACCATTTTCAGCCTTCTTTTTCCGTTTTGCTAAAAATTTTAATTCTTTGTCTCGTTCAGGAAGCGATAAATCACAAACAATCAATATTTCATTGTTTTGGTTTAATTTGAGTTGGTGGGTTTTGATAAGTAGCAGTCGAGCATCCTAGATGGAAGACAACTTCATTATAAGATTTCTGTTCCTTCCAGTCTTGAACTTTCCATGTCTGAAACAATCCTAAAATTTCACTTTTTCCAAGTTTGTTTTGTGTAGTATTTCTTCGACTTTGGCCTTTCTTCCAGCTGACGTTTATTGACGTTTTTCGGCGAGGATTTTTCATACTTTTATACTAATATCCGGTCTGATTCTGTTTATCAAATTCTGAAACTGTGACGCTTTGTTCGTTGGTTGCGCATTAGAGTCTGTGATAGCGAGATCTTCTTAACTGTTACTGAGATTCCTTTTACTGCTTCTTGTAATGGCTCAACTTTTTTTCTGAACAATGTCTATGAGGGTTGCAGGGTCAATTTCATGTGCAGCAAATGAAATCTGGTAAATTGACAGATTGGTTTTTAATTGCTTAAAGTCTTCTGAGAGCCCATTGATTTTTTCATATGAGATCTTTTTCTTCAATCAAATTTTAAGTTGCGCGATGCATTCTCGAAGTCAGCAAGACAAAATAGGCTTGAAGAGATTCGTAAGCATAGCGTTCCTTCCGCTGTCCAATGCCCTTAGTAGTTCCGAAATGGTATTTCAATAATGATTAGTTTGCCCTTTTCTGGCTGTTTGCGCTACGCAGGGTGCCACCATGGAAATGATATTGCTAAATGTATGATTTTTATAAGAGATCACCACTCAAATCACCATGCCTCGCTGGTTCATCCCTATTTAATTAGTTTATCACAATATCCAGACCAGCAATCTCTGCCTCAAGGGCATTTGCCTTTTTGCCGGCGTTTTTATGTGTTTTTTTGCTCTCACAATTACATGGCAAATCGTTATTCGATGACACATTTTTTCAGTTGTGCTCCAGATTGAAATGGGCTTTGACTCAGTTTATTTGGATCAGGGCCGTAAGTATCACGTGAACGGATGGCTTGTTCAACTTTAAGAGCAATTATGTGATCAACGGTTAATGTATTCGAAGGAACTAATTTTTCCGGGCATGGTATATGACTGTTATAAATAATAAGTTTGGCAGAAGGTAATCTTCCTTGTCTACTTATTTACTTTTCGCTATCGGCAGTCCTTTTAAACGACTGAACCTCTTTGAAATCTACTCACCTTTTACATGTGCTCACAAGGTTCTTACACTCCTAGGTTTCAGTTGCTAATCTTTGATTTTGGTAGAAAGTTTTCTAAAGGTTTTTTCTTCGTCGTAGATCCATCAAATCTCTATTTTACATTTTTTAAGGTCGTCTTGCCATGATTTTAGATACAGATGCATCGGTTTTTGAGCTGCTTTTTCAAAACAGCAAGAGCAGAAATGCCCTTTTTGCGTGCATCGCAATTCCGTTTTCTTGATTTTTGATTGACCTGTTTTTAATTTTGTTAAATGTTTCTGCGAAGTTTATTTATTTTGTTTTTTGAAATGAAAAAAAAAGACTTTTGGCTCCTTACGTTTTCAGCAATACAAAAACTAAATCCCTTTGTTCACTATTAGTTCCGGACTAGGTTTTGACCATTGAATAAATACCGGGCCGAGGTCCGCGACTCATGTTGCGACCGAAAAGGGTTTTCTGCGACCAAAATTCCATCATCCCGCAAGACGCTTGAGTCGCGCAAAGTCGCAACATAGCTAATTTGGGTCGCGCAAGGTCGCAACTTGGGTCGCGCCAAGTCGCAACTTGTGTCGCGCAAAGTCGAAACATGCGTCGCGCAAAGTCGCAACCTGTGTCGCGCAAACTCGCAACATGGGTCGCGCAAGCTTGCAACATGGGTTGCGCAACCCGGGTCGAGATGCTCGACTTATGTTTCGACTTTGAAAGTCCAGCAAGTGCAGTTTTGTGACTGAAATTCCGCGGCCGAGAAGCAATTTTCAGTCGAGGGCAAAGTCAAAACAAACCCGATTTTAGTCGAGAAAGTTGAAACATAAATCGAGAAATTCAGAAAATACCCATTTTGAGTCGCAATGATCGCAACATACCTTTTTTGGGTCGTACAAAGTCGCAACATATCTTGTTTGGGTCGCGCAAAGTCGCACAAAAATTCTTCGGTCGCGCAAAGTTGCAACATACCCATTTTCAGTCGCAATGGACGCAACATAAGTCCCCGACCTCGACCCGGGATAGGACTAACGGACCATAGAACTTAGGTTTAGTAACTAAGGCGAAAGGAGCAACTAAAACTGTCCCAATACTGAAAGCTGGGTGCTTAGCCATTGCATTTTATATGAATTCTGCCTGGCCTTGTATCGCACCCAATTCTTCCTTCACATAGGCTGATGTTGCATATTGCACCGTGGCATTTTGCTTATCGTTCATTAAATGAAAACATCCGAAAATTTTTTTTGAGGTTTGAAAATTTGTAATAAACTATTTTCATAGAACGACAAGTGGATACCATCAGGGCAGCATATTTGATGGGTTGGATTGGGATTGTGTTAGGATGAGACAATGAGAGTGTATGAGTAAACCAACTTATTTATACAGTAAAACGACCCTTGGTTAGGAACCTGAGCTTCTCGATTTATATCAGTGTTATGGGAAGTCTGATTTGTTTTCGTGATGTCTAAACATTTGTCCTTAACTTTCTTGGCAATTATAGATTTCAGATGTTTTTACAACAAACACTTTTCGAATGAATGCAAATTATTGAATTAAAGCGCTAAAGATTTCATTTTTTAATATCATTATCTTACCCATTGTATTTGGTATACACATTTTTTAAAAATTATTTGATCAATAATATGATTATTAAGAAAACTTTATTTAATTGATAATAATTTTTATCGAAAGTATCATGATGACTGACTATGATGACTATTAAAAAAATTATTGCCATGATTTTAATGATTTTTCAAAAATTAATTGGATTTTTTTGAGACATGTTCTTATGAAATTAGAAGAAACGTGAGCTGTGCGGAGAATAGCAATTGGTGAAACAAAATCACAGACAAATTTTAGCACGCGATTCTTCAGGCCAGTTTTGAGGTCAAAGTCAACATTTGTAGGCAACAAGTCAGCAAATCTCGAGGCGGAGTCAGAAAGTATGCTAGCTTAATTGCTGCTTTGCACTAAAACTTAAAAAAAACAAATTATGTCAACGAATTGCAGCGACCGAGAGACATTTAGGGACACCAGATAACGGTAAAAAAAATTGTAACCAACAGTGTAAACACGAGATCATATTGAAAAATTTGGTCACCAAGTTTATTTAGTGGAACCACCGTCGAAAAACGCGTGAGGCGACAATTGGTAACAATCGACAATTCGTAACAGTAGATTAAGCGGGGAACACTGATTCACGCGCAGTATTCTTTTAGTGACGGATGTAAGCGCAGCGGAGCAAGCGTATTCTACTTGCCAAGGCCTTCTTACGAATGGTCCCTTGTTACGAATTGTCGCCTGTTAAGAATTGGCACCCTACCAAAAAACGTCTATCAAATTATCTGTTTCTGAGGCGACTCCAAAAGTCGAGATTTATTTACATAAGCATTTCAGCGGACGGAACGTTACAAAATAACCGGCACGAACATCAATTTTTTACTCAGTTTGAATTATATATATTTGAATTTTTCTGCAGATGAATTAGTCAATTTCAAACTGTTTGAGTCATCAGGGCGAAACAATGGTGTAATTACTGAGCGCAGATACAAGACATAATCTTAATCATAACATACTTGTGAAACTTTATCAACAGAATAAAGAGTTTGCAAATGGGTTTTGCGATTTCGTGCCCGCTTCAGCCTAGCAACAAAACAACATTGCTACCCACCCTGCAAGTTTTCATTAACGGAAGGGGGTTATGAAAGTCTGAGAGGCTAATTTTCGAAGAGCGTTTTAAAAGACCAATTTGCAGTATACTTACCAAAAAAATTAGGCAAAGGCGATCTGATGTTGATGATGACATGTCCCTTCATCCGAATCTTTAAATTAAAAAAAATACGACAAAGTTAAAAAAGCGGAAATCTGCCAGTTTTGAGTTTGAACATAAAGTAAAAATGAGAAACGATTATAAATTTACCGATGTTGTTCAAAACGGGCCTTAAATAGAAGCGCTTTAGATTTTTCCAGTGAAGGAATCTCAATTTAGCATCAAACTCTTGATTTGTTGTGCTCGCTTTATGTACATAGGAGTACCTTGTAGGCGTTTTTGAAACGAATCTGTCTAATGGTGAGCTACAGATGAACTACAGAATAGACCAATCGCTATTGGCAACAATACCTAATGCCGCTGAAAATGAAGTCTTTGACGACAGACCAATTGCTAAAAAATTGCAATGAGCTTATAAGCTGCACATTGCACTCGAGACTTGGAAGAGCCCATTTGAAACCCAAAAACAAATCGTTTGAAGTGAGACTTAAAGAAAGCCATTGACTACCAAATATTTTTTATTGTTCCGACCATTGAAAATGGGGAGGAACTTTGTAATCGGGTGTGTTTAATTTTAGTATATATATTTTTTGCAGACGGAAAAACTTGGAAAATCATTGGGCGAAATTCGCAGAAAAAGTTTTAATTAAAATCAGAAGCATTCCTTTTCGAAATCAAAAAACTTGTAGTTGAAACAGAGAAAATTCAATTTTTTGCACAATGCTATTTTTGGATACATGATAAACAAAATCTGAGTCTGTCCGTTTTACTAATGATTGTTTCCGCCCAATCTTTGATCCATATATCCACGGTGGTTTTTACAAAATTTCGAGTGGAAAGTTAAATCCGTTCATTTTGACTGGATATTTAATGAGTCATCATAAGTTTAACAATAAATGAGACATTGGGTCGATCTCTAAGATTTCAATCTCATTTTTTTCTGATCAAAATTGAAAGGGTTCACCTTTGATTTTTCCATTCAACGTCAGTTGAAAAACCGGACCTCTTTTGGTCCCAGGTGACAAAATTTCACAGTCAAAACCAAAGGGGTGAATCAAGAATTAACCAGTCGAGTAAAAGGTACGTACTATTAAACGGGGCGCTCAGATAGCAACTCAGCGCCATCGTTCGATTTGGGAAATAGAAGTACGTGTCTGCTTAAGTTTAGGTTTTCCTTGATTTCTGCTTGGCTAACTGGTGTTTTTCCAGGCTTGATTTTTGCCACTTGTTCTGGGTGAAGATTAATCAAAGAAACTGTGGAATTAGATTAAGAATGAGAGAGGTGCAGTGCATTAAGGGTCGAAAAAAAATTGATTTCCTTGTCGAACCGAGGTCCTTATTTTGAAATAATTCTATCATTGATTCCTCATACTAGTCTTTATAATCATTCTAACTCGGTTATAAACAGCTCCATCTGACACTTGATTGGCATTTTACATAAAACGATTTTGATTGTGAACTTGGTATTGTAAAATTCAGGGTAAGTTTTACAGCTGAACCTTAAGACTGAGTTCTAAGGTTGAGAAGAAATTGGTTATTTATTGGTATAACATTTGACCCCTTTATAGCCATCCACCCTTCTTGTAAATCAGTCAAACTGCGACTTTTATTATTTAGTTATTTAGCTTGACTTATTGCTCGGTTAAGTGTCTTCTTTTTTCATTTTGTTTTTCGTCCATATTCAAAAAAATTGTTTTTAATTGATACTCACAACAAATCTAAAAAAGAAAGCTGGAAGTAAAGATCGCAAAAACGAATTGAGAATTACTAATTTCGATCAAAGTTTGAAAAACTATCCTGTAAAATTTTTTTTACATATTAAAAGTAGCGAAATTATAGCAATAACGGTCATTTTCTTAAGATTAAAAGCAGAAACGATCCAACGATAGACGTTAATTTTTCATATTTCGCATTCGCTTTCATATTTTCTCTACTTGGTTCCATTTGTCTGCAGATACTTTTTTGTGACAGGCGAAAATTATCAAAAGACTTTTTCCTTTGAGCAGAATTGAACGTATAAATCAATATACCATTCTCATTCATAGAATTAAACATGAGTTATCCAACTAGTTCAGGTAAGGTATGAACTCTTATTTTACCATGTATAAAAAAGTATTACAACAATGATCCGTGTTCGTAGCTTGAGGGTGAGGCAACATTACCCAGCCCAAAAAAACAGCCAAAAAACCAGTGGATTAACAGCGGTTCTCAGCGAAGAGCTGAACAGCTCATATTTTGATCCTTTCACTGAGGATCAATTGTCTTAATCTTAATAATCGCACAATTCCAATTATTGAAAACTAGAACTTAGTTCCAAAACTTACATTCGAAAGTTCATAGTTTACAGATAAGAACTGAGCACCTAACTTTTAAAAAAAAAATAAGTAATCGAAGTCATGTTTAGTTAGCTAAATTCTTATAAATGCTATGTAAATTTTGAAAAAAGCATGAAGAAAAGTTCTTTGGTTGCTGAATTTCCTTTTTTCCCGATCTCATCAAAAAATGATCTGACAAGTCCAAACTAAAAAACTTAGATTATGATTTTCTTCTACGATAAGGCAAATGGCAATTCACCCGGTCCAAAGTTTTGCGATCAAATATATTGGGTGAATTCGGATTTTTCTCCCAAACACGTATTGAAATCCTGGCCGATCAGTCAAAAATTTAGGCTTTAGAGTACTCTTCTGATTATATAGAGAAGAGCCCAATTCTCCGGCTAGTCCGTTGAAGTAAGCCAAATTGTTCAGTTACTGCAGACAACTTACTGCAAAAAGTTACAGCTAAAATTTTTCCGACGCCGAAAAAAAAATAAAGCGGAATTGTAGCAATTTTTGGAAATTCGTTTTAAGCACTGATCACTTTCTATTAATTGATATCGTGCTCTGGAGTTCTATGGATAAAAATCAATTAAGTTTGAGTGATACTGTCAGTGTCTGTCAAAGTGATAAATAATCGATTATAATTAATTAAAAATGGATTGTATTGCCATTATTTAATGAAGCTTTAAAGTCCATTGCAAATCAGTTAGAATCGATTGAATTTCACTTCTCTAGATAATAACGATGACGCTCTATTATAATAGTTTTTTCAGTCTACTTTATACAGTCTTTTTCACATACTATACAAAAATTGGTTTCTTGTTGTTCAATCTCAATTTTTTCCTCTGCGACTTTGATTCTTGTTTCTCCTTGTATATTACTTAATTTTAGCGCTTTCAACCATTTTCGAAGTTTGTCTTTGGGGGGTTTGTTCAACGTTTGTATGTATGTTAATATGTTTGTGTGTGTGTACGTATGTGAGAAGTTTTCACGTATGTAGGTAACTCATTTTGACATGTATCACGCGCCGAAAGATGCAAGCTTTGGCCGAAGTTTTCCAAAAATGGAATTTTTGACCTGCTTTTTTTTGAAATCAAATTGACCAAAAAAGTCTGTCAAAACTTTCGATGGTCAAGAATTACAACACGGGGGCGTCTTGGGGGGGGGGTGTCGGCTGGTGGTAAGGGACAAAATAGAAAACGATGGGGAGGGTGTTAAGTTGGTAAAAAGCCAAACGTTGAGGGAGAGGCGGTTTTGTTCTGATGGTGGGAGGGAGGTGGTTGGTTTTTTTGGCGGGGAGGGGTGGGGGTGGCGGAGGTAAAGAACAAAGGGACAATTAAGGGGGGGGTTTGATGTTGCAAAGGGGAAAAGACTGAGTGGGGGGCTTGATTGGAAATGCAATTGTTCTGCAATTTGAGAAACTCTAGTTTTAAGAATCGAGTGGGCCGTACACTCGTTTTCTAAAATTAATCACTTGAAAAACTTAAAAACTATTGCAATCTTTGCACGACGCTACAAAATAGAGTGAAAAAATCAATTTTAATTGATTTTAAATGCATTGTAAATAATTTTGGGTTTGGTAAAACAAAGGATTACATTCGGTTTTTTGCTTTATTTTGTTGTCTGAGGGCAACATGGGAATAGATTATACTGTTAATATTTTAGATCACAAAGGTCCGTATAATTGATTCCTCTTCACTTTTCATAGATGCCGGCAACCTGTATTTCCTATGCTATGTTTTTCCAAAAAATATGTTCACAAAACAAGAAACCAGCCCCTCTGGAGGAAGCTTTCAAAATGTTTATCAAAAAATTTTACAGGTCAGAAAAATAGTTATGAGAGATTTTCATCAAAAAATGGAAAATTAAGAACTATCCGCTTTATATTTACAATCCTTCTCGGGGCAAGCAGAATCTAAATTTTTCTGTCAGAATATAAAATTTTCTGTGGTCTCCAGCCGATGAAACAATGATTATATTTAGGTAAACATGAGCTGTGTTTTTTTGTTTTTTTTTTGGAAAAAAATCACATCACACATGGGAAGTTCATTAAGTCACATAAAAACAGCCCAATACAAATGAGTTAATTTAAAACAGTCAACAATCGAAAAAATTTATTGGTTAGTGTTTTTTGCCGAGATGTCATAAAGCTGAAATCGCAGGTAGCGAGCGCATCATCAGCGTCAATTCGCTGTGCTTAAATTCCGCACTCGTATTTCAGTGCGCGCGAAAAAGTATGGATTGTTCTGTTGGGTTCGTCGTGTTAATGGGTAATAAAAATAATTGGGCCAGGGTTTATGGGCTTTTTTTTGCACAGACGCGACCATGCATACATGAATGAAAAAAATGAGAGCTCATTGGGAAAATCAAATAAAAACAGTTAGCTCGTAAACAAAATTCAAGATGAATAGCCAGTTTTTTGTCCAAAAAAATAGAATGTTCAGATCAACGTTATTTTCACAGGATAAATTGATAATTTTTTTTGAAAATGCACAGAAATTTTTAGCCGTTTTCATGTTCATGACTTGCTGGTTTCTAATCCAATAAAAACCCGATGTGATCTGCAAGGGAAAATGAGTAGTGATCCAGAGGTGCAACAGAAAAAAAAACATAAATTTTGTCTTGCTTTGCAGGTGTCATTTGTTTGGGAGAAAAGAGAAAATTGATTACGCGTGTTTTTCGACGTGGTAACTGTTTTTGCAGATATTAAACTTTTTAAGGCCTTTTTAGGCCTAAAAAAATTTAACTTCTTAGGCAACTTTTTTCTATTAGTTTGGGATCCAACAATTATTTTGTTTAACAACTGTTTGATGCTAAGCGAATAAAAACAAAAATCCACAGAAATTTTTCAAGTTTTTTTCTTAATTTGTTCGTCAGATTGATGAACAATTTTGGTTTGTCAGTGCTGATAACTTCTGTCACGAGATTTATGTCACTTTAGAAGTCCCGATAAAAATGCGGTAAAATTATTATGTTACGACAAGAGTTTACCGCAGTTTTTTCGAGTCAATTTTCAATGTACTGTTTCATTACTGAATCACTACTGTACCAAAACTTTTTTCAGGTTCCGATAATTTGGACTTGTATAGAAATTACAGAGATATATAATTGATAAAAATTGCTCAGATTCAACGAAACTCTAAACTTGATTGCCAATGTTATGTCTACATCATATCTTCATTGTCAATTGGTTATTGCGTAGAATACATCCGTTTATTAAAACAATTGACACTGTTTTTACGCTAAATTTTGGAAAATGTCAAGGTGTTTTCAGACCAAATCGTGATGCGAACAGTTACTGTTTTTCTTCGCAAGCACGTTTAAAAGAGATGTATCGGATGGCGAAAAGTTGAAATTTCCCTTTTGAAACCAATTAAACGACAAAACTCTGAAACAATAACAAGCAATGAAACTCTGAAATAATTCATGCTGTTTCTTAGACCAATTTTTTTGCGGAAATTTAGGTTTTTTGTCAGGAAACTATTTGAGCGAGTTATTTCATGCATCAAAACGGTTTGCAAAAATCAAATTTTTCAAAACAAGCTTTTCAACCAACAAAATTTTGAAATAATTCAAATTGCTTCTTAGGTGTTTAAGTATTTTCTTAGGATTCGCAAAAAAAAACATTATTTTTTTTTCTAAGCAAGCTATTCAAAAGATGAAAGTTGGAAATACTTCAGGTTGATGATTAAACCGAGTTTTGCACAAAATTCAAATATTTTGTTGGCAAGCTATTCAACTTGTGGAACTTTGAAACATCTTTTTTTCCAGGCAGCAGACGGGATGGCAAAAATAATATTTTTTTTCTAACCAGTTAGCGATGAAATTTTGTACAAATTCAAGTTGTTTTTTGGGTCAAATCCGTTTGCGAGAAGTTAAAAATTTTCTGGGCAAGTTGACTTAATTAAGGTAAAAATTTCCAATGCAAGCTTTTCTGGGAATTTAAATTTGAAGTTAACTCATCTTCTATCGGATGAAAAAAAGTTGCAATTTTTGTACTGAATCATTCTAAAGATGACACTTTGAAGCATTTCAAGTTGCTCCAAATATTGAATCGTATTTCAAAAAAACTTACTTGTCTTCAGCAAGTTTTTGATAGATCTAATTCGATCGAAAAACGTCAAAACGTCCAGTTTTTCAAGCAAACTATTTAAGCCATAAAACTTTAATAAATTTCAAGTTAGTTTTTATTAAGAACCTTAATCGAAAGTTTTAAGTTTTTATACTCGAGCCATTCGAAGCGTTTTTTTGAAAGCGGATTGAATGGCGAGAAGTTCAAGTTTTTTTGAGAAATTTCAATTGAATTCATAGACCCAACAATGTGCATTATGTTTTTCTAAGCAAGTTAATAAAGCGTTGAGACTTTAAAACAATTCAAATTGGTTCTATGACCAAGTCGTTTTGCAAAAACTATAAGTTTCAATGGCAAAATCCTCTAAACAAGCTATATAATTGATGGAATTTTTAAAAGTTTTAAGTTGTTTCTCCGATCGAATCGTTTTGCCAGAAATTAAAACTTTCCTATCAAGCTGATTTTTCTTAAGTAAAATTTTTCCAGCAAGCTTTTCAAGCTAACTAAATTTGAAACAAGTTACTTAAGGAAGCGTAACAGATAGTAAAAAACTATTTTTTTTTCTATTAAAACTTTTCAAGCCCAAAAACTATTCAAGATTTTAACTTGTTTTATAGCCCTAATTGTTTTTGCAAAAAAGCAACAGAATTTTCTTCGGCAATTTTTTTCTTAGACTTAATTGTTCTGAAAAACGTTCAAGCTTTAAACCTTGAAACAGTTCAAATTAATTCATGAAGAGAATCGGATGAAAACAAACAAGCCATGAAGTTTTGGAACATTTCAATTTGTTTTTTTTTAGACCGATTCGTTCTGCAATTATTTTTAGTTTTTCTATACAAACTATTCAAGCAATTTGAAGCAAACGTTTTAGAGACAAGCTATTCACTCAAACTATATACAATTTAAAAATTTTTCAGCTTGAGCCAATTCGCAACCCTTTTCTGAAGAACCCTTTTGCGCGACCTAATTTTGAAATCTCTGATGTTTTCTCATAACTTTGATCGACTTGCAAAAATTTTAGCTGTAATAAGCAAACTATTAAGGCAAAGGCAATTTGATTTCCGGATGGCATTTTTTCAGATTATCTATTGAAACTATTCAAGATATGAAAAATAAAAACATTGCACGTTATTCCATAGACTGAATTTTGCGAAAAATCCAAAATTTTCCAAGAAAACTAAACAAACTCCTAATCTCTAAAGTATTTCAAGTTTTTTCGTGTATCAAACCGGATAGCGTTGAAGTTTTTCTATTGAAACTTTTCAAACGATGAACCTTTGAAATATTTCAAGTTGTTTTTTAGACCAAACCGTTTCACGAAAAGGTTACGCTTTCCTTTGCAAGCGGATTTAATTAGAGCGAATCAATTCGGAAGAAAAAAAAATTTCGTTAAGCAAGGGCATTTCAAGGAAAAAAAAATAATATATTTTGTTTTATTTCATTAGCCAAATCGCTTTTCTAAAAATTGTTCTTTCTTAGCAGGGAGGTTGATGGATTTTACGATTTGTTTCATGCTGAAAGGAGTCTGTAATTTCGGACAAAATATGGGAAGCTGCTGTCTAGCGTTAAAATAGAAAATTTCATCTTGCTTAAAGAGTTTTGGACTATTTTCAGAAATAATTTTCCAGATTTTAGAAGTAATCACTGAGCTTGATGGTTGCTATGAATGATTTTTAAATGATTCTCTCTGATCTAAGATTTTTTAAATATTGAAATATGAAATTTTTTTTGCATAAATTTAAAGGACGGTCAACAAAAGCTTGCAACAGAATTATAACCGGGGCAAATATAGTGGGGATGCCTCTCCCTCTCTTAGGGATTCGACCCACTGCCGACTCAAAAGGTAAAATTTTAAGGCATCCAATTTTGGCTGACAAACAATTAAATTTTTCTAAAGGCGCCTTGGACGCCAATGAATAGTAATTTTAAACGGGAGCACATGCCAAAAATATTTCCTAAAAAGTGCCTAAAAACGCTTTATTGACAAGTTTTTTTAAAGTTTGGCCGAAATAGGGTCCTTTAGGTGCTTTGAGAGAGCTCGAAAAAGTCAATCTAATCAACCCTGAATAAAGGTCGACAAAATTTTCAAATTTTTTTTTGAAAATCCGCCCCCTTGAGAAAAGCCCCTGGTTAAAACCATAAGATGCGAAGGCCAAAGAGGATATCAATTTGGCGCTTGATAATTCATTGCAAAAATTAAGTTTCTGTTCTGACTTTCGATACGAAAGTAACGGAATATTTGTGCTCGGGATGGGTTTTTGTTTCTTCAGACAAATTTCGATTTTTTAACTAGCCATTTTTGACGGAATGTTTTGATATCATTCAAAATATCTTGAGCTTAACTTTGAAAAGATATTTCAGCTATGATCATTTTTCGTAAAGTTATGGGGGTTTAAATATTGCCATTTTGGCCAATTTGGGACAATTAACGCGCGATATATTTCGCGCTATTAACGCCTAAGCAGAGATCTAATCCGTCTTAAAAATCATTCCCAATTTGTTGAACGAAGGATATTTGCCATAATTGATGCGTTACTAGGAGCGAATTTTATCACTTTTTTCTTTAAATGGCGTCTGGGGGGATGATTTCAAAAAAAAGTTAAAATTTTAGATTTTTTTTTACATTTTATTTTATTACATTTAATTTATTATGTTACTACTGCTCCATAAACCCTTAAAGGCAGTCGGAACATTCAGGGCTTCGCCCTGATACGAGCAGTCTTGTTGTTCCGACTTTCGGTACGAAAGTAACAAAATATTTGTGCTCGGGGTGGGTTTTTTTCTTCAGACAAGTTTCGACTTTTTAACTAGCCATTTTTGACTAAATTTTTATATCACTCAAAAGGTATTGTTGTCCTGAGCTTAAATTTGAAAAAACATTTGACCTGTGATCTTTTTTCGTAAGCTATGGGGGTTTAAAGATTGCCATTTTGGAGAATTTGGGACAATTAACGCTCGATATATTTCGCGCTTTTAACGCCTAAGCAGAGATCTAATCCGTCTTAAAAATCATTCCCAATTTGTTAAACGAAGGATATTTGCCATAATTGATGCGTTACTAGGAGCGAATTTTATCACTTTTTTCTTTAAATGGCGTCTGGGGGGATGATTTCAAAAAAAAGTTAAAATTTTAGATTTTTTTTTACATTTTATTTTATTACATTTAATTTTTTATGTTACTACTGCTCCATAAACCCTTAAAGGCAGTCGGAACATTCAGGGCTTCGCCCTGATACGAGCAGTTTTGTTGTTCCGACTTTCGGTACGAAAGTAACAAAATATTTGTGCTCGGGGTGGGTTTTTTTCTTCAGACAAGTTTCGACTTTTTAACTAGCCATTTTTGACTAAATTTTCATATCACTCAAAAGGTATTGTTGTCCTGAGCTTAAATTTGAAAAAACATTTGACCTGTGATCTTTTTTCGTAAGCTATGGGGGTTTAAAGATTGCCATTTTGGAGAATTTGGGACAATTAACGCTCGATATATTTCGCGCTTTTAACGCCTAAGCAGAGATCTAATCCGTCTTAAAAATCATTCCCAATTTGTTGAACGAAGGATATTTGCCATAATTGATGCGTTACTAGGAGCGAATTTTATCACTTTTTTCTTTAAATGGCGTCTGGGGGGATGATTTCAAAAAAAAGTTAAAATTTTAGATTTTTTTTACATTTTATTTTATTACATTTAATTTTTTATGTTACTACTGCTCCATAAACCCTTAAAGGCAGTCGGAACATTCAGGGCTTCGCCCTGATACGAGCAGTCTTGTTGTTCCGACTTTCGGTACGAAAGTAACAAAATATTTGTGCTCGGGGTGGGTTTTTTTCTTCAGACAAGTTTCGACTTTTTAACTAGCCATTTTTGACTAAATTTTCATATCACTCAAAAGGTATTGTTGTCCTGAGCTTAAATTTGAAAAAACATTTGACCTGTGATCTTTTTTCGTAAGCTATGGGGGTTTAAAGATTGCCATTTTGAACAATTTGGGACAATTAACGCTCGATATATTTCGCGCTTTTAACGCGTACGCGGAGATTTAATCCGTCTTAGAAATCGTTCCAAATTGGTTGAAGGAAGGTTGTTTGCCATAATTGATTTGTTGAAAGGAGCAAAATCTATCTTTTTAAATTTTATATGGCGTGTGGGGGGATGATTTTCATAAAGAGTTTCAAAATTTAGAAAAGAAAATTATTTTTATTTTATTACATTTAATTTTTGAAGGTTATTACTGCTCCATAAACCTTAAAAGGCAGTCGAAACATTCAGGGCTTTGCCCTTATACGCGCAGTCTTGTTCTAATTGTGTTCAAATAGTTCTCTTTTTTTTCGAAGTTTGCAACTTTTCAGCAGTGAGAATCGGGTTTAGTGGCGATTCCTGAGAGTTTTGTACCCATCATTGCCCTCACCTCAGTCTTTTGCTGTTATTTTTGTATTGCTTAAACTATTCTTTAAGCGTCGACTTATAAAAATTTGATCCAGAAGCTCAAGCAAAATTGTTGAAATTTTTTATAAAAACAACCAGCAAACATCAAAAACTTTTTTGGTGCTACTACATTTTTGCACTCTTTTTTACGGAAACCAAATTAATTTGTACTTAGAAATGAAGAAAAGTTTTGGAAATACCCTTGGCTCGCAAAGCATCTGGAAAGCGGTCTAGAACTGCATCTGTAATCGCTAGGTTTCCATTCTTAAAGTTCCGTTAAAATCTTTTCAAATGTTCGGTCGCAACTTCGTTATACATGTATTATTTATGGGTAAAAATTAAATTGGCCAAAGTTGTTAAGCTTACCCAGTCCAGATTAATGTCTAGAACCATGATTATATTTTAACCAAAGAACTCGCTTTCCAGTGACTAAATTAATGACGGTAAACTGCTATATCTTTTGTTCTCTTGTTGTATTGCTGAAGGATCTTCAAAAGTTAGCCAAATGCACTAATTTAGATTAAATTCTCTTTTATTGCCCTTAAATTCCTCATTTTATAACTGAAGGCCAGTGAATTAAGCCTTTGTTTCCCATTGAGAGCTCAAGGAGCTGTTAACGCTGATGTTTATAAACCAGACACCTTTCAAACGCCATAAAATGGACCCTTCGATATTTGGAAAGGTTTTAAAACTTCTTCTTATGCTAATTTTGCTAATACCTTTTTATCTTGACCTAAGTGCGTTTTCGCACTCCAAAGTAAATAATGGAGCCAATTTTTTTTTCTCAAGTTCAGTTAGAACTGCTAGGCTTTTTTAAACTTACCGTTTCCGTTTTTTTTGCTCGTTTCTCAGAACCATTGAAAGGAACATAAATTATTGCTATCAAATTCTGTCTGGATAAACAAGTCAAAAATAAAAAATAATCGATTTTTGATTAAAAAACTTCAACGTAAAATAAAATTACTTTCATAAGATGTAAAAGAAGTAGATCAATTTTCCAACAAAATTTTTCCGCGCTGTTATTAACTAAGTTTTGAGTGAGACTAGAATGTTGTTAAATGTATTCGTCTTATTCTCCAGACGAAGACTACGCAAGCCGAGATTGAATCGTACAATTTTCTCATCTCGACATCTCAAACAATCTAGGCTTGAGGTTATGACGAGGCTAAAAACCTTTACAGATGGCTTTTAATGAATTCAAATGTTGCCACGACTTGATTCAGGGGCGGTTTTAAATTTTTTTGAGCCGAAAAAAATGTTTTAATTTTTTTTTCATCGATGTGACTATTCTTTTTAAATTTGAGCTCAGGACAGCGATATCTTTCATATCGTCACAAAAAAAATTTTTGTCAAAACGCTTCGTTAAAAAGTAGAAAAATCACTGAATACAATAAACAATCCCAAGCAAAAATATTCCGTGCTTTCTTCGAAATTCGGAACAAATATTTCTTCCCATATTTGATTAACTCCAACAGAACGGTATATGCCACTGTATATTCTAAAAATATTTTATTTTTTTTCTTAACTATTTTTTAATCGTTTGTCGAATGATAAATTTACTGTTGTTTTTTTGGAAAAAAAAGTTTTGACAAAAACTTCAAGCTGATTAATAGCTTAATTAAAAAACCGAATGGATCTTTCTGTGAACATCAGTACTGTTCCAGTAATGCAACAGAAGAAAAACAGTACTGTAAATTTACTTTGCAAGTGCCATATTAACTCAGCGACAAAAAAGGGAAAAAAAAGCGAAAAAAGCTTTTCAGGTTGTTAACTATTTTTACGAGAAACTAGCGAACGGTTTTATAACCACTAATTTCTGAATTTGCATACTTTTTATTTAGCTGGATATTCGGACCAAGTTTTTCAGGCAGAGAGAAAGATTGTACCACTAACCCACAAGATCACAAAAAAGTTTTAAAAAATTGTATTTCGAAACACTGAAACAATTTGTAAGTTTTGTGACATCCCGAGTTTTTCAACTTTCTGCTATTTCTGTAGCGTTTTTTTCCGGCAAATTGGAGTTAAACTTCTGCCTTGTTCGCACTGCTGTTAATTTCTCTCAAGAGATCTCAATCGATTCAGAAGTCACGATAAAAAAGCGGTAAAATAATCACATTTTATCTCGACTCTAACTTCCACTTAATGTTCCAGAACTGATGCAAAGGCAACGCCAGACCTGCGGACACGTTAAAACCAGACAGAACATTTCAGGTTTTACCCTGATACACGCAGTGTCGTTATTTAACATTGCCGCCTTGTAAAAATCGATCACTATGGATTAAACTATGAACTGATATTTGGTCCTTTAACCCGGGGGCCTACTTTGCATATGAGGTCAAAGTCGGGTACTTTGAAGGCATTGATACTGATGCTCTTTTCTGCTCCATTAGCAATTGCCGTATTTTCACCACAAACCAGTTCATCGGTATTTATATTTTATCTTTTTAACCCCTACAGATTTGAATATGGTTGCAAAATTTGATTCTCTTATTGGTCAGTTTGGAACATTTTTTGAAAATTTCATCCAATCAATTTAATTTTATTTTCAAAAATCGGAAGAAAACTAAGAAAGAAAAAGGTTTTTTCCATCAAATCAGCTCGTTATTCATTTATTTTAAATCTTCGTCAGCTTTAGGTTTTGAAATTTATTTATCGATCTGTGATTTTTAAAATCTGAGATAATGTAAATTCCCCTTTTTTTGGAATTTAGTCGAGACCGCTGAAAACTGAAAACTGGGCCGTGGTAATTTACGATGAGTAGCAAATCATCGGGCTCGACTGCCACTTATCAAGACATACCAGCGAATGGAAATAAACAATTACACAATCGGTCTACAGCTACAACACAACAGTATATACACTCAGCGATTGCATTCGTCACAGTTTCCGAAAATTCCAATATTCTAGAAGATTCCCATTATGAAAAAGCAAACACTCAAACGTGGTTCAACAAAATGGAATCAGATCAAATTCTATGTAATTCGGTGAGCAAAAATTCCAAAACGTCAAAAAAGAAGGGCCATTTGTCAGCAATGAAATTGTGTCTCTCCGAGAATGCTCTAGAATGTTTTTTACAAGGTCACAAATCTCTGCTGGCTTTCGACTTGTCTCTTGGAATGGGCCAGCTAACTCGCATCACTCCAACATCAGAACAAGGTATTTATTTTTTTACATAAAATTGACGAACGATTGGCATCCCTAGTCGATCAAGGGAAGTTATCTTGCAGGATCTTTCTAAAATCTTGCAAGATTCTTTTAAAGAGGATGCATCTCTTTAAAAGACTTGCAAGATTCTTCCAAGATCCTGCAAGATAACCGTATTTAACGATGACATTTTTTTGCAAAGTCTTTTTTGCAAAGTCTTTAAAGCACGCGAAGACAACCAAGTAGCGTTCGTGGAAGAAAGAAGCAATTTTAGCTACGCATACATACACACAGCATACATACACACAGCATACATACACTTACCTCATTCCTGGGTAATATAGGCGGGAAGTTATGCATAATATTAGAGTCTTTTAAGCTCCAAAATTCTAGTAAAGTTTCCGAAACTTTTTCTGAGCGGCGATGTCAGAAAGACAGAAAATTGAGAATTGGTATAAGCTTTCATTCGCAGCTGTTAAGCCCTGAAGCACACTTGAACGATTGCGCTACAAAAAATTAGAAATCGGAAAAATTTAGAAATCGGAAAGGCACAAAACTTTATTAAAAAACAGGAATTTCCTTGCGAATTAAAGTTTTCGGGGTTCCTTTGAAATTGTTAATTTGGAAATAAATTATTAATATTAATTTAAATGGGATGTATACTTTTTGTCGTTCTACTTTGAAAAAATTCATCCTGACTTAAACTGTGACGTGGATTAGAAAAATGTTTCTTTCACCATCTAGGCTTCTGAATGACGGAAAATTCTTTTTTTTCTCAAAAGCTGACAACGTGTTTTATAAAAAAAAAATAATTACGAAAAACCTAAATCGGATTAAAACTAAATCTTAAAACGACATTAAACAACGGAAAGGGCCTATAGATGTAAGACTATGACAGAAAAAGTTTGAATATGAAGAACGTGAGAGAAAAGCTCTAATAAGTAGCACAAAATCTTCCAATGACAATTTTTGTTTCGAAAACATTCACTAGAAAAAATCAACTTTTACTCTAAAAAAATCAACTTTTAGTTTCTGTGTACTTTTTAAACGTTTAACCGTTTTTAATCGCAGAATATAGCTTCAGAAATTAGTCAATTGTGACCTAAAAAGTTTTATAAGGTGAGACAATAAATATTAAGTTAGTTTACCTATAGAACCAATTTTTGTCTCGTTACTGACCTAAGTTAGCCCAGAGGCACCATTCAAACACAACCTTCTACGCTCTAAACTAGACTGAAAAACAAAAAACCAGACCGCGTTTGTTCTCCGCAATTGGTTTCTTATAGGATTTTTTCTTGCAACTCAAATCTTAGCTATCATGTAAATGTTCGACATGTCAAACATCCGCGAAATCAAAAAGTTATGCAAACAATAAAAAAAGAGCTTTACTAGTGCAAGCGTCCGACATTTTTCAATCATTGCGGCAAAGATACGATTTCAACTGTTCGTTTAAAAGGTGCTGAAGTGGTCGAATGAAACGGGATAGCTGCGGTCGCACCAACGTGTTGCAAGCTCGCCAACAGAGGGTAGAAATCTATATGAAAATAACAGCCGGTTATACCCACGAAGCGGCGACGCGCGGCCTCCTACTGCGGCCCTAAACCGAGAGTCGGCTAAATTTAAATCGAATAATTGTTACAATTTTTGTTTTTAAATTTTGGACGTTATTTTATTACATAATTATTATATAAGTTTGGATGTTTGACATAGCGGATGACTGATACATCGGATGTTTGCCATAGACCTGTTAATTTCTTACTAAAAGGGCTCAGATATGTCATTCAATTCCATCGGACGCCTTTTTCTGTACGTGAAAGTTTGCTGTAAAAACATTCCGTATTAAGATTTGAACTTTCTGACTGCCATTAAATGTGTATTCCGCTTCAAAAATGAATAAAATTTTCAAAAGAAAGAAGAAATTTTGCTTTATTACTATATGTTCATCACACTCAATGTCAAACACAAAAAACAAAATTGAAATCAGTTGAAGGAAAAGTTTGGATCAATTAGCTTGCCGCATAACGATATCAGAGCCGGAAAGTTTAAGAAGTTTTCTTCTGCTAAATTATTGAGTCTCAATGGGGAGTTAAAGTCCTAATTTTATGAACTTCGAAACTCTGAACTGTAAATTTGCGAAACATTTAATTACTATCTGATTTTCTGAATTCTTTAAAGTAAATTTTTTCGTCTTCTATATCAGTACCGGATTATTTTGCCGCCATCGATGCACGCTACCCGGGTTGACCTCTATTCACCGAAAAGGCTTATCATACAATTCCACACATCAAGTGTATGGAAAAATGCTTGTCATACAATTTTTGTAAAATTTCGAAAAATGGTTGAAAAAGATATGAACTAAGTTATGCGACTGTTTGATTCTAATAAAACAGTCTGGTCACAAAAAAACAGAGGTTTTTTTTTTTGAAAAGAACGGTCATCATACAATTCCCATATAAGAAAATTGTTTGAATAGCATTTTTTTGATGGCGACTTTTTCCAAGCAATTTTGAAATTGCCCCATTTTTTTTGTTTTTTTTTTGTTTTTTTTTTCAACCGCAAATCGAACTTTGTACTCAAACAAACATTTTCTAAAAAAAATTCTTTTTTCTTGCAAAATTTAATTTTTCTGTGTGCATAAGGTAGTCCTGGTTACACTAATGTTGGTATTTTTTTCCTTTTCGCATAATAATTTTATAAGAAAACTCTAAAAGTTCCTTTTTTATGGCATGTTTATGTATGCCTTGATCAATGTCGGATAATTTAAAAATTCAAATTTTGAAAATATATAGCGTTAAAAATTTGCCAAAATTTAAAAGATTGTTACTTTCGTTATATCATTTGTGAAAGACATTTCAGGTCGTTTTCTATGCTTTATAAATGCAAGACCAGTCCAACCTTTGGTATTTGCGTGAACCAAAGTGTTTGTCACTTGCGTTCGGTTAACAATACAACCCAAAATTTTGCAGAATTTGTTTTTAGAAAAAAAATCAATTTTTTGGTTTATGGAAAATTAATTATCATATAATTTTCATATATGGAAAAATGCTTATCATAGAGATTTTATACAATTTTCTATACGTATGGAATTGTATTAAATTGTATGGTAAGAAGTCTTTCATGTATAGAAATTGTATGATCAGAAGTTTTGGCCAACCGGGTAATTGAAATCAATCAATTTTGTGACATTAGGAGGCCAAACTGTGCACTGGATAGCAGCACAATTTTGTGTCTGTATGTTTTTGGATTCCACAGACAAGTCCTTAAGCACGTTATGTCGGAACGATTAAGGGAAATAAAAGAACAAAAGAAGAACAAAGTGAGCGTCCTTGTTGCGGAATCAGCTTACAATTCACAAAATGCACAGTTTGGCCTCGTAATGGAATTTTAAAAAATTTCAGGTATTCTGTTTTGAGCTACAGGCATCAAACTATTTCAGTTATGAAAATTTTTGCGAAAAAAATTAGTCAAACTGTCAAATTTTGTTAGGAGAAAATAAACCAAACCGAACCACCAATAGGTGATTTAGGGAACTTAAGGGAGAAGAAACGCTTTTCTTCAACCAATCTTCGTCATTTTGAAAATTTTTCACCAATCTTCGAAGGTGAAAAATTTTTATAACATAGAGTTTAGGCTGACCAACACTAAATACGTTATCAGGCGCCAGTATATACATAATTCGATTTCCGCAGAAAAAAAGCGATTTCTTTTCGATTTTTTTCAAAAAAAGTTCCTAAAAAATTCCTTTTTATCGATTGTTTTTTTCTTCCAGAAACTTGGCTATGGCGCACAAAACGCGGTCAAAATAGGGTATCCAGTGGTTTGAGAGAAGTCGGAAACTAAGCTTGGTCGAGCTAGAAAAAGTGAAAATTTTTCCGAAAATTTTTGAAAATCCGCTATTTTCGAAAAAGTATAAAAATAACTTATACTTCTGTGAGTTAGTCTACAGACAAGTTCCGACTGTCCAGACAAGTATTTTTAACTGAAATGGTTCCAAAGAAACTATACTTGTTTTCAACTCAACTCAAATAATTTATTTTGTCTGCGATCGTTTTCTTGCATGACTGTCATTGTTCGGTCCGCAGAAATAGGGGGTACTAGTTCAAATTTCAGTTTGTCTCATTAAGATTAAAGGGGAGTACTCTTGAGTTTTGGAAGGGATGAGTTTTGTGCGCCCCTCGTTTCAGTGCTCTTCGCTGCAAGTGAGGCCCATAACAAACTGCCGCCTTTGATTGGTGCCTATGACGTCATTACGGAGAGAACGCACTTCCAAATGACGCCAAATTCAATTTCTGGAAGCCAGTGCCAGCTATCAGAAAGAGTTGCAGATTTCGTGCCCTGCGATTCGGACCCGGACATTTTGGGTCAAAGTTTAATCACTTCTTGTGGAAATATAAAAACAGTGCTTCACAATGCCATTCCAATTGGACCTACAAAAGAGTTCTCCAGTTTTGATTGTTCTGGCGTTAATCATTACTGTCCTGCAGACGGGATCAAAAGAGCTGCCTTCATTAAAGTCAGTTTGGCCCTGGCAACCATCAAACGGATTCGGGCTAATTACTTCACGCTGAGATATGGCACTAAACAATCACATAGGTAACGTATCAATTTTTTTTTGTTCAGACACACATGTAGGTATTGAAATGAACAATGGATTTGGTTTTTTTTTCAAAATAAGTTCAGATAAAAGTTCATGAATGAAACTTGCCGTAATATCATTGATGTACCCTATACTAAAGATGTTTTTAGACACGGATTTTAGATCCAAAACCCTATACCCTATACCAAAATTGATGTACCCTATACCAAAAAACCGCGCATCAAAAATTAATAATAAAATTAATAATAAAAAGTTTTTATGTAAAAACACTTGTGAGCAGTGTAAAACTTTTTGGTCTGAGGGTTTTTCGTACATTTAAATTTAAAAAAGCAAAAACTTAGTTAGTTTGCGATAATACTCGAACCCTTTTTCCACGACGTCAAACTGTCCATGATCAGTCGTTTGAAACCTTTCGTTGTTTTCCTTTTGTAGAAAATTTCTTCACTGCTTCTGCAATACAAGACAAGTCGACTTGTGGCTCATGGACATTTCGAAACAGATCATAGTGTCCAACTACAATCTATCTTCGGCTATCAACACGTCATCAAAAGTAGAGAGAATCGCCATTCTCTATTTAACGAGAGCGAGTGTTGGGTCAGTTGACCGAATTGTCGCAATTAGCCGATTGGAACTGCAGGTTTACAAAGCAGACTTAAGCGACGTTTTGCAAGGAGATCCTGAGTTGACCTTGAAACTTGAGGCTCTTTCTTGTGATTGCGAAGTTCAGTCTTCGAATTCTAAATTCGAAACTAGAGTTCACCACAAAGATGAGCTCATTTTAATTAAGTTCGATGCAAATGAAGAATTGCAACACTTCAAAATGGTTTTAAGTAAGGATAGTTGGATATATATATTTATTTTTTTTTTACAATTTTAAACAATTTGAAGCTGCAAAATGCGTCGAGATTGCTTAAATGTTGTATCAAGGCCTTTATTTTACGAGAATTGGGTGACATGTTCTTTTATAATCTTTTGACATATTTTTGCAGATACTGCAACTCAGCACCTCGTGAATCGCAATTTGGCACTCATCAACTCGTCAGCCTATCAGATTGCTCGATCGTCATCCAGCCTCCTCTCGGACAGCCGAACATTCCTGTCGTGCACACCATCTTCCTTATATGGAAATATGAACTACATTCCACAACCTGTCTGTAATCGGACTCTGTCGTTTCACGAGAACATTCAACTCGGCTGTTCTCGTCTAAATCTAACCAATGGGGGACTTGCAAACAATAACAGTGATGTCAGTTTGCAGGATAACAGTTTTCACCGGGTGATCAGACTTTATTTTCTATGCTTCCAGCGAATAAACAGTGTTCTGCATACCCGGGTTTCTGAAAATGGGTTTGCGTAGTAAAAAAAATTGCTAGGCCTAGAATATTCCTAAAATTAAAGAGTCATACGATTATATTCGATAAAACTTAAGTTGCAAAAAAAATAAACTCAAATTTCATGAGTTATGTACGGATTACTGTACTCATAGAGTAATTTCAGATAAAGTACACCGTCTGCTCGTCACGCTATCTTATTTTCGGCCGGATAGATTCGTGCAACTTCTTAATCTTACTCTTATATCTCCTAGTCTCAATAGATCTAGTGTATACTGGTTTATGCGAGTTAGTTTCCAGAAGGAGAACAACTGTATTCTAAGTTTGATTCAAATTGCTCTGGTGCTGAAACTACAAGTAGTTTCAGCACTTACAAATAAGTGTAAATGTTAGTTAAGAATATTTTATAGATTTAGAGAATTATATTTATAACCAATTATAAATTCTAGTTTAGAACTGGTTCCAGTCAAGTAAAAAAAAAACCAGAGAGCCATTTTTGCTTTTCCAACTGTATGTTGGATATTTTTCTCAATGATTATTATAATGATGTTGATGTCCTGTATAAATTAATTTCATTTTCAAAGCTTGCCTGAAAAAGGGAATAGAAGCCGCAAAATTTCTACAGATTTTTGTAAAGGATAATTTTTTTGATAATCACTCAACTGAATGTTTGTAATGGTTTTCATAAAATTGAGCCTCTCTTGCTACGGTAGAAGCCCTGAAAAAGAATCTCAATGATTTAATTCCTTTCAAATTTAAAAGTTGAATGGTAGATTTTTTTGAAGATTTCCTAACCGAACGTGATTTGAGAAAAGCGTATTTTTAAATGATTAATGCGCGCGCAGATCAAAAACATTTTCCCCAGAACTTCATCAGTAATCGGCCTACTTCAACAACCAAAGGGCGCCCTTGTAAGAGCTAATTTACGGCAAAGTCAACCGTTATAAATAGGGACGGATTTAGGGGGAAGGGGCGGGGAAGGCAGACGCCTCTTCCCCTCCCTTCAGGGTTTCGACCCTCTGCCGACCCAGAGGGTCCCCCCTTTGCACTATTTTGAGATATCCATTTTTGGAGACGAACCCTTAAATTTTTCTAACGGCGCCTTTGGCGCCAATACATACTAAGTTTGAGGGGGGAGCGCGCGCCGAAAAAACGCGATTTTTGTTCAGTTTTTTCCAAAAAAGCCTTAAAATTTTTTCAAAAACGGTCTTCTTAGTGCTTTGGGAATGCTCTGAAAATCAATTTGGTCGACCTAAAAAAAGGTCGACAAAGTTTTCGATAACTTTGAAAATCCTCCCACCCCCTCGAGAAAATCCTATATCCGCCCCTCGTTATAAGTGAAAAGCTTAAAGGCTGTCAGGCTGTCGGATGTCGTCGGTATTAGACTTTGAAATGTCGCACTAAAAAAACTTAGTTTTTGTCAAGAGTTCCCAGAAAAAACACTTTGGTGTTTTCTTCAAAAATTTTAGTGGGAGGCAAAAGAATGAAAACAGGCCGTTTTTTTGAGAACTCGGAAAATTTTGGGAATATTATTTACAATTGTTAATCTAATTTTGCTTTCAGCCAAACGAAACGACAGCTCAACCAGATGCAATGAAGAAACCTTCGAAACGAAAATTTTCCGCCAAAATTTTAGAATTTGTTAGTTCTGTCAAATAAAATTAGCTGTTATTCGTTTTATTTTTCCTTTAAAGCTCAGGATTCTACGAAAAAATTATGAAACTTCGAATATCCATTTTTTTTGCGGTTTTTTGTTTTAATTAAGGGGCGTGAGTTGTATAGTTTTTAGTTTAATTTTTTTTTGAAATTATCAATTTTATTTATATCTTGCTTCACTCTTAAAGGGGTTAAAAGGGTTGGGAAGAAGCAATGTAGTAGGGAGTGCTTTTCTGCGTCTCGTGCCATGAAATAAACTTCGCTTTCGTCTTGAAACGGTTTTTTCTGTTTCACACTTTATTTGAGGATTTAGAATTTTTTCTTCAGACATCACCCAAATCACGAACAAAACTCCAGGTGTGCAAAATATTTCAGTGCCAATCAACCAGTTTTTTGTCCAAAACAAGTTTTTCAAAATTTTTTCAAAAACTTATATCGACGGTTCCAAAAAAGTTGTTTTTAAACCGAAAAAAAATAACTAAGTTAAACCAATCTTAACGCTTTTTAGCTGCGGAACCGTTATCTCCGGTACCTATAGGAACTAACATATTAGTTTGCCAATAAACATAGTATATATTATTATAAAATAGTTTTTTTATATAACAATAACATTGTTTAGTCAAGATACTCCAGTTTTTTCCAGATTCAAATAAAAAATACACGGAAAATCATTGAAAAGTGGCCCCTTTATGGCTTAGTTCCAAATTTTACTCCCTAGAAGATGTACGAAAAACCAATGAGCTTGGCTTTCTCAAGAATTTAACTGTTATTTGTTTAGTTCGTCCTTTGGTACAGACTATCGAACAAAGAAAATTTTAACGGTACTGGCACTTTTCGAAATCATTTTGTTGTTGTTTTCAATTGACTGCTTTGAATCCATGAGCCCTTTCACTTGCCAACCTTTCCAGTAAACATTCAGAATATTTATTGTTGGATACAGAAATTTACCAACAGCAACCCCCAATGGACCTTTTAGACCAACAAATGGACTGATCGGTAGGATCAGTTCCTGAAAAAAATTTGCAAATTGAAGCATATGTTTCACAACATAGTGACGGATTAATCCATCTGACAATAAAACACGTAAATTTTATGGGTGTTTAACAGTTTTTCTCTCATGGTTTTTCATATAGAATTGCATAACCTAATAAAATACTTCTATGCAAGTTTTAAAAAAGAACGCTCAAGACAAAACATATGCACTCAGGGGCGGATTTAGAGGGGGGAGGCGGGGGACGTTATATTTCTCTCCCCTCAGGCATTGGACCCCTGCCGACTCAAAGGGTCCCAGTTTGTACTATTTTGAAATATCCACTTTTGGTGACGGACCCTAAAAATTTCCTAAAGACGCCTTTTGCGCCAATATATTTGGTCAAAATTTTCCAAAAAGCGCCTAAAAACGCCTAAAGTTTTGCCTTTGGCGCAGAAAACTTTGCCAAAACAGGGTCTTTTTATTGCGCTGCGAGAGCTCGAAAAATTAATTTGGTCGAACTAAAAAACGGTCGATAAATTTTTTGAATTTTTTTGAAAAAAATATGCCCCTTCTTGAGAAAATCCTAGATATCTTCCTCGCTGCACCTGAGGTTAGCTCCACCAGCGAGAAAATCATTTTGAGTAACTCGAGAGACGTTTGAAAAAGATTAACAAATTTGCACAGACATTACTTCTTATGCACAACGAGGAATCGGGGACGGAAAAATTGGTAACATCTGGTTGAGGGTTTCCGAACAGAAAATCGTTTATTCTTTTGTCTAGTTCGTGAATCTGAGGTGAAATATAATAAACATTTGATGAGAGTTCGGATTAATTTTCGTTTTGGTTCCTCGGGAACAGTTTCGCAAAATTGGTTTTATCAAAAAGTACCCATGGCATAAATGGTCCGTCACTTTCTTGGAAAGAAGGAACAACAATAAAATAGAAGTTTTTTCTTCCCTTCAAGGCTTTGGAAATTCGAGAATTGTAGACCTCTTTCCTGGTTGATTTACGGTCCGAACTTTAAAATTGAGAATTTAATTGAAACCAGGGGCGGATTTAGGGGGGGGGGGACACCCCCTTTTCATGGACTCAAGTTTTTTGAGTTTGAAAGTAAGAAAAGCTGATAATTTTAATGAAGACTCAGAAGAGAAAAAATGAATTGAATAAAAGAAGGGGTAAATTTTTCCTTCAATTTTTCGAAATTTGCACGAGCACCTTTAGCTTAATCCTAAATACATAAGCCGAACGATCGAGTAAGTGTTAGCTGTTGTGTTGATGCCAGCGCTCAAAAACTGCAGACATCAGTTTTTTGGCGATGAAAATCAGTGTTTTTGGGAGTTCAGTGAAAAACTATTCTAGAAGATTTTCACTCAAATGTATGTTATATTACAGATGAGCCTGATCAATTATGAAGCTATTGGAAAAGTTTTGGCTTGTTTTACCAAAAGGCTTGTCTAAGTAGGACCAAAGGGCTACTTTTTAGCTAGAAAATGATAGAAACTTTGAAGTTTAATGTCAACAGAAAATCCAGCCCTGCATCATTTCTATAATTTTTCGCGTGCGAAATCAACTTCACTTTAAATGGTTTTGAGACAATTTAATGGATAGCAAATAAATTCTATTGTAAAAATCTTATGCGTTCAAAATTTAAGTGCTAATTTTGAAAGCAAGTTTTCAAAAAGCCCGATTGCATTCTAACTGTTTTTAGACACGTTGAAAAACGTTTTTATAATGGGCAATAATTAAAACTTTACGCTGGCGATTGTGGTGATAATTTATTATGATTATTTAGGGACTATTTTTAATACCGGGAATCCTTCGGATGAGGTACAACATCGGATGAGGTACTTCGGATGAGGTACACCGTCTGTGCGTCACGCTATCCTATTTTCGGACGAATAGATTCGTGCAAGTTTTTAGTCTAATACCGATCATAATCTTACTTTTATATTTTTAAGTCACAATAGATCTAGTATATACTGGTAATCTTGCGATATTAGAGGAGAGCAACTGGAAATGTTTTCTAAATTAGTGTTAGTTCTAAGTATTTTTAACTGTGATAATTATCAAGAAGGTAATTGGATATGTTAGAAAATTGTTTTGAACTAGTTTTAGGCATCCGGGGCTTAGGAAGTTTTTAATTTTAGATTTTTGGTTTGAAGGGTGGGTGGGTTGCATTCTCATTTTTTCTTCGAGTAGATTCTTTGAAAAGAAGTAAAAAGAGAAGAGTAGCAGTTGCTCGGTCTTGTGAGATAATTGTTTTCATGATGACCGTAGAGATTTGCGAACACTGTAGTGAGCTGAAGGATCGTGTTAAGGTTGCAAATTTTTATTGTGATGTGTCGATTTGTTAGGCTGAGCGAGGCAACGTGCATTCTCAACTATTTATCGAAAAGCGAGATAGAGTTTGACTTGTCTGAAAGAAGCCCAAATGACTAAGATCCGTGTTTCTGATTTGAATATCGATTTGGCCATTGTTTTTGTTCCATGGGTACCTTTGCTGTAATATTGGCTCCATGCTTTGTATCATGCGAGGGTTGTGACTGTGGCAAGCAAAACCTATAGATTTGCCAATCCAGAGTTGGAAAGCCGTCGAATTTCATCTCCTTTTTGCTATTCGTTTCTTTGCTCTAAGAAATTTTTTATATTATACACAACTGCATCTTAAAACTATTTCAGTTTTGGTAATGATCTTCTTTGGTTGTTTTCTCAAAAGGGATCTAATCTGTTCGTTTATTTTTGAAGAGTTCCTCACACTACCGTTTCTGATAGTAAAAAACTGTGTCCCGGTCGGGGTCTCAGCATCTAGCTGGTAGAGACTAGAGGAGAACTAACTTTGGCCGTCTCTTCGAGAAGAATCTCTATTTGTGTAAAATCTTTCTTTTCTTTTTTTGAGATGTTTTTTCTTTCTTTTTCTTGCTTGTGACTTTTTTCAAAAGCGGATTTTCTTAATTTGTGTTGCCTCTGAGGTTAATAGCGTTTTATGTGGTCTTACTATATTTTGATTTCGTTTTTAAAAGAATATTTTATCTTATTTAGCCGGGGTTTAATCTAGTTTGAGTACCGTGAGACTTTCCTGTACATGTGGTTGGTATAGTGGTGTTAGTAGGCTGCACTGGTTATTTAAGCTTAGCTTTAAATCCTTCATCCAACCGATGTAAGGGAAAATTTGAAGCGTGTGAAAGCTAGTTTAAATAGTTGTCAGTTAGTTTGCAAAAGTAAAATTTCAATTCGAGCACTATTGTGGTGAATTAATTTGAATTGCTTGGAAAGAGTAAGTGAAAAAAAAGTCAATCAGCAAATTTGAAAATTACAAAATACAGCTTGCATGAAAAATGTTTATTTTCATCTTAAATTCTCACTCACTATTAATTCAAAACTTCGTATAGGGAATTTACGGCGTAGCTATATTACCTAAATACTGCTCATAATTTTTACTGCATTTCGATAATTTCACAACAAACAGTTAGCAATTTTGATTTAAAATATTTGCAAAGTAGTACAAAGTTTTCATTTTTATTTGGATTTCATATTGTTTTCAGAGAAACTACTGGTGAAACAGTGAAACACACGTCTAAATTGTTACAAAAACATTAACAATTAATTAGTGAGAAATATAAACGCATACAGGATCCAAGGGTCGATTTACAAAAAAAAACAGTTAGAAAAGTTAGTTTTAATTGTGGTTAACTGAATTAGAGTTTTGCGAGCATTTGAATGACACTTTGAGTACGTAAAAGTAGCCAAAAGAGATCCAGTGCATCGATGATGTTAACTTTTCAGCAGTGGCGGAAAAGTCGTAGTTAGTATTCAGTATCAGGTTATACGGCTTGTGATTAAAATTGGTGTGATGAAAGTTCTCTCAAAAGGGGTTTTCAGTAAGTTGAATATACTCATGCGGGACAATAATGGGGCGGGAGTCTTCACGAGGAAGTTGTTCGTGAGAGGACAAAATATATACATTTGACAGACAAGATCAATTTTTCGGAAGATGCCGTGGAAGTTAGTGGTCTTAATACAATATAAGAAGTTAACAAGATAAAGTGATAATATTTGGAATTAATACTCAAAGAGCGTTGATAGCGATTTCGGGATGGGAGCTTTTTTAAAAATGACGTTGGATAAAGCGTTAATTTGTGTGGGTGTGAAAAAGCTTGGTTTTTAGCATTACTTTAAGAAAGCAGTTGATGTCACGCTCTTTAGGAATGAGTAAGCTGAAGGTTAGTTGTACTAAAGTTGTTACTAAAGTATGATTTGTATGCATTGGTATTTTGTAATGCATGTTCGAAAACGTGGCCAAACGTTTTTATTAGTACTGTCTATTTCGAATATGTAATTGCTTTTGATGAAAAGTTTCTCCATTAGCTGTGAATTTAATGCCGGATCTGTGTCAAATCGTGAATCTTCTATGTAGCGGATGACTGTGTGGTCGAAGTTCGTGATAGAGAACTGGTTAGAACTGCATTCGATGAAGCGGTTGAGTACTTGTGAGAACCCCATGCTAGTAAATCGGTTGAGGTGTAATGTAGTAGTGAGTTGGTGAATAATAGTCTCACAATGTTCGTCGTCATCGGTGTTTTTTCTTAGTGGTTATTTAAAAGGGTTAGTAATTTATAAAATTATATCCAGGAGAGTGTAGCGAGAAGTGAAAATTCATTTGAGAACTCTGGTGTATAAGTATGGCGAGGATGATCACTTTTAATAAGCCTTGATGATGGTGTGCGATTGAGTAAATTTCTAGCTGGGTTAGTAGGATGATATCTTTTTATGGTGATGCGTTGTAAACGAATGGGAGCGTTGCGAATGGATGATGTGGACTTTTTAGAGGGTGACGCGGATTGGGTTAATTAATGGATGGTGAGTTGATGGTTAGTTTTGTGACGCTGTTGATGGCTGTGTATAAAATCATCGAGGTCATCGAGGTCATGTTCAAGCTGGTCATAAATCCTGGGGCTGAAAGTTTCGGATACACTACTGGAACGAGGAGACCGAATGGGGGTAGCGTCGGCGCAAAAGGAGCTGAACGTGGAGAGTGCTACGAGAGTTTCAGGATGTCTTAAGACAAAAGCTGGTTGTGAAAAATTAGTGGGGCAGGGCTCGGAGTCTAAATAATCAGCAAGTGTATCAATGGGAGGGTTTATTTATAATGCTTTGAGTTGTAAAAACAGTTTATATAGAATCATCGGAGTGCATGTGAGGTGAGTTAGATGAAAAAGGAGAAAAACTGCGGCCAAAAACTGGCAGGGGAGAACGGAGGTTGATATGACAGAATGTTGTCGGTGGAGTTTGGAGGGATAAGAGAGAGAGAGAGAGAGAGAGAGTGCGAGAGAGAGCGATTCAGTGATGCAATCTGGCGGCTCATCGTGGGCTAAAAAGATGGTAGTTCTGAGAACAAAAACTCATGTGTGTGGTTGTTCTATTATTTGTTCATATGTTTCATCAGTGTTCTGTGGCTGATATGTGAAATCGAGCTTCGTTGCGGTTCCTTATTTTGTTGAATGCATGATGCGATTGAGAATGTAGTCATATAGTTTTGTGGTTTTATTAATGAATTTTTATCGATAGATTGAGCAGATGTGAAGGTGCTGTGGTCGTAGTATTTGTAGTGTTTTTGTGAGTATCGTACGGTTTCGTTTTGTTTATGTTTTTTTTCGTATTTACTAATTTTCGCGTCCATAAGAAGCGGAAAATGTTTGAAAATATCATGCGAACAAGGCTCTTGCTACGCTAGCTTGTCTATTGATTTGTGTGTGGATTGCGCATCTTTTGTAAATTCCTGTAAGAAGTTAGAATCAGAATCTTATGAAGTGAAACATTGCGTCAGTTTTTTTAGGCCCTAATGGGCCCTCCTAAAAAGCTAGCAGCAAATTTTGATGTTGAAAAACTAAAAATTTTAATTGGTGAGTTATCTTTTGGGCGTTATTATTCTCCATTGAGGTGAATATATTTTTTTGGTTTTTTTTTAAATTTCCACTGTAATTTTGTTTGTAGATATCTGAGAAACCGGCTGTTTCAGCAACTTTTCTGACATTTTGATCTATAAATTGTCGTTGGATGCTGTCAATTTTTGTAAGAAGTTCTTGAAACTGTTGTGTACGAATGTGATGTTGTATACCTGGTTGAGAAAATATGCTCATAATTGTAAATCGATTTTAGGGTTTCGAGCTTTTGCGCATATGCTTTCTGTTAAAAATTTTGTATATGCAGGCATTAAGGTGGAGTAGGCTATGAGAAGATATTTTACTTTCTTTGCTTGGGTTAAGTTGTATTAGGTTTTGGCTCAATTCTGATCTACATATGGCAACAAAATTATGTCCATCGTGATAGTTTAGGTTTTTCTATAATTTGAACTGGTCCTCTTTGGATAAGTTGTAGCTTTTTTGATATTCATTTTTGAGTAAACTATCATGAAACAATTGTTCCTATTTTTAGGTTTGATGCTGGTGTAAAATGTGAATTTTTTTGAAACTGAAAATTTTGTCTTTGTAACAGTTTCTTTGCAATTTTTTGATACATGAAGATGTTTTTTATCTGGGTTGAAAATCCATTCTGTATGGGGTGCAGAGGCTAATTCTAAAATTTGTGGATGGTGAAAATGATCTTCGTGATGAGTGTGAAGTGTCACATCATAACAAATTGAGTTTTTGTTGGATTGACGGTAACTTTCTGCGTTTTCTGACGAATTTGCTGTGAACATTATCGGTTTACGTGGTTTTAGGTTAAAAACAATTTTATATGGTGCTAGTCCATTAGCTTTTGTGATATGAGAATTATATGACAATGGTACCAATTTTACGTCTGTTGGCCATTCAGCGTACTTTCTATCATCACCGTTAATTAAACATCGGAGGCATTCTTTTAATGAATAGTTCATGCCTTTAACTAGTCCATTTGTCCATGGAGCATGAGTTTTCTAAGTTTGTCTTTAATACTATATAAATAACGTAGTGTATTTATTTAATTATTAAAAAATACTGATAATTCGTCTGTAACAAGGATTTCGGGTAATCCGAACTTTGCTTTCCAATTTCCATAAACTGTAGTGTATGCATAGTAAGCATTGCAGTGTGGTATGAGATTTTTTGATACAAAGTGTGGAAATGTGGAAATGCGACTAAATTGAGCATTAGGCATGAATTTTTTTCGGTAAATGGTGATTTAGCTCTTTTGTTACAAATGAGTTTCTGTGGTTAAAATGTAAACTTTGTCCTCTAAAGTCTTCTTTATCTGAGATTTGTCTTTGATGTGGAAAAGTTAATTTTTTTGTTGGCTGGTAAAGCAATCACTGCAAAATTCTATAATCCTTATTGGTGCGTTTGGAAAAAAAATTGTGTTTGAAATTGTGATACTTTTTTTCTGAACCAATTGACCCTTTTGTGGAATGCTATGAAAATTGAACTTAGTGGTAAACAGGGTATTTTTGTATCTATTTATGAGCTTCTGATATGTCTGTGGTTTCGGTTATTGATATATTGTTATTGTTTGGTAAGTATCTGAGCACTCTTTTGTTTCTTAAAATGGTGGTATTGGCTTTTTCTGGTTTATTTTTTCTATTCTATGATTTCATTTGGCGGATAAGAGGGTCGATGTTTTGAAACCTTTTGATTGGGTCAGTTATCAACTGAGCTTGGCAAAAAAACGTTCTTGGATTCCTTGACATGATAGAGGTATGTTGTCAATTAGGTCTTTTAAATGAAATATTTTTTGTGTGTTTATCGTTAATTCTGAAGTTCTTGCTAAGTTGATTGTACCTATTGGTTCTTCTTTTTCTATTAATGGAAAGGATATATTCCGTTGTGGAGCTTGTTCTTGGGTTTTTATCTGCGTTTTGTTTTTTATCCATGAGGAGTTTGCTTATGTTACTGCATGTGTTTTTAAAGTAAATGATTTCAAGGCAGGGAGCGATTTTCTCAGAATGCAACTAACAAAACTGAAACATCAAAAAATCAGTCTTATCAAATCGTCTAACTAAACCGGAAGCCTTTCACGCTAACGTAAAAGCAGTATTGAGTATCAAAATTGCCAATCACTTAATTGTGATTGCAAAAAAGTGGATTGTTGGAAGCGATTTGCGATGAATACATTCAAAACAGAATTTATTCGGTCAACCAGATAATGCTCTGCAATCAATTCACAGATGAGCGAGACAAGTTTGTAAAAAAAATTGAAACTAAATCACACTATGATGCAAAATATTTGCTCACTGAGTCACAATTTCAAATTCCAGAGAACTAAAAATAAAAGTGAGTATTTTGGAGTCAAATTGATGGCTTAAGTATTGTCAAAAACATCAAATGGATCATCGAACCTATTTTTTTTAATTTGTGATTATCAAAAAATATGGCCGATCAATCGGACCAAAAGAAGTGGATATGTAGCTGTTTTTTCTAACGACTCAAAATGAGATAGAAAAGTAAAATTGAATTTGACACCACAACATTTTTTTGATTTTTCCTGGAGACCCTGCTAAATCACACACAAACTCTAAGTACTTATTGTGCAAAAAAAACAATATTACTGCCAAACAGAAAAATGATCTTTCTGAAAGTCTAAGAGTAATTTTCAATAGGTTTGACTGTTGAAGCCGAAGTTTTAGTAGAACAGGTTTATATCAGTGATCACAATACTCTTCTCTTGAAAAGCGTTGTTTTTGAAGAGGAAAGCCAAAAAATAATTCTTTGCTCTGGTAGGTCATGGAAAAAGTTTCATGATGAAAACATGAAGAATTTTTTTTTGAAAAATATACATAGCATTAGTTATTCCAACAAAATTTTTATATATACCCTCAACGAGGCTGTTAACTACTAACTAATCAAATTCAAACTACTCCGGATAACTTCTTGCCTGTTCATGAAATCAAAAGCAAAAGAGATAACAAATGAAATCAAACGTGAAAGTGCGTAAAAAGGAAATACCACAATTTTTTTCGACAAAATCCTACAAATGCAGCCAAACTTTATCATCAGCAGTTTTAAAGAGAGAATACATGTTATCAATTCAAATTTGGGAAACCAATGGTAGTTTGCAAAATATAAAAGACCATGATTGCTAGGGATTCAACTTTTGTTCATAAAGCTTTTTGATCCGGTGATCTGTTCAAAATCGACAGTTTCATAATTCGAATACTAGAAAAAACATCTCAACCGGAAAGTTTGAAACTAACAGACTAATATCACTTCTACCAATCCTGAAGTAAACGTTTTCAAAAAATAAGTCTTTCCAAAGGAAGAGAATTTTTTGTCAAAACGATCAAAAGATGATGTAATTGTGGAGTTTCTCGAATCAATTGAAATTTTTTTGTCAGTTCAGAAAAAACGTTTCTTCCCACGCATTAAATTATCGAAAACTTTTGATATTGTAAGTCTTGAGGTTCTCCTTTGAAAAGGCACAATGTATAAACCTATAGGAGAAACGTTTTCGATTCTGAAATTATATCTTGAGAACCGTTATAAACTATTGAAATAAATCAAAATAAATTAACTCAAGAGAAATTCAGTGCAGGTGTGACATTCGACCAAAATGGACAAAATGCAATCTCTGCAGACTTCGAAATTTTAGCAGTGAACCTTCCGAGTTAATGGTTTTGAAGGATTAACGACGTTATTCGGATGATTAGTAGAACGGTGAAGGACAGGATATTCCCGTATTTTAAAATTTTAAATTTTCGAAATGATGACGTAACATTTGAAACGTCAGCAACGGCCATTTTAGCAAAAAGAACTAAGAAAAACAGAACAACTTTATCTGTGATTGCGAACAGAACGGAAATCGAAATTAAAGAGAACGACAACGAATTACAGAGAACGTTCCGAGTTGCAACTATTGTGCTGCTACAATAGTTGCAAGGCCGTTGCGAACAACGGTGAAGGGCGAAAACCAGCCTTCCGTGTTATCGTGAAATCGAACTTAAGGAGCTTGATTCAGTGGATTCACAAATCCGGAAGGGTTTCGGAACTGAAACTTTTAGCTGTTATATGAACTTTTAGCATCCTGTCATGTCCTGACTTGAATTTAACTAATATTTGGATTAGTTTTGACAAGGATGAGGTGCTAGGAGTTGGGGGAGAGGGTTGATCCATCTTCGATGGAGATGATGATTTTTATCTACTGAACAAAAACAATAGTAATATAATAAGTAGTAACCCTGTTTTTAGGAGTGACCTCGTGGTCTGGGGATACTGAGACCCAGCCATGAGCTCATTATTTGCATGTAATTAAGTTAATTTGAGCGTTCTGGTCGAAGCCGGAGAACAGTAACGTTTTTGTCGACCCGATGTTGGAAAGACCACCGAAAAGTACTGGCTTGGCAGAGACGGTGAAAAGCATGCAAAGCTCTGTTTAGACGTTAGCCAGTCGTCTTAAGACTTAGTTTTGTTATCCGTCGATATGTATCTTCCGGGCGAATGTTACATACATGTTTTTATGGCGCTCCTGGGTGTTATTCTTTTTAACATCATGACCGGCAGAACCGTTGACGAGCACTCCGCGCCGAGCGGATGCTCACATTAACGCCCTTAATAGGCCTAAACCGCAGGGGCGGAAGGGTAGTTCGGAACGCGGAAGCCTTCCGGATTACCGTGAATAGTTTTTTAACCTAGTTAAGACCGAAAATTCACGAACCAGGAAGGGTGGGGGGAATCGCGAACCCCTCATCCCCTGAGTGGTTTGTGACCAAAAACACTTAAAGATATAAGTAAAACCAAACAAAAAGTAGTATAGTACCCAAGAAAAACAAAAAACATAAAAAATAACCGAAAAAACCAAAAACAGTAAAAAAGTAAAAAATCAGTAGAAATCATCACCCCACACAAGATGTGATCCAACCCCCCCGTTTGTTGTTGATAGATATATTGTTGTTACAGGCATTTATATCAGTCAGGATCGTTACGATCAGTTTTGTAGCCCGTTTGTGAGGCTTGTACTGTAGGGTTATTTGAGCATTTAAGCACGTTAATGTTAAATTGCGCTCAATCCGGAAGGGTCAGCTGATTTGCGCTCAATTCGGAAGGGTCTTGGGTGAAGACAGATCAGGCAAGCAGTACAAGGAGCAACAAGAAGGGGCTCAACGCCAACAACAATTGACTGTTGGGTATCGTTAACAAGTTTTGTATCCCTTTTGGTACAAAAAGTAAGATAGTAATCTGTGGGGGGCTCGACAGTGCTGCACTGTAGTGACCCTTCACCGAACTGCGAATATCCGATTAAGCACCTTAATTCGGATATTAATGAAACCCGGAGGGGTATAGTATTACTAATATTATTATTTATATAGCCTATATTAATAGTCTTATATCGTTTTTCAGTGAAAAACAACGAAAACAGACCGGTTTTTAGGGTCAAAATAGCGATATTTTGATCCCCCCACAAGTCGCGATTTTTGATATATCGACATTTTTTCAAACGGAAAAAAGCGCTAAGTTAGTGTGTTACATTGTAAGTGCACTACCTCAATAGATAGAACCGGTTAAGTTTAGTCCGGAAGTGGTTGGAACTATTTTGGAACCAAAAACCGAATTTTCGTGATTTTTGAGAAAACGAAACAATATAAATTTAGAAAATTTTTTGAAATTTTTGAGTTACAACAGTAAAAATAGTTGTTCGGACAACGTCCACTAGTGAATCTACAAGTTTTAAAACCCGCTACCCGAAAGCCTTCCGGGTTGCAGAGAAATCGAACATAACGTGTTTGATTTGGTGGATTCATCAATCCGGAGGGGTCCAGGTAGCATAGTTTTTCGCAAATTTTTTCTGCTAAAGCGTTTTAGATCGGGTATTTGCATTGAACTAGAAGAGTATAGGCCTTTTGAGCTCGGATCAATAGTTTTTAGGTCGGAAGGACCAGAATTGCGGAAAAAGTTAGGTGGAACCTATAAGTGAGAAATTTTTTGAGTTTGCAAGAAAGACGTTTTGGCTAATAAATTTTTCGACAGCTGGACAGATCCGGTTAATCTTGGTACCATTAGATCAGAAATTAGCTGAACTTACTAGTAGGAAAGAGAATTACTCGAAAAAGCCAGCGAGAAAATTTTTTGAGATTGTTTTTAGCAAATTACACAAATCCGGAGGGGTACACCCTTCACGTTTTATAAATTTTTCTGAAAAAACCCTTAGACCCCTACCAAAAGGTAATAGCGGTTGAATAAAGTAACTTTAGGCCGTTCTAGACCAAAAGGGAGGGCTAAAGGCACAGCAAAAGCTTAATCGAGCCGAAGTAGGGCCAGCGATAAGACCCTTCACCGTTAGCGTGAATTGTCAAATAAGAGGCTTAACTTCAATCCGGAAGGGTCTAGGAAGGTAGTACATACCCTTCCCAGTTAATAGAAAGAGCATAATTGCATCGGAGAACGTATCCGGAGGGGTATAAGTTGAAAAAAGGAAATCTCCGAAAAGCCACTTTTACAAAACCGGAGGGCTCCCAATCCGGAGGGGTCAAAGATTTTTCAAGTTAGGAGGGGTCCGAATCCGGAGGGGTCTTGTATCAACCAACTCAGAGGGGTCCGAATCCGGAAGGGTCCTATTCGTGCCAATCCGGAGGGGTATTATTTTATTAAGGACTTAGGTAGACGAAAGAAAGACTAAAAAGTGAGAGGTATTAGGTTATTAGCACACAGGCTAGGTATCAGTGACTGCACTGGTAACTTGCCTTTCAATAAGAACCAGACTAATACAAAACAGGTCCGAACTCGGATATTCGCGACACTGAGTCTAAATTAAAAAGAGCGTGATTCATTGGTGTGGATTGAAACATAATACGTTTTTGGGAAAAGTGACTGCCCTGAGGATTTTAGTAGGTCTAGCTCGGGCAGTCCGAAGGCAGATAGGTAACACAGTACTCGGTGGGTGCAATAGACGCCCACTTGAGAAAATTACTGCCTTCAAAGTTTTGTCTGTTTGGTGCAGCACCGAGCAGGGAAAACTTTTTCTTTAAAAGACAGGTTCGACTATTGTACTGCGACCGACTAAGAGTACAAGACACATACGTTTTTTTTTATATATATACATTCATATTGTGTCAAAATAAATTATTTGTTTTTGATTTTAGATCAACATAAACTGTGCTTGATTGGGTAGTGAGTACACTATCTTTTAAATTGACTGATAACATCATATTGTGCTAATTTCAAAATATTACCACCGATATTCGGTTAGTGTGAATAAATTTTATACAAACTGTACTCTGACAACATACAGGGATTCTTGGTCACTATTTAATAGAAACTGGTGAAATTTATTGTGTTGTGTCATTATTATTGTTAAAACTATAAGGTCTCTAGCAATTGAGTCAAGAGTAGGCATTGGAAAGTGACAAATAGAGAATGAGTCTAGACAAGTCAAGGATACCAAAACGATGTAATAGCTCTAGGAAATTCATACCTGAAAAGCAAAGAAAAACGATGACCGATCCTTTTGTGGATTGGATCAAGCGATCCCGGTCCGATAAAGAGGAGACGGTTTCAGGCAGAATGGTTGAAACGAGAAGTCAGAAGACCTCAGAAGAGCGAAGAGAACTGTTAGAAGTGGAGGTCAATACGGACCATACCATGAACGACAACCAGGAAGTAAATGGACTGGAAGGGAGAGGCAGAAGGCTGGCGAGTGAATCTACTCCGGTAGAACAAGGCCACGATCTTGCCACTTCCACCGGGACATTGGATCGGGAAGAGATGTCGGAACTGTCGGACATCTCAACTGAAGTAGCGGCAACTAGAAGATCTCCGACAGACAACACTATGATGGCAAGCGGAACTGGGAAGAAAACAACGTCATCATCGTTCTCAGAAAGAATGAAGAACACCTTTGGAAACATCTTTCCATTCAGCATGGGAGGAGGAACAGGAAACGATGGTGAGTCCCAGGAGGATGAGGAAGATGGAGAAGAGCAAGGGGACTTTGGATCTCAAGTCAGCCTCAATAGTTCGATCCAGGAGAGTGAGGCACACGTTTGAAGAGAGACTGGAACCATGGACAATTTTGGTGTAGTGACAACGATAAGCAAGGAAGCAAACACACCGGGCCAGTCAAAGGACTTCGCGATTAGGACAAGTTCGGAGCCACAACCTGGAGAGAGTAGAACCAGAGGGCTCGGCAACGCGTTAATGGATCCTGAAATAAATAATGAAAAGACGTTGAAGCAGAGAGTCAAGGCCCGGATCTCGACAAGCACGAAGTTACCTGGGACCGACAGGGTTACACCGCCACTAGTGACGCCACTCGTGGATAACGGGGCAGCACTAGAGGAAGCCTTAAATAACATAGTGGGCAGTTTAGGAGAACAAAATGAACAGATGTCAAAGAATGAGTGAACTAGAAAGAGCAGTTCACATTGAAAGAGAAAGTCTGCGGGAAGAAATAAACCGCAACAGACAAGAAGTTAGCAGAAGCGAAAAACGCTTGAAAGAGAGAACGGACGAACATATGACGAGGAACTTGTCGCGAATGACAAGAGAGGCGGAACAGAGGGAGTTACGCTTAAGAGCCGACATGGAGAAGTTAAGAATTCAGCAAGAGCAGTCTCTTGGGACTCTTGACACAAAGATAGACGCGATGATGGAGAGGCGAACTCAGGCTATCATGGATAGGTTGGACGGGCTACTAAGCAGCAAGAGTGGACCAAAAGAAGGAGAGCCGAACTCGGGAGGTCCCAGCAGGGAACCGAGGGTGAACTTCAATGAACATCAAAGGAGGAAGACGTATGGATCCACTAGAGGCAGGGGCAGTTCATCAGGCTATGCCACAAGGGGTAATCAAGCATGGGGCCCGAACAGTAGAGCAAGTTCAACGGGGAACAGACAAACCTCGAGCGAACAACCAACGCAAAGCACACATGCGACTGGGAGAAGTGATTCTGGCAACAGGGGGCATACAAGCCCAAGGAGGAGTCATATGGGCCAAGCGGGAAACGCTCATGGTGATTCGGATTGCAGGGATGCACCGCACACAGAGCCTTCGACAAGGTGTGAGGACACTCAAGCGGGACACTCAAGGGATGCTACGGCAATGGCCACAGCATTTGAACCCCTGAACAGGTCTTTGGAGACATTCCTGACGAGGTTATCTTGAACCAATGAACGCAGTGAGAAGTCCAGAAGAGTCTTTAAGAAACCAAGATGCTACAAAGACGAATCTGATGGCTGTTTTGATACCTGGATAGAGGTAATGAAGTTGCATTTTGAGGAAGAGGACTTGTCGGAGAGACAGGAATGCAGTGCGCTCACCAGCAACTTGGAAGGGACAGCCCTGAACTGTGTCATGGCCAAGAAGCAATATCAACGTGACACTGCTGAAAAAATCTTCGAAATCTTGTTTAACCGTTTCGGATCAGGGGTGCAGGGGCACCAGGCGATGATGCACTTCGAGAAACGGAGGCAACGAGAAGATGAAACAATAGACAAGTTTCTCGATGATTTGGAAATGCTGAGAAGACGCAGCCAACCGGATGAGTCAAACCGAAGGATGAACCTGGCCGTAGCCTCAAAATTCATCGATGGTGTGAAAAATGATGAACTTCGCACGATGCTAGCAACGCATTACACACCACTATCAACTAATGCGCCAACACCGGAGGAGTTGAGGCTAAAATCAAACGAGTATCTTTTGTTGAAACCTCCTTCGAGATCTGGATATTACAAGAACAATTATGGAAATTTTAACAACGGACCAGCAAACCAAGGGAACAATTGGTACAAACCGAGGGATGATATGGACAAGAGACGCTCTTGTGCTAATTGCAGTTCAACAGACCATCATGTGTCAGCATGCCCAGCTTACAAACAAGGCATGAAAGCAATAGGCTTTAGCCTCGAGGACGAAGATGCGTCAGAGTTGGACCATGAGGATTTCATGAGAGGAGTAATTGCGAAATTCGGCCCGAGGTGTTTCTTTTGTAACTTGGAAGGTCATTTTAAATCAGACTGTCCGCAATTCTGGGATGCAGTGGCAGACATCAAGCATCCAAGACATGAAGAAGCTTTGTCAGGAGTGAAAGCCAGCAAGGCTCGACTTTTGAGTGAAGCGGAGGCACGCAGAAAGGATAAACCTCAAGAGCTGGTAGCAAAGAAGATGCAAGCGGTAACAGAGGAAGCACGTGAACCGGAACCAGCAACTGCGGCCGATGACTTCAAAATCGATTATAGGGCAGCTGCGAGGGATGCTATAAATAGAGTACAGCAGGAACTAGTGACGAAAGAGATTGAACAGAAGGTGAAACTCGAGCTGGAGAATGAAAAATTACAGGAGCAACTGAACGCCTTCGAAGCAACGGAAGTTGAAGAGGCAAAAGCACCAAGCAGCTTGAGCATGAAGCTTAATGTGATCTCCGGTCAGAGGTTCGGCATGGTGCCGCAAGGAAGTAAAATACAGTCGATAATCTCGGTGGCAGGGCATCAGGTAATCAGAAATCTGAGTGAACCGTCTGAGTTCACTTTGATGCATTTGGACACATATGCAGACTATCTGAGGCAGATGGAGCCACGCACCGAGTCGAGGGCTGTGAGGGCACTACTAACGACGGGTGGCCCTCGCATGAAGAAACTTCATGGACGCTACCTAGAAGTCTATGGGCCGTATCAAGTGATGCTGAACGTGGATGGGATCAGTATCTACACCAGGACTTATGTAACAACAGATGATGACCAAATAGAGCAGATCTATTTGGGAGAAGAGGAACTCAAGGTCCGCAAGATAGGCCATGACGCCATGATGGAACAAGACGCAGTACACATTGGATATGAAGCAGATGTGACAGCACATCTGCTCGACACCAACGGAACAAAAATTGGAGTCACAGGGCTTCTGGACACAGGAGCGGTAGTGAGTGTGATGCCGATAAAAACTTGGGAAAGAATGGGCTTCACGCGGGAAGATCTAATTCCAACGAATCTCCGACTGGCCGCAGCCAATCGAGGGGCTATCTACGTAGCCGGAAGAACACCAATAACGGTCCTTCACATGGGAGGACGAGATCTTTGGATGAGCTTCCTGGTGGTAGAGAATCTGGACGATGCCGACCAATTCATCTTGGGCAGAGATTTTGTCAGGAATTTTGACGTGATGATTGATTTGAACAACGGTCTGATACGGATTAGAAACCCGGACCGAAAGTATGTTAAGAGACCAATTAATAGGATAATAACAGACGAAAATAAGGTACCAGTTTTTTTGGATAGAAAAGTAAAATTAAAACCAGGACAAGCTGTAGTGGCAATTTTTAGAATGAGAAATTTAAATTCGTTGAGTGATAATAAACAGGTTTGCTTGGTACCGAATCCAAATAGTCAGAGTTCGGTGATTTTAGGCAGGAGCTTCTCGGTAACGCGAAACGGACTGTGTGTCAGTGTGTTGTTGAACACACTGGACACCACGGTTTCAATCCAGCGTGGAAAGAAGCTTGGCTACGCTTTGCCGATGAGAACCGACTATGAGGAGACAGAAAACTTGAAGAAATATAGTGTGAAAGACTGTCCTTATCATGCAAATAAAGATAATATTTTAAAGAGAATTAATGAATTAAAATCTATTCATAAATTGTTTTCAATGAAATCCGAAACGGACGACGGCTTATCAAGCTGCTAGAATTTTCCGGAACGCCCCTCGTCATATGAACTAGATTCTGACAAACCGGTTTTGCCAGAAATAGAACATTTAAAAGGGAAAATAGGTGAGGGAGATTTTGAAAAATTGCGGGACCTCCTAAATCGGAACGCCGAGGTATTTTCAAAACATAAGGCGGACATCGGTTGCTGTAATTTCGTCGAACACGAAATCGAACTAGAAGAGGGCGCCGTTCCCCATAGGGAAGGCGCAAGGCGAATGACGCCACATAAATCGGAAGCGTGCCGAGCGGAAATAGAAATGTTGCTTGAATACGACATGATAGAACCCTCGAAATCGCCATGGGCTTGCGGAGTAGTAATGGCGAAAAAGAAAGGGGGCAGCTTAGATTTTGTTGCGACTTTCGTTACTTGAACGCGGTAACGATAAAAGATGCGTACCCGATACCGCGAATAGACGAGAGCCTATCTAAACTTGGTGATGCCAAGTTCTTCACCACATTGGACTTAGGTTCTGCCTTCTGGCAGGTTCCTTTGCGGAAAAAGGATAGGGAAAAAACCGGTTTCGCGTGCGAATTGGGGTTGTACCAGTGGAAGAGGATGCCCTTCGGCTTGTGCAATGCAACAGCAACTTTTCAAAGGCTGATGGCTCAGGCTTTGACAGGAGTGACCAAAAAGTACGGGAATCTCTTGATGTGCTACGTGGATGACGTAGTCATAGCGACACCGACCCTGGAGGATCACATTGATTGGCTCGATGAGGTCTTCGGATGTATAAAAAGAGCAGGCTTGAAATGCAAACCATCGAAATGTGAAATCCTTAGGGATTCGATCAAGTACCTGGGAAGAATGGTGGACAGGCTTGGTGTGAGGCCAGATCCAGAAGCAGTAGAGGCTGTGCTGACATGGAAGGCTCCGAGGACGGACACACAGCTAATGAGCTTCCTGGGGTTTACCAATTATTACCGTGAATTCATTAAAGGATATGCGGACAAGGTGTACCCGATGCAGAAGCTGATGCGCAACAAAGGGAAAAAGTTCGAATGGAACGATGAGGCACAGGTTGCATTCGAGAACATAAAGCGGGAACTGTGCGAAGCGCCAGTGCTGGGCATGCCTACAGAAAAGGGCATGTATGTTCTCGACACAGACGCATCGGTGGTGGCCATCTCAGGAATCTTGCATCAAGAGCAAGAATGGAACGGAAGAACAGTTCTCCGTCCCATTGCATACGGCAGCAAGGTCTTGAGTGACACAGAGATGAAATATGGCGCACCAAAAGCAGAAATGTTTGCAGTAGTCACCTTCGTGGAGAAGTACCGTGCATACTTGGGGTGCGCTCCCTTCAAGTTACGCGTGGACAACAGAGCGTTATCCTGGTTGAAGACCTACTCGATGGATCAGAGTTATATTGGTAGATGGATAGTAAGACTGGATGGCTACCAAATGATAATCGAACAAAGGATGCGTGATAAACACCAGAAAGCTGACAGCCTCAGCAAGAAAACTGAGTTCTATGAAAGATTGGAGCAGAAGCAGGCCAATCAGGCGGAAATAAAGGAAGGATTCTCGTTTTTGGACGAAGAAACTTATGAAGCGCTTCCCTTAACAAGATGGTTGGATAAATCGGGACATCCAATTCCAGGGCACCCTGAGTTACCTGTAGAGAAAGCAGCCGAGATAAAGATCCTGTCCAAGGAGGATCCGGTCCCCTTGGATTTGTTGCTGCGCTCGAACCTGGTCCAGCAAGAACTCTCTCGCATGAATATAAACAGCCTCTCATTATTGGATAAAACGGTGCAAGTCACACCACAAGTAATGCGGATGCTGGGTGGATTGTTAGAAAGAGAAGTGACCAGAGATGACCCCGAGCGGACAGCAGCAGTGGCATCGCTAACAGTCAGCGGGAAGGTGAAGATCATGCCGTCCATACGACAGCACGAAGAGAACGAAAGGGATTGTAGGACAATAGTTCAGCAACTAGTATCCTCAATACCCCAAGATATTTTAACAAGTACTTCTTACGGACAGAAAGAACAGGCGAGCAGCAAGCGAAAGAAAACCGTCACCTTTGTAGACCGGGAAAAAGAGGGTGAAGTTGTCGAACAAAATCTGCCGCAAGACTATTTGTCCGGGGAGAAGGATGATGAGAAGAACCAGCGATCACAATATCAACACCCGGGACAAGGAAAGTTGTCCGGGGAGTCTGAGATAAACGAGGAAATTCCTGATGAGAAACAGGACCCAGAGAACAAGGTTTTGTCCGGGGAGTTCAGGTGGATGCAAAGAAAGCACAGACATGATCTGGAGGAGCGTGCAGTCTCCAGCACAACCTCTTCGACGGATGATGCTTCCCGAAACTCAGGAATGGACACCTATTCAGACAGGAACTCGAGTTCGGGATCCGAACTGTCAGAACTGGCGATACACACGCTACTAGTGGAAACTCGGGCGAGAGACCTGGACAGAGAGGTGTACCAGGATCCTGACAGTGATCGCTACCTAATACCAAGCGAAAGAGTCTTTGACAACGCAGCGGATGACTTAGAAACGATAGCGGTATCGAAGCGTTCGATAAGCCTGTTGCCGCAGAAAGAGGTAGTCAGGACTGATCTTCAGCCGTTTCAGCAAGAAACACAACCGTTGGCGAAGATTTGGTGCGTTAAGATGGAAGAAGACACACATCAGCCCAACGAGCTGAATAGTCAGATGAGGGTCATGAAGACATACTTGAAGGCGAGATACAGACTCTCGGACCTTCTAAGAGCGCAGAGAAATGATCGCATGACAAGCAACCTGAAAAGGTGGATCGAGAATGGTTCTCCGGATAAAGGGGACCTCGAGGAGGATAGTTATCGCATCCTGAGACAATACTTCATGCAGAAGGAAGGGAGGTTATATCTGAACAAGGACGGGATTGTGGCTTGCAAAAGAAGGGAGGAAGACAGAGTCCTATACAAGTATAACGCGATAATGTTAACGCAACTCTATCAGACAGAACTATTATTCAGGTCACACGATCAGATGGGCCATCAGGGGATCGACAAAGTATATCAGAGGATCCTGAAGCGCTTTGAGTGGCCTGGAATGAAAAAGGCATGTGAGAAATGGGTAACAGCGTGCCTGTCATGCCAACAGGTCAAGGATCCAAAGAAATTACGATTTCCTTTACAATCGATTGAGTCGTCTGAATTCAACGAGGTGGTGCAGATAGATCACCAAAAGATATGCATGACAGACAGCGGTTATAACCAAGTCTTGGTCATGATAGATCACTTCACGAAGTATGCAGAGGCCGTGCCCTGCATAACTGCCTCGGCGGAAGAGACATGCGACCACCTGATCAATACGTGGATAGCAAGACATGGTTGTCCGATGACGTTTCAATCGGATAATGGAACAGCTTTCGTAGGAGAGCTTACGAAAGAGCTTATGAGACGCTCACAGGTCGCTCAGGCTCACTCCACGACATACCACCCTCAAACGAATGGCCTAGTGGAAAGACAGAATAGGACGTTAGTGTCGATGCTGAGGGTATATTGTTCCAGGTACATGACCGATTGGGACAGATACCTTCCACAGGTGATGGGAGTTTATAATAGCACGCAACACTCCACCACTGGAGTCAGTCCACACATGATGCTGACGGGGCACGAGAAGTCTTTACCCTTGACATTCTTCTACCCAGAGTATGAGGGAAAGAAAACATCTCCACAGGTTTACGTAAGGGATGTGATCAGACGTCAACAGGAGTTGAACGATCTGTGCTGACGAAATACTCAGCAGGCACAGGCAAGGCAGAGGAAAAGATTCGACAAGAAAGCAGCTGGTGCAAAGGCTTACTCGGTGGGAGACTACGTATGGGTATTTCAGAACGTTATACCACCGAAAGGGACAAAAAAGCTCCTAAAAAAATGGAGGGGACCCTTCATGATTACAGAGGTGCATCAGGAGGGACGCTTTTATAGACTGAGTACTGGCCGAGCCGCCCACTACGAGAACATCAAGTCACACAATCCATCGACAGAAGACTGGTGTATACCTGCAGACATGGAAGAAGGGGATTATCTAATGATGGACCCTGCTTGTGAGGTCAATGAAAAAGGCACCAGGGACAAGAACGATGGAAACGAAGTCGTAGAGGAAGGCACGGATACACCATTGGACCTGGATCCAAACGAACAGATCGAAGCGGACGATGAAACCTTACCCTACGCAGAGGAAGATTGGCAGGATCCCGAACAGACAGAGGTTCCCAAGAACTTCGAACCAGATCTTCCGTTCACGATGCAGACTCGTCAGAAGGACGGGACGAGACCAAGAAAGAAATACAATCCTTACGGTGACGACTTTGTAGTGGATAGGATAAATCTAAAGAAAATAGTGGAGGAAGTAGTGGGTTTAGAGGAGATAACCGTGTCACAAGACATTGACATAATCGATGATCACAACGATGAGTGGGTTGATGACTGGTTGAAACCCGAGGTAGAATTCGACGAAGAGCAACAGCAGTCAAATGAACAAGACCTGACGAACTTGCGTGTCTTAGAGTGGCTGAACGAAATGACATCAGACCCTAAAAAGACCAGCGTTACGATTCAAGACATAGATCGTGAAAGCGCGAAATACATTAAGACCGAACGAGATGATCCTTCCTGGGCTGCCCAGGAAGGACAACTTCTCATTCCAGCTTCTAACCTTGACTTGATATCCGGTATGCGATCGACGGGGACGCCGATGGATATTTTTGTCCGGGGAGTGGGGGTAGGACTTACCCACACTGAAAACCTGATAATAAAAAAATTGAGAATAGCAAGAGAAACAGGAGAGTTAGAAGCAGAAACAGGCGAAGAACCTAAGAAACCTGACATAGGCAGGGTGGTTGAATCATATTTTAACTTACCAAATGAATAGTCAAGTAACATAATACTAACAGACAGTGATTTCATACTCACAAACAGAACATGTGCGATAGCAATCACCGCAGACATGAGTTTTAGGACAGCGTTAGCGGCAGATTTTAAGAGAGAATACAAAAACGTGGAATTCCTTTGGAAGCAAAGACCAGGGATAGGGGGCGTAGCAGCCTTACCTCCGGCGGTGTCGCAGATACCGAGAAAGTACTTATGCTTCTTGGTAACGAGGGCGACGGAGAAGCAGCGGGTGGACCCAGAAAACCTAGTCTTGTCTTTGACGAGGCTGAGGGACTTCCTTGTAGAAATGGACGTGAAGGAGCTCTCGCTTCCAGTGTACGATCCAAACAGAGGAAGACTGCATCCTCGGGAATTGTACGCGCTTGTGCACGTGATATTCTCTGATACGAACATACAAGTATATCTACACAAGAAATATTACTTAAGCATAGGCTGAGTGATGTGCGAGAGGGTGTTAGGCCAAAGACTAAGTTGTGTGTAATATGTGATATGTGTGTTATGTTATGTTATGTGTTAGGTTATTAAGATCATGGGTAAGTAGGGGTTAGTGACCATGAACAACTAAATGACGATCTTGGGAATAGATCCAAAGTTTGGACTGTCCAATCTTAGGTCGAATTCCAAAATTTTAGAAACCAATTGATTTTAATAAATTTTAGGATAAATATCTTTTTATCTGAACTGTTTTAAGCAAATTTTAACGATATATGTTAAGGTGAAACTGACAAGTGTGACATTCGTGATTTCTTTTCTAGATCCTGATCGATCATTTAATAACTCACTTGAGTCAAATTATCAAATTGAATCAAATCAAACTTGGAAAGAACAGTATGGAAAACTTTAACCTGGATGAATTGATGGACCTGGCAGAGGCATATGTAGGACCGATGGTAGATGCGATCTATCGTCGGCTGATCGAACGAGACTTCGCTCTGGAGGACCCAGAGGTGGTCATGTTGCTGACCGCCCTGATCAACATCTTGGGGCACGACAACCGTGGGGACCGCCCCACGGAAGTCCTGTTGATGGCAGCATATGGAGAAAGAGGAGTACTAGACCGCCCGAACATGAGAGTGATGAGGTGGAGAGACGGGGCTCTCTCAGGGAGTGACTTGGCGAATGAGCCTGGATTGGGAAGTTCTAGGACTTACCAACCAGGTGAGATGCCAATGCCCTCTAAGCCCAAACCTGGGTTGACGAGAATGCATCGGGAGATGAACAGCGAGGCGACCTCGTCCTGTTCACCACTGAGAGCAGCTGTGCCACCAAAAAGGGCGAAAGTAACACAGAAGGTTCAGACGAACCAAACCATACAAGATCTGGACGAGATGAACGATCAGCTGAGAAGTACGAAGAAGGAGCTGGACGAGATGACCAGAAGCATGCTCCAGATGGAGGAAGATCGGGACATGTGGAGAAAGTTGTTTGAAGACTGCAACAAAAAGCAGGGTCAAGAGATCGAACGCTTAAGGCAGGAATACAAAGAGCGATCGGAGCAGGTGGCGTTGACAACGGCCGTGGAAAAAGTGATACCTGCAAGGGATATTCCTTGTGGGCAGTCCCCGATGGAGCTCTTGACACCTCGAGAAATGAGTCAAACAACGGAGACACGGCTTCCAGCAGAGACGAATCGAGTAACGATCCCGGATCCTAGTGACACCTTGGGTGACCCCGTCGTAGAACAGACAGTGAGAAAACTGATAGAGACAGCTGGACGATTGGTCGCTAACAAGAATGCACCAGGTTCCGGGGTGACTGCACCCTATGGAACGATTGACGATACGGGCAGAGTACAACTCTCCCAGACAGTGATTAGACAAGGGATAAGTAACGTGACACCACTGATGGGGAGCTCGAGAATTCCAGAGAGGAAAGTACGAAAGATGCCAGCGAAGAAAGTGTCTCGTGTAATAGACGTGCAGAAGAATAATCAATTGAAGTATAATTTCACGGGAGTTCCGGAGACAGATCCGAGGGCCTGCTTCAATCGAGCTACCTGGAGCCCGGCTGTGAACCTGCAGCAACCACCACTCGGGACATCTCACCTGATATTGGGAGACAGTTTAGTCAGAGTGCTGTCGAATTTGAGGACCTCGTGGGTCACCGCGGTGATGGCCTTTGGAGGCGCGACGATAGCCCAATTATATCGGATGGTGGAACTGATGAATCCAGGGAAGATTCCCAATGTGATGATCTTAGTTGGGACGAATGACATCTCCAGAGGATCAGACGAGCAGGAAGCACTGTGGGAGTCAATGATGGTGTGTTTGTTCACTACCCTCTGGCAGAAGTTCAGTTGCGCGGTATTGACCGTTTGCACTGTGCCAATGAATACGAGAAGCCTGACAGCATCAGGAAGGAGGCACAACGAGGGAGTCATGAGATGGAACAACATCTTGAGGAACCTAGCAAATCGAAATGCCGGAAGGATGATCCTCATGGACATTGAACATGAGTTGAGAGCCATGGATCAGGCCAGACTGACCACGGATGGCATCCACTTCGACAGTATCGAAGGACAAGCTTGGTTGAATCGAGTCTTCCAAGAACGGTTGGAGGAGCTGGAAGCAGAACTCTTTGACACAGGAGTGCTGAAGGAAGAGGGAACGGTGAGTGATGCGGTAATTACCACCTTTGTGCCTCCTAGCCTGGAAACACGCCTGGGTACGGTCCCAGCCGTCACGAATTACCGGCAACAAAGCTCCAGCGAACCAGGTCGAAGAACAGACGTGCAGGACCGGTTGGGAGAAGCACCGATGAGGAGAACAATTCATCCTAGGAGAAGGATAGGACCTGTCAACCAACCAATCGAAGAAGTAGCAGGCGCATCTAGATCGGACACTAGATCGGAGACGACGAGTACCAGTCGAGAGGAAAGACCGAGCAGAGGCTCATTGTTGTGGTCGAGGTCCATACCGTCTCCTTGGCATATATACAAGGACGAACTAATGAAGCTGGATCTCCAGAGAGTAAGCTTCATCGAAGATGCAAGGAGAATGTTGAATGGAGCGATGCTATCCGTCAGCAAATTGTACTCGATAACCGGCGTAGACTGGTTGATAGCCGCCAGCATAAATTTCAGCTCCACGACGGCCCTGAGCTTTGCTGATTTGGAGGGACTGCCCTCTAACAACACGATGGGACCAGTGAATGCGAGACCGTTGCAAGATGTGAGATTGAACCATGATGAGGGGAATCGTGAAGAGAGACCAGGAAGATTCCTGACGGCGAGAGCGCCGATTGGACAACACGTGAAGATATTTAGGCAGCTGACGACACCACCTGGTCATGTGAAGGAGAGAGTGTACCCAAAACTAGTGAACCAAGATGGTGATGCCCAGAGATATGGCGGATTGACAGCGATAAAGAAAGATGAGACCATCTTCGCCGCCTATGACAAAGCGGAGATGAGGAAGGCCAAAATCATGGTAGTAGCGAATTCAGACTTCGTGTACACCTCCAAGTCTTTGTTTTGGCCGGACGTCATAATGTTGGCCGCGGTTGACCTAGACCTATTGCAATCAGTGTCTTTGGCTATAGGGGTACAAAGGCAGACAGAAATGAACCCAATTACGATTGTGTTTGCTGGCATCAATGACCATCTACACAGTAGAGGTTTTCTGAGCAGGCTCAGAGATCCTGCGACAGCAGAAAACGCTGTATGGCCAGCAATAAAAGACATCCTGGAGTCGATGGGTGAAGTGGTGGATGCGACGAAGGAGGGGTCATTCAATAAAGTGGCGTTGAGAGTAGTATTTCCGTTGTCTCCGGGATATGCACATCTCCCGGATGGAATGAAGTTTGTGTATGCAATGGTAGCCTTACTTTCGGAAGGAAAATATGATGTGATCATATCGGCCCCGAATCGCATGATAGAAATGGAGAACCTGAGGCCACTTAAGGCTGAACTGCCTGCAGTATGGTCAGATATCTCAAACGCGATGAGAGGATTCAAGGACCACGCGCTACACATGTTAGTGTTGGACGAAGTGCTGGGGTTGGAACTGTCCAACTTCAGTCGGCAACTCAAACTGAAACCGGAAATAGACGACGACCATCGAGTGATCACGGCAATGTCCAACGACTTATGGTTCCGAGCAATGGAAATGGCGAGTGAAGACACAAGAAGAAAAAACTCACTAGAGACGAGAGCTCATCTGGAGGCGATGGTTCTGAGAACCAAGCCGGAAGCCAACCAGTGGCTACACCTGAATCCCAGAGTAGCGGCATTGGGTGCAGATGCTTTTCAGCAAGGCCCCGTAATGATCACGAAGATACATGCCTACTTGTTGAAGGAGGTGAACCTGGCGGAAAATGCCGGAGAAAAGACCGCTGAGTTTGTGAACAGAATGTGTCAGATTACTCTCGAAACCTTCTGGACTCAGGAAGTGAAGGGACAGGAGGGATTTGAAAGGACAGACAGCATGCTAGAAGGGTTGGGAGCCGGATGGACCGCGTCCTTCTTGGCAAAAGTTTACCCAAAAGTCTCGCACTATTTGATAAAAGAATTCCTCCAAGCAGTAGTGAGAGTATCGATAGTGGAATTAATAGCCTTGTTCGTGACATTCGGAGCGGAGAGTTTCGTGAAAGGACCAGCGATACTGCTTACGGATGGAGTACAGAACCTGCGACTAGACGGACTTCTGACATTGATCGCAATAACCCACGGAAACTTGGGAGGACTAATGAAACTGGCACGTTGTCCAGAGCAGATGAAAGAGAGAGTGAGGAATCTGGATATGAAGAAATCCAAGGACTCGTGGAACAAAATAAGAGACCTGAGACACACTCTTATCCAGTATCTCTTGCAGCAAAATCGCTTTGGAACCGGAGAAGACGAGACAATTGAAAGAGAGGAAGATGTTAGACGACATTATGGAGGCATGCCGCTATTAACAGATTTGAGCTTAGCTATGAGAACCGATCCCTTGGCGCTGATCAGAGGAGTCACGGAGTTCGTGACAGTGATCTATGGACCAGCAGTCACGTTTGCGTTCCCTGACGTTAAAGTGGAAGCATATAGGAGGTCGGTGCTGCACCTGAACCTCATATCGGCAGTGGACGGTAGTACACTGAACTGGTGTGAGCAGAACACATTGCGGGAACTCATGAGTGAAAATCTGTTGTTTGCGAAGATATCAGAGCCAGAAATGACGATCATCAACTTTGACGATCACTTCCGTGACCGCATGGGAGAAGTAGAAAGGGGACACATCGAGGTGTTTCCAAAGCTTTGGAATCTGAGACCCTATGACAAAACGAATGGTGAAATAACCAGAGTGCCTCGTCTCACTGCAGCATACCACAAGGTGAGAGAAGAAACGAAGGACTGGGGCGATTACAAGAAGCTACCGGAGGCAATCTCTGAATTCCCTATAATAAGAAGGATGTTGCTCGGAGCAGTCTCCGTGGTACAAACTCCTAGGTTGAGAGCATTCGAAACCAATGAAAGGAGAATAGGGAATTTCGTGGGAACGATGGATCCATACTTCGTAGGGAGAAATGCCGCCGTGTTACAGTACACACGATTTGCATACACGGATCAAGCGACGAGAAGGCGAATAAGCAACGCCGCTACTCCCAAGCCTGGAAGATTTGATGAGGAATGGAAAGGACTAGGCTTAGCTCCGATGAGAATGAGAGGCAGGACAGAATTGCCTGAAGCCTCATTAATCCTGACCAGTGTGAAAAAGGAGATGAAAGTGGGAGGAATATTGCAGACGAGAACCTTCCTAGCACCCTTCGGCTGTGAAGAAATCAAAGTGGTCCATGGAGAAGAGGAAGACAAATCAGCCGGTACATTGCTCATACCGAGATTCCAGGAAGAAGCCGACAATGACGAACAAGGACCATCGAGCTCGAACAAGGATAAGTCAGAAGGAGATGACGGACAGGGTGGAAGCCGTCAGACTGAAGAACCCATGCAACAAGATCAAGCTGGTGGGGAAGACGACAGGGCATCGACAGGAGGAACATCCAGCCTGGATTTCAATATCTTCAGTGATCTTGAGAATAATGCAGACACGTTGGAAACGACTGAGCCAGCGGATGAAGGCATCTCGACACTGGAACCTCCGTCAGCCTTTGAGGAAATGAAACGGAATTTGCCGGAGAGCAGCTCTCCTGGCAATTCAAGAAATAACGACCAGAGAATCCTCATGGAATCACCTAGGAGGAGAAGAATAGAGGCCTCAGCCAGAGTACCTTTCTTGGGAACGCTGCCCGAAGAAGAATGGGAAGTACATCACCGAGACCACGAGAGTAGGACGGGATGTAAGCTGGACAGAGTGGCGTTTATGGAAGAAGTCTGGACCGTGATTCAGAGCTATGGGACCCAGTCCATCCTCAAAACAGGTCTCAATCAACCCTTGATGAGAGAAGTACTTGACAAGCTTGATGAGTGTGAAGGGAGACTGAGTGAGTTGTTGATCGACTCAGCCACTGATGAGAGTGAAGCGAATTCTCCCATCAAGATGACACCGCAGGACGATTAAGGAGAGGTGGTGTATCTGTCGAGAACCAGGAGAGGGACGATGCGATCGAAAATGGTGATTGATAAAATCAATGCGATGAAAATGAAGTTAGGTAGCAGAGTGATGCCGAGGAGAGTTGGAAAGACGAAGGTGGATTCAGAAATATCGATGAAGGCTGGTAACTCAGCAAAAAGGAAGCGAGTCGAGGAGGTCATGGACTTGGGGCAAGGTAATTATCAATTGTCTGGCACAGATAGAATATTAACCGATATAGCGATGGTGCCACCCATTCTCATGGCGGGGATAAAGTCAACCGGTTATAAGTCCAAAAGGAGTGACCGCACTCTGACTGGAGCAGCTTTAGAAATGGAAATACTAAGCCAATGTGGAGAGAGCAAAATGAGGGACTTCAAGCCATCTCCCATGAATCATGGAAAGGGAAGTGTTGCAGGACAACTAACACCAGTGGAATACAACCGACTAACCGTGTCGGAGACAGTGTTGATAGATGAACCCACCGGTGGATACATGGAGATGTTGGAATACCGAAACTCGGCTAGAGGGTATGTGATGGCCCCTGAAGACGAAAAAGCCATGGAGGGTTATCTGGAAATGATGTTGCGAGGCACCACCCTCAAGCAGAAGGCGTATGGAACTTTGGCGTCGTCTGACATACAGGCGGAAACAATCGAGCAGTTAGTGAGCCTTCCATGGAAAGCAGTAGTGTTGAGGTATTTCGAGGAAGAGATGAGGACTACGCCAAGAATAAATGCTCTCGTGGCAGTACCTTACGTAAGGACAGAGTTACAACTCAGATTCGCCTGGTGCATGATGGGACTGACTCGCGAAGAATATGATTCAGAAGAAAGAAAGAGATCAAATGAAGAAAAGGTTTTCCTTATGACGAATCTGAGGGATCTGATAGTCCAGGAGGGAGCAGCAGTAGCGTGTGCGAAGCGGAGAGATGCTCTCTGTTTCATTCGATTCCTGATAGGGCAGATTTCAGTACCTGCATTAAACACTTGTGTTAAAATGTTGAGGGAAGGCGATGAGCGAACGAAAGCCTTGTTCTTGCTAGCAATGCTGGATATGCAGCAAAGTAAACCAATGAGGGTGAAAATGAAAGAACCTGAGGAGTTGGAACCCATGAAAAAGATAGACGAGATCAGGAGATTCTCAAACAAGGAGTTGAGACTCACTAAAGAATCTATGTGAGCATTGCCGAAATCCAGTGAATACTGTGGACCGATCAAGAAGAAGTCCTATAGCTAAGTATCTGGGATTATAGGGATAGCGTACAATCCTTTCCTGAGTGAAGACATACGTGATTGCTTCTTTGATTATGAGCAGGCGGTGTTACTAAGATTCTGGACGTCCAGAATTGTAACGATTAAGAGCGTTAACAATCCACAGGCCAAATTGGGATTGGTCTTGGAAGAAGAGGTGACTGCACCTTCAGTACCAAAATCCGACAAGAGAGTGGAGTTTGGGTTGGGATTCTCAGATGAATTACTGAGAACGAGCTTGATGGCAGTGTGGGAATTGATGAGGCCATCATGGTGTCCTAGTCCCAACGCTGACTCAATATTACGGGCGACACAAGACAGAGGGAACTGAATGCAGACTGTAACCGGCGTGACCTCAACATCATATATAATGTGATGATAACAGCCTCTAAGAGCAACGGAGAAGATAAAGTAGAGTTGCCTGGCTGGGGACCAGAAGACTGGGTCAAACCTGGTAGCTGTCTGGCGGAGGTCTGTGGGCTGGAGGGTCATGTTTGTGGAGGTCTGGACTGTGTGAAAACCCTGGAGAAACAACACAAGCAATTGACAGTATTGTTTGGAAATGTAGTAATGAAAGCAAGAACAGAAACGGAACTAATAGCAGATTGCCATGGAGGAACCGATGTGAATCTAGTGACTGCACTAAGATTCTACAGCATGTTTGGTTCTTTAGAGTCACTATTGAATCTAGAACAGAAACATGAGATGGTCACAGCCATCAGCGTAGAAGTATTTCCAGGAGTTCTGCAGACTGAGCAGAAATATCTAGGAAAATGGAGGGAAGCAATCGAAACAGAGATGAACATCAGACACAGCGAAACTTATTGTAGACCATCAGGAGCACGATATGTGGTGGGTTCAACGTTGGCTCCAATGTGCAAGAGCAGGTATCCTGTACATTTCGTAGCTGTGGACGTGAAGAGTACAAGAACGATTGTGGATCAAGCCTTCTCAGTGCCGAAGTGTGTGAGATTGGCGAGAATGTCTGAAAAGTCTTACGAGTTACTATGTAAGATGTTCTCAGCAATTCCAGAGAGAACCAAAGAAGAGTTGGAGTCAATACTAGGAAAGAAGTTCATGGGATATGTGAGCGGGAACTTCAGTGACTTCGAAAAACAGAAACAGAGAGGATCAACTGTCACAGATTACAATGCAGTAGATGAGAATGATGAAATCCACCGAGTGATGATGGAAGTGGAACCATTGCTGGAAGCTTCGAAAAAACGTAATTGGAGGAGCATCATGTTGACGCATGGCGAGTTTCCTTGCCACTGCTTGCTGCAGACCTGGTGGTATCCCAAGCGTAGTAATCTGATGTTGATCTGGGACTCTGGAGAGCTGCTCTCCATGGGTTTACCAGATTCATCACAGCCCGTAACAATAGTGATAGTGGGAGTTATGATGGCGATACGATGGCTGGAAGCTCATGTGAGAGAAAATAATAGACAGGAGGCGCCGACGAGAGAACAATTGCGGAAATTAGATTGTCTAAAAGATTTAGATCTTTTTGAGACAATGTGCAAAGTTCTAAACATTCCGATGGAAGTGAAGAAGATATGGGCAAGAAAACGATTGATGCCATGATTCAGAGCTAACATGACTGCATGGTTGTACGAGTATGCGAAAAAGCATATGTCGAAGCATGGCAGAGTGTACAGTGAATACCAGCTGGACATTTGAGCAGGGGCTTTCAAGCGAGCATTCGTGACTCATCGGAATGCAGTGACCACCGCCGTGAAAAGAATTTCCAGGACGAGTGAGCGTGGTGGAAATGAGAAGGCAGAGATGCTGAAAGAAGATTTGGAGAGAAACGTGACGTTGTGTCTCCACAACAGTTTCTGCAGAAACAGAGAATCCAACGTGGATCCCCTACCTTGCTGTAAACAGAGGGTAGAAGAGCAGAAGTGTTGGAGGACGGCTTCCAGCAGCGTCAGGATAGCCAACGATGTGCTACAAGACACGGAAACCGAAAGTGCGGAGTCAGTATCACAGGAGGAAGAAATGGAACATTGATGAATGGTCGAGAAAACAAGAGGCAACAAGAAAGAAAATTAGAAGAATTTAGAAGTTTTAGAACTTCTAAACGACGAAAAAAGAAGAGAACAAAGGAGTGATGGAGAAAACTTAAAACTCAGAATTGTTTTATGTGTGTGAAAAACTCATGTGAGAAACCAAGCAACCAAGTTGTAATTGAAAACTGAAACATTTAGTTGGGTTTTGAAATTGTTGCATTTATAAATTTGCATTTTGATTTTAATTGGAGTGGCTTTAGAGACACTCAATTATTATTTTATTTAGAAAGGCTTAAGAGAAGAGTATATTTAAATATTCCAGCCTGCATGATTGTTTTTAATCATTTAGGAAGACTGATCACTTTGTGGTGACGTGGAAGGCTTGAGTAATCTCTCGAAGAGGGAGGCTGTTTCATTGTTCTTTCTAACCACAGAGTTTCTTAGTTTTAATATTCAGGACAATAACAAACAAGATTTCCGAAGGGAAGAAGCATAGTAGGATAATTTTAGCTTGTTGGTTGGCAGGACTGTCCTGCAAGCCAACACCTTTTAAATCTAAGAGAAAAAGTTTTAATTGGGACATTGACATTGGAAGTCAGAAAATATGTTTTATCTTAAATCATGTCCTCAATGTGCAGATTAATGAGAGATTTGAAGGCTATAGTGATGTAGTATGATGCCAATTATATTCTGCAGTGAGTCGATGTGACGTGGATAAAAGTAATTTCGAGCATTTTGTAAATTCTGTTCAATGACACTGTGACCATTTTATGAACATTGCGCGATTCAATGAGGACATTGACCGGACCAGAATGGACATTCGACCAGAATGGACAAAATGCAATCTCTGCAGACATCGAAATTTTAGCAGTGAACCTTCCGAGTTAATGGTTTTGAAGGATTAACGACGTTATTCGGATGATTAGTAGAACGGTGAAAGACAGGATATTCCCGTATTTTAAAATTTTAAATTTTCGAAGTGATGACGTAACATTTCTGAGAAACGTCAGCAACGGCCATTTTAGCAAAAAGAACTAAGAAAAACAGAACAACTTTATCTGTGATTGCGAACAGAACGGAAATCGAAATTAAAGAGAACGACAACGAATTACAGAGAACGTTCCGAGTTGCAACTATTGTGCTGCTACAATAGTTGCAAGGCCGTTGCGAACAACGGTGAAGGGCGAAAACCAGCCTTCCGTGTTATCGTGAAATCGAACTTAAGGAGCTTGATTCAGTGGATTCACAAATCCGGAAGGGTTTCGGAACTGAAACTTTTAGCTGTTATATGAACTTTTAGCATCCTGTCATGTCCTGACTTGAATTTAACTGATATTTGGATTAGTTTTGACAAGGATGAGGTGCTAGGAGTTGGGGGAGAGGGTTAATCCATCTTCGATGGAGATGATGATTTTTATCTACTGAACAAAAACAATAGTAATATAATAAGTAGTAACCCTGTTTTTAGGAGTGACCTCGTGGTCTGGGGATACTGAGACCCAGCCATGAGCTCACTATTTGCATGTAATTAAGTTAATTTGAGCGTTCTGGTCGAAGCCGGAGAACAGTAACGTTTTTGTCGACCCGATGTTGGAAAGACCACCGAAAAGTACTGGCTTGGCAGAGACGGTGAAAAGCATGCAAAGCTCTGTTTAGACGTTAGCCAGTCGTCTTAAGACTTAGTTCTGTTATCCGTCGATATGTATCTTCCGGGCGAATGTTACAAGGGTCCCTTAGGGATCAGTTTGGGCACTGTAAATTTACTTGACATTAATGATCTACCTGAAATTTAAAAAAATAAGTAAAAAGGTGGTTCTTTTTGCAGATAAACTAATACATATGGCGGAGTTTTGGAAGAAAACTATGATCTGGAGTTGAAACACATAATAACACGGATGGCAGCAAATAAACTTACCATGAATCAGAACCTAAACTGTTTTCTGAAACTCAAAGAAAAAAAACATGCATTAAGTTTCGAGAAAAACTTTGAGAATGCGTTAAAATTGTAAATTCAAACAAACATTTTCGCACATTTTCGTGCATCTTCAGGTTTTAAAAATTCTAAACTATCTGAACAAAATGATCAAAGATCATAAAAAGTGTCTTACACATCATTACTTCAAAATTTTAAAAATTCAACCAATCAAAACTTTACAAATATCACTGAAATTATGTAACAACTATTATGTAACAACTTTAAACATTTCGTCACAAATTTCTGAGAGTTTTCATCCTTTTTTGTTTTCACAATTTCGTTTTGTCGCTAATTTTTATGCTAACATGTAAGTTGTTTCAAAATTTTGTTGTTTTAGCCAGAAATTTTCGATTCTGGAACTATAGCCTTAGTGTCAGCTCCCTACTTCTAAACTCATCGCGCGTAATAATTGCCGGTCTCTCTTTCCTAATGTGCAGCGCCTCTAATGTAATGTTCGTGAAAAACTTTTGAAAAATCAAAGGATGTTAGAGTTTGAGGAGTTCACATTGATTTCAATTTGAGTTCAATAAACATATCCGAAATGTCAAAATTAGAAACACAAAACCAGAAGTATGTCTGTTGAACACCGCATACGAGTGTATACAAGCTACATACGACCACTTTATCGATATGGTCAATATGGAATGCTGGTTTATGGATGCCCCCATAAACAAATCTAGATTCAGTGCAGAAACAACAATCTTTTATGAGAGCAATCACCAGGAAAAAAAATTCGATGAAGTAAGTTTGCGACAAAGATATAATACTGATTTTTCAATCAAGAACATGACAATATATGTTTTTTCAATCAATGAACGATTCTATTTCAAAAATGCTACTAGAAGTCATAAAAAAAGATACGACTATGATTGTGAATAATTTCATTACATGAAAAGAAATAATCAAGCAACTTTTAAGTGATACACGGATTAAAACACAAGTAGTGATGATCAAATTAAACAATTGAAAGTATAAGTGAGCGAGTAAGACTTTTTTCAACAAGTTCGTCACTTAAGATTTTGTTACATGTAAAACCTTGCCCAGCTACTTAATAAGACAGTATTGTTCATCAACTTAGAGACCTCTATCTGCGCGATTGTGATTTCTGTTAAAAATTAGTTCCTGATAAAAACTTTTTTCAAGACGATTAACTCTAGTTGCTGCTTATTGCCGCTAGTTTTTACCTTGATAGATGGGAAAACTGCGGCCCAGTACTGCCGCGTTATTGCAATTATGCGGATAAAAATAATTCACCTTGGAAAAGGTTCAGTCCTTCTGAAATTGTTACTGACTATGAACGTGGTATGATCAATGCCATTTCTTCGGAATTTCTTAATATATCCCATTATTAGAGAGTTAGGGAACTAAGGGAGTTACAAAAGCGTTTCGCCAAGTTGTTGATCCCCTACGGTACTTAACCGAACTTGGATTATAACCTTCGAGCCATCTATAGGGAACGTTTATCAACGCGGACCAAGACGTCGAACGACCAACTATTGCAAAGGGTTGAGCAATTAGTGGAATCGACGTAATCACCATGCAATTTTTGGTTGGCTCATAGTTTTTTGAAACAACAAGAACGGCAACAAGAATTTTTTTTCGGTTGATGGAAAGCAGAAAGTTACCTTGTCTCCAGGTAAAAAAGTGGAGAAGGTACAACAACCAAATCCAGGCGGTCAAGCGGTCTTACCGCTGAGGAGCCGGGAATTTGAACGAAAGCTTGAACTGTGCTTGAGCTAAGAGCTAACACCTGATGAACAGGAAATCGAAAACAACATGCTTAAAACAAGACGTGATCTCATTCAATCTGAAAATTCGAGAGCACACAACTGCGATTAGAAATCTAAAATTAATTAGAAAAACTGAAAACGGCTGGGTAGAGGTAATCATTAACTCATTCATTGATGAAAATGTTAATAAAATGTATTCAATAGAAAGTAAGAACCTCAGTGATCACGATGCCTTTACAACAGAAATCAATCTGAACCAAAAGCTAATTGAAACAAGAAGTGATGACAAAGTAAAATATGCATTCAAAAGAGCAGATTGGAGTGCAATCAATACTACACTAATCAATAATCCCTTCACACCGTTTTGCTTTAGTAACTGCGATTTTTTACTTGATCAATGGTACACCTGGCTTTGGAGAATTCTGAAAGAAAATATACCTAGAGTAACAGAACATAGAGCCACACTCCCCCCTTGGATCACACCCCCAACCTCCCACCTTATTAAGCGCAAAAAAACTTTACTTCGGAAACAGCAATCCTGTCCGAAACCAGAAATTCTATCTAAAACTACAAACTTAGAAGAAAAAATAAAAATTTCTGCTGATGAAGATCTGAAAAACTACGAATTAGAGATTTTTGCACTAAGAAAGTTTAGTACAATTCAGAAGTATTTGCGAAGCATAAGAAGAGCATCTAGACTACCTTCGATAATGAAACTTGACGGCAAAGATCTTGAGACAGACAAAGAAAAATGCGATGCGCTTAATCAATTCTTCTGTACGAAAGTGGAACAAATAACCGAATTAAGTATCTTTGAAAAAGCAAAATACAACCACATCGAGCTGAATAAAGACTGCATTGAGAAAATAATGCTCGAACTAGACATCAATAAAGCAACAGGTCCAGATAATTTGGGAAATCTTGTCTACACAAACTTAGCGAAAACAGTATCAGAATCAGTCCTCCTAATTTTTCAAACTTTTTTGAATAAAGGTATATTCCCAGAAACGTGGAAGTTAAGTGATGGGAACAAATGCGATATTAAAAGATACAGACCGATAAGTTTATTATGCTGCATCTCAAAAATTTTCGAAAAGGTTTTGTTTGACTACATTTATGAAAGAGTGCCACATCATCTTCATAACTCTCAATATGGTTTTCATAAAAAACGTTCAATAATTACCCAACTCCTTGCTTACTTACATCAAGTATACCTAAATTATGATGACCAATCTACCAAAAATATAACAGCGCTCTATCTAGATTTTGAAAAAGCTTGTGACTGCGTTCCGCATCAATTTTTAATGCATTAATTGAAGTGTTATGGTTTTGGAGGAAAAGCAATTCAACTAATAGGTTCTGACTTATTTCTTCGAAAACAGTATGTGCGAATAAACAAAGCAATGTCTAAGATATGTTAGGTAACAAGTGGTGTCCCTCAAGGTTCTCTATTGGGACCATTACTTTTCATATTATATATAAACGACTTACCAGATAACTTGAATCTAGTTGACTCTTTTGGATATGCTGATGACTTAAAGATTATAGCAACAACTCAAACAGAAATGAACTATGCTACTATGACAATTGAAAATTGGTGTAGTAAAAATCAAATGCGTCTAAATACCGGAAAATGTACTCTCGTTAATTTCAAAAACGAGCTGGAAGGTCAAATTAATGGAAATATCCTAAAAATCGAAACTGAACAAAAGGATCTAGGAATTTTAGTAACACCCACTCTCTCATGGAATGTAAATGCATCTAAGCGTTGTCAGAAGTCGCTATCGATTTTTTACTCACTAAAGCCTAACCTCTCTAAAAACTGTCCAATAACTTCTAAGCTAAACGCCTACACGGGATATGTAGCCCCAATTGTAGTTTATGGCGCGTCAGTAACGCACTACTCGAAATCAAACCTCCGAGCAATTGAAAAGGTTCAAGGAACGGCGACCAAATGGATGCTTAACTCACATATCCCATTTAAGTGAGACTACAAAAATTAAGAATACTGCCGCTGTCTCTGTACATTGAAATGCACGACCTCCTTCTGTTCATTTCTGTAGTTCGCAATAACTACGAAATTGACATTAACCAATATGCCGAAAACACCAAAAGCTCATCGAGACAAAATGAAAGAAACGAATATCAAATACCGAAAACTCGCCTTAAGAAAACCAACTCAGACTTCTTCATTAGATGCCCAGCACTTTTCAATGTCATAATTCGACATACCTGAATACAGTTAACTGACATACAGAAATCTGACATAGCGGAAATTTATTGGAAATTCTTCGAAAGATACTCAGAAATTGACAGCTGCACATGGCGAATAACGTGTCCATGTGGAAACTGTAACCCAAATGGAAAACTCAGAACTCATTAACACTAAAACTACATTTTGGGTGCAAACCCATGAGATAACAACCCTAAATCCTGTTCTACTTCTACTACTACTTATGGCGCAGTTAATTTATAATTTTCAATTTGTAATTTGAAAGAACAATTTTTCGGCGCTGTGATTAGCTTTTTAATTTTCGGCGTTGTGAATACCTTTTAAAGTTTTGGCGTTGTGAAAAAGAATCCTCGAATCGACGCTACCAAAAAAAATTTTCGAGGTTTTTTTGTGTTTTCTTATTGCTTGTTTTAGAACTTAGAGCTGCTTTTTGTCGTGTACTTCAAACCGAGTCTAAATTCAGATGTGGTAATAGACAAAATCTCAATCACCAAGCTATATCAAACGTTCTTCCAAGAAAATTTAAACGAGGTTAACCCATACACGTGGCGAGTGATATGCACTTGCGGTATTTGCTACACCCTGAAAAAACTTAAACTTGTGCCAGATGAAAAGAAGAGTGAAAAATACTGGAGAATCGTCCTAGTAGTTTTTACTTCTACTACTACCTGAGACAGTAAAAATTCGCGGAAAGTTTTCACTGCTTACGTGAAAAACGCGGAGGAAACTATTGAAATTTTCGGCAAAAAACGCGGATCTAAAATGCGAAAAAATGAAACTTCTAAAATTTGTGTTCCGTCTTCTACTAATTGAAGTATTAGAAAACAAGTTCTTCGAGGAGCTCCGGGGACTTTTTTCCCGTTCTTCACTCAATTTTTTTGAAGTTGGAGAAGAATCGCTGCCCATGGCAGAAGTTGAAAAGAAAGCAAGTTCAAAGTCACAGCTGTTTCACCGTTACTCAGCTGAGCAGTGGCGGAATTTCGTTTGCACCAAAAAAGCGCCTGAATTCGCGAAATTCATAGAAAAACGCGGTAAAAAGCACGAATTTAGATTTCTAACGAAGAATTAAAATGCGAAGAAACGCGCCGCGAAAAAATACCGTCCCTATTTACTACCTATATATATCTGTAAGCGATTTTGGCTATAGTAGTGGTGATTTATAGCTTCATGAAATGATAAACAGGTTGTTTATGTATATATAAAACTGGTATGACCCTGTCCAGCCAGTGCAAGGACCTATCTAACGGAAGAAGAAGAAACACTTAAATTACTATACACAATAGTCGTTTTATTAGTATAGTAACAGTGTAAAGTAAATATTAGTTACAAAATCAGTTTAGTTTCTCATATGTTTGAATGAAATGAGATAAAATTATTACATCAATAAAATAATCAATTTAAGAATGAAAATGTGAAGTAAAAAACAATTATTTGTATACCCGTAAAAAAGGTAAACAGCGTAAAGTTTTTAAAACATCGTCATAACTGAACATATAATTGCAAATCAACATATGAAAACGGAATCCACGCCATGTATTTGTAAACGTACAAATATGAATAGATTTCATTTCAATAGTATAGAACTCTTTTGGTTTTTCTTGAGCGTTGAATTGGTTATAGCAAAATTTCCTAATTTTTGGGGAACGAATTCCATTTTTTTGACGTGTTGAGTAAAATTTTTTTTTGTAGAGAAGCAGTTGAATAGGGTTTATCAAATATTATTGCTTTGTTCGTTGATTTGTTCTATAAATCGCTGTCGGAAGCCTCAATAATTCGTTTGCAAAAGCTTGTCTTTTGTTTGTAAGATTTTGATATAGAGATTTAACACATTTCAATTCAATTTTTTTCTCAATTCCGATAAATGATTTACTTTTCCGTAGTGCGGCAGAAAATTGAAATTTTGACCTCAATTTTGATTTCGAAGCCCAGTTCAACTTCTTTTAAGGACATCAATGAATGCATTAGTTTGCTCTAAACTTATTGCTGTATAATCTAAATGACTTAAAACTAAACAATGAAGCAAAGCAATCAAAGACAATGTGGGAAGTTGTTGTCCAATAGTATCTATCGTTTTAATTCCTTGGGTCATTTTTTGCAATATTTTTTTGTTTGAGATTGAAATGAAAGATTAGAATTCCTTTCAATAGTTTTTTTTTCAGAGCGTTAATGAAACGCGCAAAAGAAGCCGCAACAACGAAATCAAAGCAATCTAGTCTGAATGGATTTTGTTCAAAATCTTTATCCAGCTCTGCTCCTGTTGCCAAAAAAGTGCGAACGGAAAACATGACAGCTGTTTCGTCACAGTCAGCTTCGCGTTTTGGTTCCCTGATTGAGGAATCATGGCGAAAGGAGCTTGCGAAAGAATTGAGCTCCTCATATTTTCAGAAACTTGAACAGTTTGTTGATAAGAAACGTCAATCAAATCAAGTCTTTCCAGCGCATGAAGACATGTTCTCGTGGTCTCATTTATGCCCTTTGAAGTCTGTGAAAGTGGTCATTATTGGACAAGATCCATACCATGATTTAAATCAGGCTCATGGCCTTTGCTTTAGTGTCAAGAAAGGCGTCTTACCACCACCGAGCTTGAAAAATATTTTCAAAGAATTAAGCCAAGAGTTTCCCGAGAACTTCCAAAATCCAGAACACGGAGAACTGACAGAATGGGCGAAACAAGGAGTGTTACTTCTGAATGCAGTTCTTACCGTCGATGCGCATAAAGCTAATTCACACAAGGGACAGGGCTGGGAGAAGTTCACCGACGCTGTGATTCGACTCGTGAACAAAAACTGCCAAGATGTAGTTTACTTTTTATGGGGCGTACCTGCTCAAAAGAAGGCGGAATGTGTAGATAGATCAAAAAATCTTGTACTAAAAGCCGTTCATCCTTCGCCATTGTCTGCGCACAAAGGGTTCTTCGGCTGCGATCACTTTAAGAGATGCAACGAATTTTTATCGGAACGAAACAAAACCCCGATTGATTGGTGCAAATTCGATTGAAGCAATGTAAATTTGTAAATAACATCTGTTTTCTTACATTAAAGTCTATTTTGATTGTTTTTTTTTTGTGTGAAAAGTTGTCAGCAATCCATTTTCAATTTTTATTTTTTTTTCTGAACATCTATTTGAGATTGAAGTCTAAACTACTATTAAGCTGTTTAGTGTCAAGGAAATCAGTTTTTATTGCTTATTTGAAGTTTCTGTGAACAGTTCAACTCTCCAATGGTAGATGAAGAAGCAATTGTGCTAAAATTGCTCATCACTTTGAGAAATGCAATGTTCTTTTAATTTCCTTTCGAGTATAATTATATTTTCATCCTGTTTTCTACAAGTATTTTTAAGCAAATAATTTTCAATCACAACTATTCAAGAAATTAAAGTTGAAAAGGCAGTTTTGACCTTTTTAGCATTGATTTCTGTGGTCGAAAGATCATTCAAATTCTGCGCTACTTGCGCAGGGAGCGACTTTTCTTGTGTCGGTTTTTTCCCTAAATAAAAAAACTATTGCTTTGGGGTAGTTTTTGTCTGTTTATAGGCTAGGTTTTGGTTGGTTTTTGGTTCTCGCTTCTATATATCTTTAAATTTTTTTTACAGATAAAGTTTTAAAATTAAACTAATTAAGTCTAATAAATTGGAATCACGATATCTCTAATTCAATTGAAGTGATTTCCGCTGATTGTGAAATTGACGGAAATCAAAACTGAACGCGTTAAATGAGCGAAAAACAGAAAGCACGATACTTTTTTTTTAATTTTCTCAATTAGGTTGATGATGAAAAACGATGATTGTAAAACAGAACAAATATGTGCGATCCAGGAAGCGATTTTCGCTGAATGCAACTATTTAAAAAAATTGCCCATCTAAAGAGATTTTCGCTAAGATGACCATTCAAATAGTAAGTATTTGAAATGGCAGGGCTTATGTTACTGAAAGTGTTTTTAAACTGTTGACTACAAGGCAGGAAGCGATTTCCCATGAATGCAACTAACGAATATGAAACAGCAAAAACTCAGTCCCTTCAAATATTTAAAATAAACTGGAAGGGATTGACGATAACGGTAAGGCAGTATTGAGTATCAAAATCACCAATCACTCAAATGTGATTGTGGAAAAATGGATTGTTGGAAGCGATTTGCGATGAATACTTTCAAAACATAATTTATTCGGTCAACTAGATAATGATCTGCAAGCAATTCACTGATGAAATTCGCAATAGTCTTTCCGAACTAAAAGCGCGCGAGACATGTTTGAGCAAAAAAAGAGAAACAAAATCAATTATGATTTAAAATATTCGCTCTCTGAAGCACAATTTCAGAAAACTTGAAACAAACGTGACCAACCTTGTAGACAAACCGATAGCTTTCAGTTTAGCGGAAACGTTGTTAAATGGATCATCGAATCTATTTTTTTTAATCAAGTGATTATGAAAAAGTATACCCGTGCAATAGAACCAAAAGAGGCGGAGCTGTAGCTGTTTTTTTGAAACCAGGTTTTAATGGTTAGGTTGTACTGAACAGTTTAAGAGACCAATTTCAATTTTTAACGACTCAAAATGAAATAGAAAAATAAAAATTAATATGACACCACAACAATTTCTTGGAGACCATGACAATTCACTCATTCGAGCTTATACCACCCACAATCGCTAAGTATTTGTTGTTCGAAGATTACAGATGCAGCAAAACTTTATCATCAGCAGTTTTAAAGAGAGAATACATGTCATCAATCCAAATTTGGGAAACCAATGGTAGTTTGTAAAACTTAAAAAGCCATGGTTGCTAGGGACTCAAGTTTTTTCAAAAAAAATAATTAATCCGATGATCTGTTACAATTTGACAGTTTTTTTAAATCGATTACTAGAAAAGAATCTCATCCAGAATTTACAGGCCAATATCTTTTCTACCAGTCTTCCGAAAAGTTTTAGAAAAACCAAATATGCTGGATGATTGTAAGATTTTGTCACAAAATTGACTTGTTTTCGAATAAACAGGGTTTTTGTCAAAACTATCAACAGATGATGCAATCGTGGAGTTTCTCGAATCAATTGAAGTTTTTTTGTCAAAAAAAATAGTTTTTGGCACACTCATTGATTTATCAAAAGCTTTTGGTAATGTGAACCATGAGATTTTCTTCCAAAAGTGCTCAATCTACGGATTGAGAGGAAAAATTTCTTCGATTCTGAACTCCTATCCTGAGAACCGTTACCAATTTGTTGGACCAAATGAATCAAACAAAGATTACTCAATAGTAAATACTGCACGGTCCCTCAGAGAGCTTTTTTAGCCTGTTTCATTTTAACTTTCAATCTATGGTCTCGCTGAGATTCCAAAAAAATAACAAAGTGGCTATTTTTGCAGATGATACTATAATATAAATGGCGAAGTTTTGGAAGAAAACTACGAGTTGGATTTGAAACACATAGAAACATGGATGGCAGCAAATAAACTTAGATAAACCAGGACAAAACCAAAACCATTGTATTCTCAAGCTCAAAGGACAAAACCAAAACCATTGTATTCTCAAGCTCAAAGAAAAAAAACGTGCATTAAGCTTCGAGGGAATATTTTGAAACATGAAACGAGTTAGAGGTTGAATTCAAACTGATCGCAATTTGAGTTTCACTGATTATATCCGAAATGTGAAAAATAGATGTGCAAAATTCATTTCATTTCTCTACCAAACTAGAATAATGTTGATTGAACATTTCATTCGAGTATATAAAAGCTACATACGACCACATTATCAATATGAAATGCTGCCTAGTTTACAAAAAAATACCAAAAATCATTAGAGAACAACATACGACTATAGCTGTGAATAATTTCATGTCATCAAAAGAAATAATCAAGCATCTTGTAAGTGATACACGGATTAGAACATCACAAACTTAGGCTGTAGTGAACATAACTATTTTGAAAAAATATAAGTGAGCTAGTAAGACTATTTTCCAACAAGATTGTCAAACTAGACTTTACCAGTTTGTTAAATGTTGTTATACAATGCCCAGCAACTGATTAAGACAGTCTAGATAATCAATTTAGAGGCCTCTATCTCCGCGATAGTGATTTCTGTTAATAAGTTTTTTTTAGTCGGTCTTAATGATTTCGATCTAAATCAACAAAAACGGCTTATGCAAAACTTAAGGGTTCAGTCGGATAATCAAAAACTATATTTAGACATTCCAAATTGCTCTCAAATCGCACCTGCAAACAGGGTTGTAGCCTTACGGTGACCATTCGAATCGGTGGAACCAAAATTGTTCGAGGCTTATTTTTACTTTTTCTTATTGCATTTTTTAGAACTATAGCTGCTTTCTGTCGTGTTCGCGCGTCTCTGCGAAGCGCAGATTCGCCTCTGTGTATATAATTTTGTAAAAGGAAAATTTTATATTGTCATGAAAATTGTCGGGAAAAACGGGTCTGTTTTTCTTGAATAATCACCTTAGCACTAATAACAGTGGTCAGAACATTCTGTGCGACTTGCACAGAAACCGTTGTGCACTCTTTTGGAATTTACATTTTTTCCTATCTTTTTTGCTAAAATTACAATTTTGACAAATTGTCTCGGTTGTCAATCTTAGTTTTTTATTGGCCGTATTAAATAAAAACCTGAACAGTTAAGCTGGCAGACATCCTGAACGTATATCTGTCCAGCATTCTTTGGAATATGCCTTGCCTTGTGTCAAACCTAAACTCCTGTTTGATTAAAACAGGTATTCTGGAAATGTATGGGAGTGGGTTTTTTTTTAAAAATTTTGCGACGTTTTGGAAAATGTTTTCACTTTTTTTCAAAAATTTAGTTTTTCTCGAAAACTACTCTACCGATTTTCACAAAAGTGGTACCAATGGAAAGTCCGCTCGCTCCCCTGTGTGCCTGCATAATCCACTAGTCTCTTTTTACCTTACGCACTATCTACAGACTTCGGAAAACTCTGAAGGGGAATATTTGACCCTAATTTTTGGACTGTTTTTTTTTACTTTCTCAAAAACTACCGTGCCAAATCTGAGCTTTTTAAATTTCAATCGAAAGCGTGGACTGTGGCAAGCTTCTCTGCGTTAGCGACTATCCCAAAGTTTTTACTCAAAGTTATGGCCCTCAAAAAAGTCAGTTTCAAATCTGAGTTGTTGAGTTCAATCGAAAGGACGGCTTGTAGGAAGCTCCCATGCATAGGTGGCTATGCCCAATATTTTTTCGTGAAAAATTATGAACCTCGGGAAAAACATAATTGAATTTTTTTTGAGCCTTATTTATATCAAACTTTTTGGATTTTCTCGAAAATTACCCTCCCAAATCTGAAATTTTAGTTTCAATCGAAAGGACGGGTTGTGAGAGGGTCCTCTGCGTAAGCGGTTACGCTCAAACCTTTTTGCACAAAAAGTTATGGCCGTCGGAAAAGTCGAATTTTTAAACCTTTTTTGAAACGACTTTTTTTCGAAGACTATCCTCACAAATCTGGGATTATAGGCTGAATGGATAGAAAAAGTTGTGGGAAGCTCCCCTGCATGAGCGGTGATGCTCAAATCTTTTTTACACAAATGTTTATGGCCCTCGGAAAAGTCGATTTTTCGATTTTTTAACTCTTTTTTGAAACTTTTGACTGTTCTCGAGAACTACCCTCCCAAATCTGAGGTTTTTGGTTTCAATGGGTATAACGGATTGTGTTAGTTTCGCCTGCGTAAGCGGTTACGCTCAAGTTTTTAAACAAAAAGTTATGACTCACGGAAATTCAATTTTTCGATTTTTTGACCGTTTTTTGAAACTTCTTGAGTTTCTTGAAGGTTATCCTGACAAATCGAACTCACAAAAAATTCACTCCTAGTTATTTTATTAGAGAACCAACCGAGGTTTTGGTTGAAGCCCAGTTTTTGAAATTTTCCCTTTCCCCTGCACATCAGTTAATAAAAATCAAAAATTATCAAGCAGGTATTTCCAGCTTTAGCTGGCCTCTAGTGAGATTTAGAGCTGGTTGCATAAGTGAAGCGTGGAATACAATGGGAAAATATAAAACAGTTTTATTTTTCAGTCCTCGACTATTGCATCGACCATTGAATTGTTTTTCAACGAAAATGTGATAAAGGAAAAAGGATTGGCATGTAAACAATGTTAAAACAATGAGTTGGACCAGTAACTTTTATGATAATGCTAGAGCGAAATTGATTGGCCCGATAGAAACATCTAATAAAATAATTCGTTTGATCCAAATATTGAAGGTCGAGGGTTTTAATGTCGGAATAATGAAATTTATGTGACGAAGAGAAAATAATAAGAGCAATTTAAGATTAAACCATGGTTTTGGTAATGTTGCTAGAGCTGAATGTGCGAGTTGATATAATAAAAGTTACCATTATACTTAGAATGACTTGTTACATCCGAACTCTGTGGATATCAGAGAACTGGCATTTGATTTTGGAGACAATTTTAACTCACTGAAAGCAAGAGAAGGAAGTATGAGCAGATGATGCTATTTTGAGGCAGTTTTTGATCTATTTTGGTTTTTAAATTCACATTGACCCCGAGGAAGGTTCAAGTTGCGACAACTCCGATACTTATGACCAACCATTTTCTGTTGAACCCGTTGAGCGCTGAGTATTGCAATGAATAGGATCATGGAAAAACGCAATTCAGTGTCGCCTTGTCGACATCCTGAATTGTACTCCCAGGTACCCCTCAAAGCTCAATCAGCGCACCTACTCTTTTTGATTTTCCCGTGGAGGGCGAACCCAAATCTCTCGTAAAACTTCCAACCCGATGACTTCCAACCCTTCGGCCACTGCGCGACATGAAACACTCATCCAGTACTCGGGCTGGCTATCTCATGTGATATATTTTGAACGGAGGAACAAAGTTTTGATATGTGTTTTAATTCGTGTAATGGAGTTTCACATGAAATAGGAGATTGTGTCAAAAACAACATTAGCCCCCCCATCCCCCCCAAAAAAAAACGTTGTCTCCTAAGAAAGTCGCCAAGAAGAGCAGGTAGCCAGAGATCAATAACACCGTTCATAACTTTCAAGTTTTTCTTGACCTGTCCCCACATTGCTTCGATATTATTTGTATGAACGCCGGTGATCGGATCCTTGAAATTTTTGCTGTGATCAACAGATTCGTGAAGAAAAACTACTGGTCTCGGTCTACATAAGGGAATGTAAGATGACCAATCATCTTACATTCTTCGGTAGATTCTTCGGTAGATTTTGCCTTCGATGATTTTGCCTCGAGAGATTTTGCCTGGGCTGAACCTCGAACAGAGTTTCAGCCCCCCTGTCCTCAACAAATTCCAAAAGAACTTTTTTTTCCTGGTCGTATCCGCCGAAAATCTATTTCTCTTTGATCATTCGACCACAGTTGTATTTTCTCTTGGCTACCACAATATCGTCTAGTTGAATAATTTTTCCAGGTCCCCCAAATCTGTAATAACAAATTTTTTTCCTCACTGATTAGGCTTTGCCCGTTTCCAAAGCTGTGGCTTCGCTGGATGGTAGATAGGGACGGTAGGAATCTCGTTATTCCATTCATGCGCGTCACTAATTTGATGACGAGGCATTTGGCTATTTTTTTTTGTAAATTTCAACTTTAACTTCAGATTATCCTTATGAAATAAGGATACAATCTATAATAAAGTCTATTTTCTGAGTTTTTGAGTTTCATAAGTTTCATATACAATCTATAATAAAGTCTATTTTCTGAGTTTTTGAGTTTCATAAGTTTTTGAACATCTGAATTAGGGAACTTGTTCCGTTGGTTTGGTCGATCCTCTATTTCATGTCTCATTCGAACACCAGGCGCCGTTTCCGGTTTGTCCTGATGTTTTCATCTTGCTTCATGGAGTCCTTGCAGTAGATCTTTCGAATTGTCTTAATATTCCAGCAGTCAGGTTTAACGTCTTCACCACAAACAGCTCTAGGTTTGACATATAGAGTTTGAGCTCTGATCTCATGAGCTCAGCGCTCTTTCATAAGATGATTCCTTTGAAGCTGACTACTATGGGGATCATACTCGCTTCAGTTGTCCCTGGCAGACTTGTCATTACTTCCTTCATGAGGTCTTCTCTGTGATGTTTGTCTCGCTTTTTCCTATACGCTGCCGCCATGCCTTCCTCGTTACTGTCTGATACTACTGTTACATCAATGATTGCTGCCTTTTCCTTAAGCGCTACCACGAGGTCTGGCTTGAGACCTTCTTGCTTGGAGGTTACACATCGAAAGGATGCTTCGCATATGGTTTTTAGGCCTTTTCCGGTCAAGATTCTCTCAAGGAATTTACATAACTTGTCGTATCTCTTGGTTCGTGCACTCCAGGTCTTAGGACATTTCTGTACAATGTGGTTCATGCTCTCCTGGCTCATGCAACCCGCATCGCAGACAGTGCTACCGACTTTGGTGTATCTTCGTCGGCGGTCCTCAGTCTTTATTGAATTAGATCGTACTTTGAGGGCCTTAATGTAGTCTGCACCGGGCATCAGCTTAGTCGCGTTTGTGATCCATCTGGCTGTATTTGCACTGTTAGTCTGGATGCTGAGATGTTGTCCATCTACAGTATTTAGTATCTTAGATCTCCAGTATTCGTCTTCATCTCTTTTGGCTACGATTTCAATGTTCTGTACTGCCTGGGTCGCACACTGAACATTCATCTTCCTTAGTCGTGGTATCAATGTTACCATCCTTTTCACGCCGAAACCTCCATCTCTTACGTTAGCATGGATTATGGCCGTCGCTAGATCCTTCGGGCGCGTGGTCCATTGCTTAAAGAAGCGGATAAGCATGTCCATCTTACGTAGGTCCTTCATGCACAAGTTAGCAAAGGTGCTCGTTAGCGAATGTTAAATATTTGGTTGGACAAAATAAACACGGAGATGGGCGATGCAACTCGATCAATTTTTCAGCTGAATCGCTTAAAACGGAATGCAATTTTAAAGAGAATACATGTTATCAATCTAAAATGTCTGAAGAAGAATTTTCTGAAACTAATGGTATTCTCTAAAACTTAAAAAGCCATGATTGCTAGGGACTCAAGTTTTTCATAGTAATAGTTAATCCGACGATCTCTTCAAGTTTGACAGTTTTTTTAAATCGATTACTAGAAGAATCTCATCCAGAATGTCTGAAACTTACAGGTCAATATCACTTCTACCAGTCTTCGGAAAAGTTTTAGAGAAACCAGTTATCCTGGATGATTAAACTGTTTCAAGCTGCTTTTTGACTCCTCCTTTTGACACACGCTGATCTTTTATTCTGCAGATTATCTCCTTCTCCTTGGGTACGCTCGACTAAATAATGAGCTTGGACTTCTTAGCATTTATCGAGAGTCCTAACTTCTCTGCCGCGTCCTCGACTCTTTGGAGAACCATCTGTCTTCTGCCGCTAGTCAAAGATAGTCTGCATATGCTATAGTGTTCAATGTTCTGCCGTCTTCTTTGAGTCCAATGTTCGAAGGAACCATACGCAGAACTTCATCTTGTGCAAGGTTGAAGAGAAGTGGACTTAAAGGATCCCCTTGTCTCTTTTTCGGTGTATTAGTTCTCCGTCTAAGATTGTACAGCTTTCATCGTAGAGGTCCTTGATGTAGTCTATAAGCCATGTTGGTACTGATCTTCGTACTAATGTGCTCACTATTGCATTGTGGCTTACAGAGTCGAATGCTTTATTGAAATCTACTAGAGCAATGGCGAAGGGTTTCGTATTCTTCTTATAACTTTGGAAAACCCTGGTAAGCTGTTTGATTGCCTCCGCAACTCCATCTCGTTTTTGGAATCCTTTTTGGCAGTCCAGAATCGTAGTGGCCGATTCCAACTTTTCTGCTAAGATCTTATTCAACAGGCGGATCCATCGACTGGAGATTGTTCTTGGCCTGAAGTCGCCATGCTCCTCTGCTCCAACCACTTTCTCTATCATAGTAGTGCGTCCTAGCTTCCATTCAGTGGGGACAATTAATCCTCTGATTATATCATTCAGCACAATGGTAATCTCCTTAGTCCCGACTTTAAGGTCATTGAGATCAATTTGGTCCAATCCAGCAGCTCTCTTCCCATCGAAGCTTGCTAGGTGCTTTCTGACCTCTGCTTCACTGATAGTTCTCTCGGTCTTATTGCACTGTGGAAGATGAACTTCTAGAGGAGAGTTGTCCGCTGAGTGGGTTTCCAATATCTTACGCCAGTATTCCGCTCTTCCTTTGATCTTGTTTCCACTGAAGGATCCACTGATTGTCACTCTCTATAACTTCGAGAAGTTTCTTCTTATCCTCGTACAGTTCATGAGCGCTGGCATATAGGGTTCTCCTTAGCTTCTTCTTGCTACTTGGTATTATCTTCGCTTGTCGTCCTGTGGCAGCCTTTTGAGGTTTGTTCGGCAAGAGGGTCTTTATATACTGGTGCGCCTTGTCACTTAGATCGTTAAGAGTGGCATCCTTGAGAATGGGATATATCTCTGCATTCTGTAGGAGATCCACAAGTTTCTCGACATTAGATTCTTCGTCAGACTCTTGGGTTTCGACTTCTTCTGGTCTTTGGGCTTCTTCCAGAAGGTGCTTCACTCTTCTGATATTTAGGTTTCTTCCTCTGGCCTCTGATTCCTAGTGTTCTACTGGTGAAGGCTCGTTGCAGTCCTTGGAGCACTGATTTTTCACCTCTTAGGACTAGCTTGGATTCCTCTTGGGCCAAAAATTTCTTCTTCTTCGTCTGTCAATCTCGCCTTGACTCCTATTCTGTTCCGAGAATATTTCATCTTCACGCTTGTTCATCCTGTGGACGCCTAGCCCTGCAGCTGTCTTACACTCACGCCACACGAACAGTCAAAGGTCTTATGAACAGATGAGTCGGCAAGGGGCTGTTTCTTCTGGCACGTTCTCGAGTGAAGTGTTAAGCTTGCTTTGTTCTTACAGATCTTCTCACAAAGTTGACACATGAGCGAGAAACTACTCTGGAGGGTCTGAGTTGCTAGTTTAGCCGCAGTTGCAGCACCAACTGTATTATCTCTTTCTTAATTCATGAGCATATTGGGTTTTCAACACCATGGGGTCACGGGTGATGTCGCGGGCTGGTCATTTTTGCCTATCCCCCAGATCCCAAGGTTAAGGCTAGAAATACGAAGGGTTGTCTTCTTCCTGGTCGGATGTATATCTACGTCGATCGGAGAGGAGGAGTCTTCACTTGGCTTTTTCGTATTGCCCATTGCCCACATGGGGGCAGTCGGGGCGCGATGCTCTACTCCCCGCCTAAGTGGTTCCGAGAATACCCCGTGGCTGGGGTCACATCGCTACTGGAAACAAAGTGTGCCAGCTCGTACTTCTTGACTCTTTCGAGTAAGCTGGGTTTGATTGAAAGCTCCAGCTTATAACATACAGGATCACAAAGTGCACCGCTTTTCACGACACGGCCAGGGTAAGCTTTCCCCCCGTGTTTCAGCGGCTAGAGCCACATTTTAGCCGGTGCGAGGCCGTTTCCGGTTTGTCCTGGTGTTTTCATCTTGCTTCATGGAGTGTTGATGTAGATCTTTCGAATTGTCGCTTTTTCCTATACGCTGCCGTGATGCCTTCCTCGTTACTGTCTGATGCTACTGTAACATCAATGATTGCTGCCTTTTCCTTAAGAACTACCACGGGGTTTGGCTTAAGACCTTCTTGCTTGGAGGTTCCACATCGAAAGGATGCTTCACATATGGTTTTAGGCCTTTTCCGGTCAAGATTCTCCTTAGATAACTCGTAGTGTTTCTTGGTTCGGGCACTCCAGGTCTGAGGACATTTCTGTACAATATGGTTCGTGCTCTCCTGGCTCATGCAACCCGCATCGCAGACAGTGCTACCGACTTTGGTGTATCTTTGTCGGCGGTGCTTAGTCTTTATTGAATTAGATCGTACTTTGAGAGCCTTAATGTAGTCTGCACCGGGCATCAGCTTAGTCCCGTTTGTGATCCATCTGGCTGTATTTGCACTGTTAGTCTGGATGCTGAGATGTTGTCCATCTACAGTATTTAGTATCTTAGATCTCCAGTATTCGTCTTCATCTCTTTTGGCTACGATTTCAATGTTCTGTACTGCATGGGTCCCACACTAAGCACTCCTCTTTCACTTTAGTCGTGGTATCATTGTTACCATGCTCTTCACGCCGAAACCTCCATTTCTTACGTTAGCATGGATTATGGCTGTCGCAAGATCCTTCGGGAGCCTGGTCCATTGCTCAAGTAGCGGATAAGCATGTACATCTTACGCAGGTCCTTCATGCACAAGTTAGCAAAGGTGCCCTGTTGGTAAGTCTTCGGTTGGACAAAATGAGTTTAATAGATGAATTCTTTGCTGTGGCTTTAGTGGCGCACTACTTATCTTTTTCATGAGGTTCTTCATTTTTCCGAAAGTATTCCAAGTCTTCACACCATGTCTGTTGAAATCCACGCCTTGGTAGCGCACTGTTTCATTAAACTCCAGCTGTTTTATGGTTCTTGCTTTTGACACAAGCTGATCTTTTATTCTGCAGATGATCTCCTTCTCCTTGGGTACGCTCGACTAACTAATGAGCTTGGACTTCTTAGCATTTATCGAGAGTCCTGACTTCTCTGCCGCGTCCTCGTCTCTTTGGATAACCATCTGTCTTCTGCCGCTAGTAAAAGATTGTCTGCATTTGCTATAGTGTTCAATGATCTGCCGTCTTCTTAGTGTCCAGTGTTAGAAGGAACCATACGCAGAACTTCATCTTGTGCAAGGTTGAAGAGATGTGGACTTGAAGGATCCCTTTGTCGTATCCTTCTTTTTGGGTGTCTTAGTTCTCCGTCTAAAATTGTACAGCTTTCATTGTAGAGGTCCTTGATGTAGTCTATAAGCCATGTTGGTACTGATCTTCGTACTAATGTGCTCACTTTTGCATTGTGGCTTACAGAGTCGAATGCTTTTTTGAAGTTTACTAGAGCAATGACGAAGGGTTTCGTATTCTTCTTATAACTTTGGAAAACCCTGGTAAGCTGTTTGATTGCCTCCGCAACTCCATCTCGTTTTTGGAATCCTTTTTGGCAGTCCAGAATCGTAGTGGCCGACTCCAACTTTTCTGCTAAGATCTTATTCAACAGGCGGATCCATCGACTGGAGATTGTTCTTGGCCTGAAGTCGCCATGCTCCTCTGCTCCAACCACTTTCTCTATCATAGTAGTGCGTCCTAGCTTCCATTCAGTGGGGACAATTAATCCTCTGATTATATCATTCAGCACAATGGTAATCTCCTTAGTCCCGACTTTAAGGTCATTGAGATCAATTTGGTCCAATCCAGCAGCTCTCTTCCCATCGAAGCTTGCTAGGTGCTTTCTGACCTCTGCTTCACTGATAGTTCTCTCGATCTTATTGCACTGTGGAAGATGAACTTCTAGAGGAGAGTTGTCCGCTGAGTGGGTTTCCAATATCTTACGCCAGTATTCCGCTCTTCCTTTGATCTTGTTTCCACTGAAGGATCCACTGATTGTCACTCTCTATAACTTCGAGAAGTTTCTTCTTATCCTCGTACAGTTCATGAGCGCTGGCATATAGGGTTCTCCTTAGCTTCTTCTTGCTACTTGGTATTATCTTCGCTTGTCGTCCTGTGGCAGCCTTTTGAGGTTTGTTCGGCAAGAGGGTCTTTATATACTGGTGCGCCTTGTCACTTAGATCGTTAAGAGTGGCATCCTTGAGAATGGGATATATCTCTGCATTCTGTAGGAGATCCACAAGTTTCTCGACATTAGATTCTTCGTCAGACTCTTGGGTTTCGACTTCTTCTGGTCTTTGGGCTTCTTCCAGAAGGTGCTTCACTCTTCTGATATTTAGGTTTCTTCCTCTGGCCTCTGATTCCTAGTGTTCTACTGGTGAAGGCTCGTTGCAGTCCTTGGAGCACTGATTTTTCACCTCTTAGGACTAGCTTGGATTCCTCTTGGGCCAAAAATTTCTTCTTCTTCGTCTGTCAATCTCGCCTTGACTCCTATTCTGTTCCGAGAATATTTCATCTTCACGCTTGTTCATCCTGTGGACGCCTAGCCCTGCAGCTGTCTTACACTCACGCCACACGAACAGTCAAAGGTCTTATGAACAGATGAGTCGGCAAGGGGCTGTTTCTTCTGGCACGTTCTCGAGTGAAGTGTTAAGCTTGCTTTGTTCTTACAGATCTTCTCACAAAGTTGACACATGAGCGAGAAACTACTCTGGAGGGTCTGAGTTGCTAGTTTAGCCGCAGTTGCAGCACCAACTGTATTATCTCTTTCTTAATTCATGAGCATATTGGGTTTTCAACACCATGGGGTCACGGGTGATGTCGCGGGCTGGTCATTTTTGCCTATCCCCCAGATCCCAAGGTTAAGGCTAGAAATACGAAGGGTTGTCTTCTTCCTGGTCGGATGTATATCTACGTCGATCGGAGAGGAGGAGTCTTCACTTGGCTTTTTCGTATTGCCCATTGCCCACATGGGGGCAGTCGGGGCGCGATGCTCTACTCCCCGCCTAAGTGGTTCCGAGAATACCCCGTGGCTGGGGTCACATCGCTACTGGAAACAAAGTGTGCCAGCTCGTACTTCTTGACTCTTTCGAGTAAGCTGGGTTTGATTGAAAGCTCCAGCTTATAACATACAGGATCACAAAGTGCACCGCTTTTCACGACACGGCCAGGGTAAGCTTTCCCCCCGTGTTTCAGCGGCTAGAGCCACATTTTAGCCGGTGCGAGGCCGTTTCCGGTTTGTCCTGGTGTTTTCATCTTGCTTCATGGAGTGTTGATGTAGATCTTTCGAATTGTCGCTTTTTCCTATACGCTGCCGTGATGCCTTCCTCGTTACTGTCTGATGCTACTGTAACATCAATGATTGCTGCCTTTTCCTTAAGAACTACCACGGGGTTTGGCTTAAGACCTTCTTGCTTGGAGGTTCCACATCGAAAGGATGCTTCACATATGGTTTTAGGCCTTTTCCGGTCAAGATTCTCCTTAGATAACTCGTAGTGTTTCTTGGTTAGGGCACTCCAGGTCTGAGGACATTTCTGTACAATGTGGTTCGTGCTCTCCTGGCTCATGCAACCCGCATCGCAGACAGTGCTACCGACTTTGGTGTATCTTCGTCGGCGGTGCTTAGTCTTTATTGAATTAGATTGTACTTTGAGGGCCTTAATGTAGTCTGCACCGGGCATCAGCTTAGTCCCGTTTGTGATCCATCTGGCTGTATTTGCACTGTTAGTCTGGATGCTGAGATGTTGTCCATCTACAGTATTTAGTATCTTAGATCTCCAGTATTCGTCTTCATCTCTTTTGGCTACGATTTCAATGTTCTGTACTGCATGGGTCCCACACTAAGCACTCCTCTTTCACTTTAGTCGTGGTATCATTGTTACCATGCTCTTCACGCCGAAACCTCCATTTCTTACGTTAGCATGGATTATGGCTGTCGCAAGATCCTTCGGGAGCCTGGTCCATTGCTTAACAAGTAGCGGATAAGCATGTACATCTTATGCAGGTCCTTCATGCACAAGTTAGCAAAGGTGCCCTGTTGGTAAGTCTTCGGTTGGACAAAATGAGTTTAATAGATGAATTCTTTGCTGTGGCTTTAGTGGCGCACTACTTATCTTTTTCATGAGGTTCTTCATTTTTCCGAAAGTATTCCAAGTCTTCACACCATGTCTGTTGAAATCCACGCCTTGGTAGCGCACTGTTTCATTAAACTCCAGCTGTTTTATGGTTCTTGCTTTTGACACAAGCTGATCTTTTATTCTGCAGATGATCTCCTTCTCCTTGGGTACGCTCGACTAACTAATGAGCTTGGACTTCTTAGCATTTATCGAGAGTCCTGACTTCTCTGCCGCGTCCTCGTCTCTTTGGATAACCATCTGTCTTCTGCCGCTAGTAAAAGATTGTCTGCATTTGCTATAGTGTTCAATGATCTGCCGTCTTCTTAGTGTCCAGTGTTAGAAGGAACCATACGCAGAACTTCATCTTGTGCAAGGTTGAAGAGATGTGGACTTGAAGGATCCCTTTGTCGTATCCTTCTTTTTGGGTGTCTTAGTTCTCCGTCTAAAATTGTACAGCTTTCATTGTAGAGGTCCTTGATGTAGTCTATAAGCCATGTTGGTACTGATCTTCGTACTAATGTGCTCACTTTTGCATTGTGGCTTACAGAGTCGAATGCTTTTTTGAAGTTTACTAGAGCAATGACGAAGGGTTTCGTATTCTTCTTATAACTTTGGAAAACCCTGGTAAGCTGTTTGATTGCCTCAGCAACTCCATCTCGTTTTTGGAATCCTTTTGGCAGTCCAGAATCGTATTGGCCGACTCCAACTTTTCTGCCAAATTCTGATTCAGCAGGCGGATCCATAGACTGCAGATTGTTCTTGGCCTGAAGTCGCCATGCTCCTCTGCTCCAACCACTTTCTCTATCATAGTAGTGCGTCCTTGCTTTCATTCAGTGGGGACAATTGATCCTCTGATTATACCATTTAGCACAATGGTTTTCTCCTTAATTCCGACTTTCTTAAGGCCATTGAGATCAATTTGGTCCAATCCATCAGCTGTCTTCCCATCGAAGCTTGCTAGGTGCTTTCTGACCTCTGCTTCACTGATGGTTCTCTCTATCTTATTGCACTGTGGAAGATCAACTTCTAGAAGAGAGTTGCCCGCTGAGTGGGTTTCTTACGCCAGTATTCTGCTCTTCCTTCTTTGAACTCGTTTCCACTGAAGGTGAGCTTCTTTAGATTGTCATCCTGTAAAACTTCGAGAAGTTTCTTCTTGTACAGGTCTTGAGCGCTGACATATAGGATTCTCCTTAGTTTTTTCTTGCTACTTGGTATTTTCCTCGCTTGTCTTCCTGTGGCAGCCTTTTGAGGTTTGTTTGGCAAGAGGGTCTTTACATTCTGGTTCGCCTTGTCATTTAGATCGTTAAGAGTGGCATCCTTGAGAATGGGATGTAACATTGCATTCTGTAAGAGATCCACAAGTTCCTCGACATTACATTCTTCGTCGGACTCTTGGGTCTCGGCTTCTTCTGGTCTTTGGGCATCTTCCAGGTGCTTCACTCTATTCTGATATTTAGGTTTCTTCCTCTGGCCTCTGATTCCTAGTGTTCTACTGGTGAAGGCTCGTTGCAGTCCTTGGATCGGTAATTTTTTCACCGCTTAGGACTAGCTTGGATTCATCTTGGGCCAAAAGTTTACTTCGTCGTCTGTCCATCTCGCCTTGACTCCTATCTTCTGTTCCGAGAAGAACTCATCTTCATGCTTGTTCCTCGTGTGGACGCCTAGCCCTGCAGCTGTCTTACACTTCACGCCACACGAACAATCAAAGGTCGTCTTAACATATGAGTTCGCAAGGGACTTTTTCTTCTGGCACGTTCTCGAGTGAAGTGTTATGCCTGCTTTGTTCTTACATATCTTCGCAAAGTTTACAAAGTTGACACATGAGCGAGACACTACTCTTGAGGGCCTGGGTTGCTAGTTTAGCCGCAGTTGCAGCACCAACTGTATTATCTCTTATTTCTTGATTCATGAGCATATTGGGTTTTTCAACAACATGGGGTCACGGGTGTTGTCGCGGGCTGGTCATCTTCGCCTATACCCCCAGATCCCAAAGTTAAGGCTAGAAACACGAAGGGTCGTCTTCTTCCTTAAGGCTGCATCTTTTTAGCTGACCCCAAAGCACTGAGGCCCTAACCCCAATAGACCGATGGAGCCCGCAACGTTCCTTTGACTCGGCGACAGCATGCAGGACGTCCCAAATATTGGGCTAACACCATAAACAAGTCGACTATCATTATCATCATAATACTTTTTGTATACCGTACGCAAGTTTTGTGCATGTATTTCAGTTTACAATCTTTTCTGATGAATCGCTCTAGACTAAATTGAAGTTCTGTTCGACTGAATTTTTGTTTGACTGTCGCCATTGACGTTATGTTTTGACTGGTGTTTTATTTTGAGATAGAGATGGAAACTGTGAAAGTGGTGCCTCCTCAGCAGCAGCAGCCGACGAAGAACAACCTATCTGTTCCGTGGGTGGAGAAACACAGACCACGTGAGTTGAAAGATATTGTGGGAAATGAAGACACGATTGAGATGCTGCAGCACTTCGCACTCAAGGGAAACATGCCCAATGTATTACTGTGCGGAACACCAGGTGAGATATTTTTGCCATTTTATCCCCCAATGGATCCGCCATATAATACAAAAACCTTATTTTTTCGTTAAGTTTTTATTTTTAGGGTTAAATGTGTAAAATCTTTTTAAGGCGAGCCATTTTGATTATTAGAGTGACAATTTTTCTGCCAGTTTTTTTTCTGGGTATTTTCCCTTGTTTCTTACCTTTGATTATCTTTGAGTATTGGTTGAGAAATTGACATTGTAATGCACTTGAGTTATTAGGAATTGGAAAAACGACTGCCATTCTCTGCTATGCGCGAACTCTTCTGGGTGGCCTGTACAAAGAGGCCGTGCTAGAGCTGAATGCCTCAAATGACAGAGGCATCGACGTCGTCAGAAACAAAATCAAAAATTTTGCTCAGAAGAAAGTGACTTTGAGAGAAAATCAACACAAGTTGATCATTTTGGACGAGGCAGATTCAATGACCGATGGGGCACAACAGGCATTAAGACGGACCATGGAGTTGTATTCAAACACGACTCGTTTTGCCCTGGCTTGTTAGTAGCAGATTTTTTCTTTCGTCTAATATAGAAACTGAACAACAAATATACCTGAACAAAATGCTGTTTTTGCCTTAAACCTACACGGTTTTTTGTGTTGAAGTTGTTCGCCTTTGAAATGAAAATTTTGCTGGCTGTAAAATTTTTAGCTGTCCTAAATATAATTTGGGCGGCGAAATTTTAAGCGTACCAAAGTCTAGTCCATTACTTCTCTATTTGAAAACACTCCTTGAAGTATAAAATTAATTGTTTAATCTTAGCTGTTAAGCCTGGAAATCAAACCAGCTTAGAATGATTGTTTGCAAATTTGCCGAAAATTGTAAGTGGGTAGCTAACCGATAAAAGGCTTTTGCGTCACCATTTCTTGTCATTCAAAAAAGTACGCGACGGTTGGGGTGACACAGTGGTTGTGTAATCGGAAGTAGGATCAAACTTCTGAGACCATTGGATCATGGGTTCGATTCTGCGACTTCGCGTTGCCTTGTGAGGTTGAGCTCTTTCTCTCTCTCTCTCTCTCTCTCTCTTTCGATCTATCTATCTATCTCTCTCTTTTTTATGTTCAGTTCCAGCCAACTTTTTTCTTAGGGTCCATGACCTATAGGGCTAATAGCGATAAGAATAAAGTGACTGTGTTTGAGTGTAGGTAATACTTCGGACAAGATTATTGAGCCGATACAGTCGCGTTGCGCCATTCTGCGCTTCTCTAGTCTGTCCGATGCACAAATACTGGCTAGAGTGATGCAGATCTGTGAGTTTGAGAAGGTGAAGAGCACGGATGATGGACTGGAAGCTATTGTGTTCACAGCACAAGGAGACATGCGACAGGTTAGTTCACGCTTCACCTTTCGCATTGAACACTGAAACAATTTCGAATTTTTCTTCTGGACCACCGGTTAATTATTTGAGCTTTGCTCGAGCAGATGTGTTAGCATCGACAAAATCGCGAGTTATCTCGTTGTATTTTTCGTCACTAGACTAAATTGCTTAGGCGGAACAATTTATCCACTCAAAGAAAAATATGTCAATTTTATGGTGTTAAATCTTCAGGCCATCAACAACTTGCAATCGACAGTTGCGGGGTTTGAACTTGTAACGAGTGAGAACGTGTTCAAAGTATGCGATGAGCCGCACCCGTTGATGGTAAAAGAAATGCTGGATTTCTGCACCAAATGCGAATTGAATGAAGCATACAAAATTCTAAATCATCTGTGGAAGCTGGGATACTCTTCTGAAGACCTGATAACATCTGTTTTCCGGGTCTGCAAAGGTCAACAAATGGACGAGATGCTTAAGTTAGATTTCATTAAGGAGATTGGGTTCACACATATGCGAATTTGCAGCGGAGTGAGCTCGCTTTTACAAATGACTGGAATGATATCGAAACTCTGTACGATTTCAGAGCAACATTACAATTCGTGATTCAGACATTTGAGAACTTTTTTCTTTGATTTGAGCGATTGTTTTTCTAAAATTTTGATTGTGGATTTGCTTATTGTCTTTGAATTTACATTATTTTTATGCCTCAGTTTTCTCAATGTCAGGCCAATTCGGTCAAATAGTTTTCATTCTATCTATACTTTTTGCCTTTACAAGTTTTTCTGATTGAGTTTAAAAGAACGAAGTGATTTTCATTTATATTGGTCTTGGTAGTAGTTAGAAGATAGTTGAAAGATGCCCGAGGGAAAAAGAGCCCGTCCTGAGGGCACTAAGTGCCCGAGTATGGATATTTTGCCCGAGGCCATCTTCAACTATGTTCTAACTGTGGAAGACTATGTTTTTGCTCTTTCTGAAAGAAAGATGCCAGAAAATTGTGAAAGAGCCTGGAAAATTGTGAAAGAGCCCGGAAAAGTACGCGAAACTATGCTAATGATTTCTTTTTTTATTCATGCGCTCTAATATTTCATTTTTCATTCATGCCTTGTGAAAGAACATGTGTGAAAGAGCAAAAACATACTCTTCATGTTTTTTGTTTGTTTTTGTTTTCGGAAAAAGGGCTAAAATGCTCTAATAACTACAGAAGTGCATTCATACATTTTATTGCACTTATGATTACAATTCCGTATATGTGAAATTTTGATTTCAGATCAAGTTAATCTGCTAAAAGCTAGGTAACTTGAGCTCTCCTTATTGCGAAAGTGAAAATGGCGCGAAAAAACGTGTGAAAGACTTCTAGTTTGTAAAGTGGATTTTAGTTTCTGGATTTCCAAGAAGAATAAAAAATTAACCATTGATCCAGTTTTCTTAAATTGGGCTATTTTAATCAAAAACTTAGAATCATAAATTTTCCTAAAGTTCGAAGAGCTTTAACCTGATATATTTTCGAAAAACGAAAAATTTTCAAAAGTTTTCCGTCAGTTTTTCTATTTCAAAGTTATGGCCCTCAGAAAAGTCAATATTTTAGTTTTTGAGCGTTTTACACGAACATTACTCAGCCGAATCTGATATCAAGGGTTTAATCGAGGCAACCGGTTGTGGGAAGCCTCTGCGCGAAAGCGGCTGCGCCTTAAACTTTGTTCGAATTTTGTGATGTATTTCGGAATTTTCTAAATCCTCAAAAAAATTCACTCTTATTTTATTACAGAATCATTCAAGGTTTTGGGTGAAGCCCATTTTTTGAAATTATCAAACAAATTTACCAAAATTTATCAAACAAATTCCTCCCACGTTAGTTGGGCCCCTAGTATACTTTCAGCCTTTTTTTGGCTAGGTTTCATTATTCTGCTTCAAGCTTCAACTGAAACTTCGCGGTCTGTTTTCGAATAATTGCAATGATTTTAACAAAATTTTCTGCTTAGAATGTGAATGATTCATAGCTTTACCCTCGCGAGCGTGCGAGTGTAGTGTTGTACATTCGATTCGGTACACTGTTTACAACGCAGATCGCTTTTCGTTGGCTTGAGCTTCGATTGTTTGCCAACTTGCTTGATTATATTGAAGGCGATTTTATGCAATTGGCGTATGGGCCATTCTGTTGACGGTTTCAAATAACCATTCCAAAGTGATTTGTGGCCAACTAAATGGTACGCAATCTGACAGTAAATTGCTATTTTTTCATGCATTTGTCTTTTTATTGACCCTTTTAAAGGCACTTGGCGTTTTTCAATAATAGTTTCTATCAATAATTCTGTTTCCCATTGTAGTAAAATAGTTTTCTATGCTAGAAACAGTTTTATATCCTG